>NC_133785.1:25692948-26022098 GCF_003597395.2 Chelonoidis abingdonii
GGAGGAGGAGGGGTTGCCTACTAGTATGACAAAACAAAGCTGGTCTTATGAAAGGTCAATTTAGTTCTCAAGTCTGTCTGAAAATGAACTCAGACTGTGACCTAATCCAAGAGTATCCCTTTAAAAACTAAATGCTTTTGTCCCCACAAAGAGCAAAATGTTCTTGACGTACCTTTATCGTCACATTACCCTTAGTAACTTTCCTCATGTTGAAGCCCACTGTAGGAATCATGTCTTCACTGAATTGACCTGACTGAATAGAAGAGAGTTTGTATTAGATCTTGTCACAATAAGGAGAGAATGTTTAAGCACAGAATCATGTACATGCATGATTGGCACTGTTTACAGTACACAGCTATTTAAAAAACAAAAAACAAAACAACTTACTCCTGTCCTCACATAAGGAGAGAATTTTATAGTTGAAGTGCCAAAAAAATATAGGTGATTGAACTAATTTTTGCACGAAGGCGTATTAATGCTCATTTCCAACCATGATTTCACACTCATTCCCTCAGGCCTATTCAGAAAATGTTTCAGTCAAAAGAATGAATGTCCAGTGAGCAAGTATCGTGCATGAAACTAAACCAGAGAGGAACAATACTTTGCTTACGTTAAGCCACATGAACATATGAAGTAACTCAATGTCTTGTTATACAGAGCTCTAAAAGAAAAACCATGCAAGCACTTTTCGTGATGGAGCTTAGTATTCCAGCTGTGCGAACCTCACTGCATCACTCTGGAATAGGTATTTTTCCTAAGCTGTGTAAAAACACTCAATTGGGCAATATGAACAGAGGGTGTCAACTCCGAAGGGACTGGCTTTCAACACACACAGAAAAGCTATGCTTCAGCTTCCTAGATCAGTAAGATGGCAGCTGGAAGAACTTGCACAGCCTCTGAGCCTCCTGAGAAACAAAACTGGCATCTCACATTGCACAATTTCAACAGTACTCAACTCAAAAGTGGGAGTGGCGTGTGTCCAGACCTGTACACAGCACATGCGACTGAAGGTTTGAAAGAATCTTCATGCTATTGTGCATTAATATTTAGCATTAAAGATTAGTTATGAATATGGCCTTACAAGAAATCTGATGTACATGTATAAACTGGTACTTCCTTTTGTAGTAAAATTATAGTTCCTACTTCCATCTGTAGTGTTAGCTTACGTTGGCCAAAGGAGCTCTTTTACATGGCACTGAAAACTAGAGGCCTTTTTTTGGCTAAACAAGCAGGTACAGGTTGCAATAGTGCAGATTTCTCCCAGGCTATCCTGCCTCAACTTTAAGTTTACCTCTGCAAAAGTAAATGCCTTCTTCCAGACTCAGGTCTCTGCTGAAATAGTATTGGCTGTAGTAGGTTTCTGAAATGGGTCAGTGTCCACTATAATCAGACCAAATCAGGTGACTCTTGCAAAACGTCTCAGATGTGAAAGCTCTCTCATTTCTCTAAGCTATCCAATCTCTCCAATAGCATATTGCCACAAGACAAGATCTTGCCTGCATCTTTCCACAACCTGACTCATTAAGTAGCTAAATTGTCCTGTAATATTACTTAGGACAACTAAATAAAGCAGCCAAGTTAAAACTGCTTTAAACATGGTTCACGAGGTAATAGCCAAAGATAATGATCAACTTGTAACACCAGACTTGTGTCATTCTATCTCCTGGTTACAGAGTTATGCGCCTTCTACGGTTCAGTTGCCCTTTACTTCTGCACTGCATTTACCCATTATTGAACCAATGAATAAAGGCAACTGGATGCCTAAAATATAGATTCACACACGGGTCCAGCAACTCTGATAAAGAGACTGTAAAGAGTTGATTTTTAAACAGACTATTGCAAACTCACCTTTCCTCATCTGACTGATCATAAAGACCTCTGTAGTTACAAAAAAGTGTGTTGTATGTTGACTTTACTCCTGAACTCTGAAATGCAGAGCAAGAGACCAACCTCAGTCTAAAGAAAGAGACAGTTTAAGTGACAGATGAATGAGTGGGCAACTTGGGTAAATTTACTGATTCTATTTATACTGCAAGAGGTCTTTCAGGAGTTAAGATATGTCCAGAGAAGCCAATGGCTTTTTTACAGCATAATTCTGAAGCTATTTTTACTTTATAAATTTGTAGATTGTTGCAACTAGCAATTAAAAGTGACTAGAAAATTTTGACTGTAAGACTCCCTGCCAATGGAGTTTAAGTCACTGATTTTTCAAGCCATTGATAGTTCAGATTTGCATTTTCACTGAAACGGTTTTTGTCGTTTAAGTGGCTTAGAAAAAAGGTCCCGAGTGAGATTTCTTTCATAGTTCTGAGGTACTGTGTGAGTAGGTCAGTGAAGTTCCATTTCATTATTCCAGATGCTTCTCACCTGACAGGTTGTTATTTGGCACTTATTACGTAACACAAAAATCTTACTAGCCATTCTGCATATCATCAATACCTAGTTTTCAGAGCATACTCAGCATTTTGCAAATGTGAAACTCCGAAGGCCTCAGTTGAGCACCCAGAGAATACAACCCATTTTTTGAAGGTGATGGCCAGGGCTTCAAAAGTTTACTCAAGACATTTACTCTGGCTCCCAAAGCCCCATTGCGCCCAAACTACAGTCCACAGTTCCTTCAAGAATGAAAAACAGCTCTCTACTATAACATCAACCTGATACTTTTAGAGATGTTACTTGTTTTGCCAGACTGTACCCTTCCCTTTTAGGTTTCACACCTACTCCTCACGCTTTCCTATACAGGATTGTGGATGGCTCTGTGTGTGTAGTCGTCTTCTGGTTAAGTTTTTCCTCTTCCTTCCAGTCCTTATGACCCTTTCCCCCTCTACACTGTGCTTCACTTCATCCCAGAGTGCCCTTTACCCTACTCGCTACTATCTAAAGCAGTGGTCCCCAAACTTATCAGGGTCATGCCCCCCAACCCATGACTGTGCCCTCCTCTACCTCCCCGAAGCAGAGGCCAGAAGCAAGGCTACAGCTCCTGGGGGTGGCGTGGCATGGACAGGGATAAGGAGGAGCCAAGGCTGGGGGCAGGACTGGGGCGGGGGCCGCAGCCAGGCTGCAATCTGGGGCCAAGGCTAGGGGTGGGAGCGGAAGCGATAGCTAGGCAGGAGCTGCAGCTAGGACTGGAACAGAGCTGGATGGTGCTCCTGCCCCACCCCCCATGGGGGATGGCCTGGTCCTTGCTATGTCCTACCCTAAAACTTTCTTCTGTGCTCCCCTACGGGGGGCGTGCCCCACAGTTTTGGGACCTCTGATCTAAAAGAGTCTCTAATAGCATTATCCACACAGGAAGGAATAAGGCCTAATCTTCAGATTAAAAGGTGTACTCTACTGGCTTAGACAGCAAGAAGCCAATCACCTAAAAACTATGAAATACAACTCAGACCTCATTTATTAAGTATATTCAGAATCTGGTGCGATGCTTTAAGCAAGGCAAGCTTAAACAGCCTCAATATATTTGTTAAATTGTTCTTTGACAGCACATCAGGTACAGCAAATTTATAAGCAGTAATATTCCGTTCATCAGACAAAAGCTGCCTGAAACTGCAATGTCTAAGTTTTTTCTGAAGGTCACAAGACCACACTGCTTGCTACAATGCACAAGGTTCCTACTTTTATTTTGATCACTGGGCTCTTTCAATTTTGCTCAACTCGACTCTTTTCACTGCTCTCTTTAGGTCATCTGTGCCTTCTTCAATGCTGCCCCTTACATCTGAAACTGCCTCCTTCAGAGCACAGGTGACCATTCCTCCTTAATATGGCTCACTTCCGTAGAAACTAGCCAAGTTAATCAAATGATCAAGTTTTTGAAGTCATACAGTGCAATGTGTTCAGGACCCTGTATTTTGGAGGATTATGTGTCCAGACAGATTGGTGCATAATTGCCCCTTTTGGTAGCACAAACTAAAGTTTCATTTTAAAGAAACCAAAAGATATTACATTTCAAAAGTTGGCTTCAAAATGTGAAACCAATCCAAAGTTGAAGATATTTACCCAAGTCTACAGGTAGTTAAGCCAACAGCTCATAAAGGTGATAAGTCACATCTAACCACTGAATGATGTTTACAGTTTCACTGCTAATCATTTTAGCACAATCAAGTTCAGGTGATACTCTGATGGCTATAGTGACAGATAGTAGGACAGGCAACCAGTACCTATGAAGATGTGCTGAGGTGAGAAATGACAAATTTCAAACCCTAAAAATCAAGTTGCTGCCAAATCTGCCCCTAAACTAAGAGAAAGGAGATAGATCCCCTCCAATAATCAAGAGCTTCAGCAATTCTCTGTTCAGCTCAAAGCTTTTCATCCTTGCATTCAAGGCTCTGCACAACTCCACCCCACTCCAATACTTCAGTTCCTAGACTCCTTATCCTCCACCCAGCCCTCTCATGACTGCTCAAGTCTCTTGCACTCTCTGCTATTTCAATATGCCTCTTATGCTTGGAAAGTTAGTTAGTCTCCCTTCCCTCATCCAAGATGCTTCTAAATACACTCCTATTCCATTAAGCATTTCAGCCTTTAGACTACACTATATCTTCCACTTGTGCCTTTAGGTTGTAGGCTCTTTTAGGTTGTGACTCATTTGTACAGCACTGTATAGTTAAGCATACATCAGCACAGCCTCTTGCCTCAGATGAAGTTTCCAAAGGAACTATTCTACACTACCTGTCACTAGTCTGAGTCTCTAAAGCAGGGGTAGGCAACCTATGGCACATGTGCTGAAGGCAGCACACCAGCTGGTTTTCATGGCACTCACACTGCCTGGGTCCTGGCCACTGGTCCAGGGGGCTCTGCGTTTTAATTTACTTTTAAATTAAGCTTCTTAAACATTTTATAAGCCTTACTTACTTTACATACAACAATTGTTTAGTTATATATTACAGACTTATAGAAAGAGACCTTCTAAAAACATTAAAATGTATTACTGGCATACAAACCCTTATATTAGAGTGAATAAATGAATACATGGCACAGCACTTCCAAAAGGCTGCCAGCCCTTGCTCTAAAGCAAAACTAGGGTACAAATTTGTTTTACAGGATAGGACTTGTTTAGGCAAGTCACAAGTATCAGTGCAGGTGATTCATTTCTAACGTGAGTTTCGGCATTTTATAATTTGCCTTGTGGGCTACATAAGATTGTTTCACTTTAATTTTGAACAACCTTGTTTTCTAGCTTTTCCACTACCACCCTTCCCACAAGTTTCACTATCATCCAGTTACCATCAGCCAGTATTTAAGGATTCTTCTTCAGTCTCCTTAAATCAATTCTACTACGCAGGACAGAGTAAGATTGGTTTAAACCAAAAATGTTTTCAGCAGAATAACTAAAGAGAAAGTCATTGTTTTAAACCCTTGTAACCACAATACACAACATCCCTGGCAACAGTTTCTTCCTACAAAGCAAACCATTAAATTATTTTTCACTATAGCGGCACCCTCCTCAAGGAACTGCAGAGAATAAGTACTTCTAGCAGGGAGAAATGGCTACTTTGAATTTATTGCTGAAGAGGACAGTTGCAAAATCCAGCATGTAAGGCAGATGTTAAATGAAGTACCGTTTTGTCAAGACAGTACTTAGGCAACTGTACTGAAAGAAAGAACTATCTGAAGATTTAATCTCATTGCTACTTTACTATAGCCATCCAACATCTTGACAGATGAAAGGAAAAACCAAAGTTAGTCAATGGTGTGAGAGAAAAACCCATATACGAGTAGCAGTGTTCAGGGCTAGCAGCTTGTTGTTCCAAACATGTGAAGTAACTTTGCATCAAGTTCTTTATGGAGGCTAAGTGAGCTGGTTAAAGTTAAGCCAAGATAGCAGACGTGATCCACATTGTCCAGAGCTTCATTACAGATGCAGATTTTAGGTGGGATATTGGTGCCCAATGACATGACAACGGTTTTCTTGATATTGATCTCTGCATGTATCAAGTTCAGCAAAATAAACTTATTCCATCAGGATCTGCAATTCATCAGGTGAGTCAGAGATGAATGCAGCAGCATCTGCTAAGAGCAGATCCCAATTAGTGAGCTGGGTGACATGCCTTTTGCTCTAAAGTCATCCAATGTTGAACAAGCTGCCATCAGTCTTTGAGTCAATTAATATGGCTTTCTTCCCGGCAGGCACAGGGAAGTTGCTTGCAAGCTCTCTCCCTCGTGCCTTTAGGAGCTCCAGAGGTATCTGATCATTGCCCGCTGCTTTTTCCAGGCACAATCTCTTTAATAGTTTTCTCCACTTCAAAAGTTGGTGTTTGGTACAGCTCCTGTGTTGCTGGAAGCTGGAGGACGGCAGCTAAGGCAGTAATCAGAGATAATGGTATCCTCTGAACAGAGTTCTTGGTAATGCTCAGTCCATTGGTCAAGTTGTTCTTGCCCTTTCAGGTTTGATGTCTTTTTACAAATTGGACTCAAAAGGAGGCACGTGGTCATCATAGGTACCATGAAGGTCCCCTCTGTCAAAGTAGGTCTGAATCTTTTTGTACAGGACTTGCCAATACTTTGGGAACATTCTCTGGTGGCTTTCTGGACCATTGTCTTAGCCTCTTTGAATTTAAAGAGTTCTGGACTTGGTTGTTGAAGTAAAGTTAGGCGAGCTTGCTTTCTCTTTTCTATGAGGGGGAGCAGCAGACATTTGAACTAGTCAGGCTGTTTTTTCTTTGTTGTCCCAAAGAGATCCTTGACAGTAGCAAGCGTCTTTCTTAAAATTTTCCCACAAGGTATCAGAAGCAGGGGAATCAAGTTGCTCATTTTCAGAAACTCAAGTGCACACTGAAACTCTGCACAAGTGTCAGAGTCCTTCGCGTTAGTAATACTGAGGCAAAGTTTGACTTTTGGCTTCACGTGATGGATCTTTTTAAGATGTAATTAGGGCATGGCCCTAACAGTGTCGCAATCTGCACTATGCATTGATTGAGCATGCAGTGTACCTCCAAAGTTTTTGTGATGGATCAGGAAGAAGTCAAGCTGATACCAGTGTCCTGAGCCGGGGTTGCTCCATGTGACCTTGCTGCCAGTGCTGCCAACAAAATACGTATTCAAGACCATCAGCCCACAAGAGGCACAAAGCTCAAGGACATGCTGGCCATTTTCATTGGCCAACATGGCACAGATAGCCTCAATGATGTGACCCCAATGCTCCCAGTCCTTATCGTAACGGGCATTGAAATCACCAACCACCGAGTCTGCTCCTTATGGGGACATTGTTGATTTGTTCCAGTTGAGACTAGAACTCAGCTTCATGCTGTTTGGAGTAGTCAAGTGTTGGTCTGTAGATGGACAGAAGATTCAAGCTCCAGAGCCCTATATTCAACGTCCAGCTGCATGTTCCTCTCACTGATAAATATTGGAGGGTACATGCACTGAGGACAGACTTCTTGACAGCAAATCCCACACTGTAGATCACTGGCTCATTTTCAGCAGAAGTGGTAGTTTACTTCTATTTAGTGATCCAGTTCCCAAAAGTCTCGTCTCACTGAGGATTGCAACATCAACATCCAGTAGATGCAGTTCTCTATCAGTTATGGCTGTTTTCCAAAGTTCATGGTCTTTCAGTTCAAGTATGGTTAATATAGTGTGAACGTTCCAACAAGCAATCAATCAATTTAGAGCCAGGAAAGAAGCTAGACAGGAGCTTTCTTAGCCCATCTTTTCTAGGGCCTTCCCCAAATTGGGGCAAGCAGGCCACCCCTAAATAGGGCTGCTTGGAAATCACCTGGGTCCTTCCCACCAGGACAAGCGACCATTAAGATGATTGGTATAGACTTGTGCAACTTCTAGACAGAATACCACTTCAAGCTGAAGGAAGCACTTGCCTTATTGTGTCTGCAACTGTACCTTTTCTAAATGGGAGTGGCCTCAGGAGTGTGGATACTGTCGGTCAACAGGATTCTGGCTCATCTGCTTTTCTGGGGGCATTTTCTTCATCCAGGGAGTTCCACTACCACCCCTGAGTACCACTGCGGCTTCCCAAGGGGAGACAGGTTTACTGACCTGGGCCTATCACTCGCAGTTGCATTGCAGGTTGCACAGTCTATGCATCCAATGGCAAATCCTGAAGAAACTGGCCAGACAGTATTGCTACTTTACAGCAAGGTAAAAATAAACTAGCTTTAGTATTTCCATAAACCAAGATTTCATGTCAAGCAATGGTCAGCAACTTTATTTAGCATTAGAACTACTTTGAGGGCAAGTTGCCCACTCTACTAGGTAGAGTACAATGCATCCTATTAACAAGCATTCATGTAGCTATTACTGCCATCCATTAGTATAATATCTGCCTACTGAACAGATGGTGCACATCTATTTAATGCTATAAGCTTATAATATAGAATTGTATAATAAAATCAGCATAGTCATGTTAAGTAAAATTCTATAACCCTGGAGCACAGAACAGGTTAATTCATCTGTAGACAGAAGATACCATTTGTTTTTAGTGTCCTTTCCCCCTTCCCCAAGTCCCTCAAAAGGAAATTTTAACAGCTCTTGCACGGATTCCATTTTTCCATTAAAGCTCATATGGGAGAATGTCAAAAAATATTCTATTAATTTCTAGCTTCCGAAGAAGCCATCTGCAAGAATTACAGCTTCCTTGATGAACAAAGACAAAAAAACTGTTCACAAATCTTTCGCTAGAGTATCCTTTCTATTGGAAGAACAGTAAGTAGTTCAGTTCATAGGCCAGGCATTCAGAAGTACAACTCTCACAGGCTGCTCATCAGTGACCACAACCATTTTTTTTTTTTAGGACGCAGTCCAACAGAATTCTGCTTGCCTGACTTTAAGCATACTTCCATGAATCTATGTAGGCTGAGAAACATGTATCTTGCAGGCAGATGTGGAGTAAGAGTTAGCACAAAATAGGTTGCATTTAAAGTAGGCATGGAACCCTCCATACAAGCCTCATACATTTGGTTGAGGCAACTGTTAAGCCTTCATGAAGAAGTGGAAGGGAAGGCCAGCACCAGCTGCCACAGGAAAAAGGGGTAGAAAGCCCTGCAAGAAAGCATTATGAATAGCCTGCCCAGGAATTTCTTAGTTACACCTCCTTAGTTAGAGGCTAGGTTATGTCCCAAAGCTTGCAGGTCTATACGTCTCAGAGTGAAAGCCAGCTGCAGGCCCTCAACTTTTCTTTTACCCCCATCTGTGGCACTGGGATAAAGCCAGCCAGGTAGGCTGCTTCCTTCCAAGACTAAGTACTTTAGAAGCACTAAAGGTTATTCAGCATGCTCAGCGTCATTCCAACTCCTGCACTGGGCAGAATCTCATCAACAAAATATGGCATCTGTAACTCAATGCCTTTACTTCATATCGAATTCGAGTGAAATTTGTTTAGTCTAGAATAGAAAAGTAGTTTTAATTGGCAAGTTCACTTCCTTAACCCATAATGCATTGCAGGTGACATTCTGTAATGTCTGACCTAGGGTTTCAGTCTTGAGGCAGGAGTTTGGATGCTGCATACATAATGTGTCAACTATATAGTCTGATGAATGCTGTCACTTTGAGGACAGCAAGCACAGTATGCTGACTTGAGTCAAACGGTAGTGTTTGTTTTCAGTGCTCATTAATACCACACTCAGGACAGGCCTACACTGCGACTTTAAATCGGTTTAATGGCCGATATACTGATTTAACGCTGTACCCGTTCACACGACGTCGTCATTAATATCGAGTTAAACGGCTCCTTAAATCGATTTCAGAACTCCTCCCAGACGAGAGGATTAGCGCTAAATTCGATAGTGATAACTCGGATTAGGGTTCGTGTGGACGGAAATCGACATTATTGGCCTCCTAGAGGTATCCCACAGTGCACCACTGACCGCTCTGGTCAGCAATCCGAACTCGGATGCGGAGTGCCGGTAAACAGGAAAAGCCCCGAGACCTTTAGAATGACATTTCCTGCTTTCACGTGTCCAGCTCTGATCAGCACGGGTGGCGATGCAGTTCAAATGCAAAAGTAGCTCCTGCATTGAACCTTACGGGAGATACTAGATCTGAGTGATAATAGGTGAGACAAATCTGTTTTATACGAGCTCTGTTAAAGACAGGAAATGCCAAAGCGTTGTGAAAAATAAACTCCAGGATACACAGCGGTGCGTGACAACCGTAACGGGAAGCCCAGGACTCAAACGGATGCTCATGGAGGGAGGGAGGGCTGGTAATGAGAATACAGGCTACAAGTCTCCACAGCAGGTCTCTGAAAACTATTGCATTCTTGGCTGAGCGCCCAATGTCTGTAGCTTATATACACGGTGTTCATTGCGTTGGTTCAACGGAACAGCTCATCAGTCTCTTCCCCTCCCCAGCACGTGAAAGAAAAGTAAAATACTAATTCCTTGAACTGAACATGGTCACCCTCGTGTACTGATGCTGCTGGCAGACGCTGATGCTGCTGGCGTGTGAAGCCAGTATTCCGCTCCTCTGCCCCTCCCCAGTAGTAGACGGTCGCCCAGTGAGTGCTCCTTGGCTGGAGTCTAGCCGCGGGGCTCCTGGGTGAAAAATGGGAATGACTCCCTTTTTCTGACAGTGGATGGTACGGATCCCACTGTGGACGCGCTAAACCGATTTTATTAGATCTGTTTTGTAATATCGGTTTAAGCTAATTCGAAATAATCGTGCAGTGTAGACGTACCCTCAGACATCTAGTACTTCAGTAAGGTCTCCTGAAAGATCACTCTTGTTTACCATAAGTGCATATCCAGTTAGCAAACAAGCTTCTCCAAAACAAACTACAATATTCCAGTACAGGTTTTTACTAAACCAGAACTGAAAGAGAAAATAAATCTACAGAGAGCACGAGAAGTAGCCCAGAGTTTCAATTTCTGGCCCAATCTCACTGTCTGTGCAGCTGCTCAATGAACTAGAGAAAAAACAACAGTTTTCTTTGCTTGCCATTTCCCGATCAGAAAAGGCATCAAAAGGAAATTCACATTTTTACAAGTATCAGAGGGGTACCCAGATTAGTCTGTATCCACAAAAACGATAAGGAGTCCGGTGGCACCTTAAAGACTAAACAGATTTATTTGGGCATAACCTTTTGTGGGTAAAAAAAGCTGCTGCTCTCCAGCCACTCAGCTCTGAAAGCAGTGCAGAAGTTAGGGAATACTATAATCCCCCCTAAAATAACCCTGTGACCCCCTGCAACTCCCTTTTGGGTCAGGACCCCACCCCACCCGAGAAACTCTGGTCTCCCCCATGAAATCGGGGGTATAGGGTAAAAGCACAAAAGATCAGTAGCTACTTCTGTACTGCTGCTGACTTAAGATTAGGAATACCATACTATGCCATCCATACTTCTTTGCTGCTGCCTTCAGAGCTGGGCAGCTGGAGAGTGGTGGTTGCTGACTGAAAGCCCACCTCTGCATGCAGCAGTGCAGAACTAAGGGTGACAATACAATACCATGCCATCTTTACTTCTGTGCTGCTGCTGGCAGCAGCTCTGACTAATCAGTGGCTGCTGGCCAGGATCCCAGCTCCCAAGCTCTGAAGGCAATGCCACCGCCTGCAGCAGCACAGAAGTAAGGTTAGCAGTACCACAACCCTACCACTATAACCTTGTGGACGCCCTCCCTGCCCAACTCCTACAATTATAACACTCTGAAATTTCAGATTTAAAAAGCTGAAATCATGAAAATTATTTTATATCTTATGACCGTGAAATTGACCAAAACGGACCATGAATTTGGTAGGGCCCTACTTATTTGTTATACCACAATAGTATTTTACACTTGAGAGTTCCACAGGTGGTAAAATTTAATCTTACCTACTTTGTTTAAAGTGGGATAGTTATCAGTCACCATTGGAATGAATGAATTTAAGACAACTATCATGTCTCACTTTAACACGAAGCGACAGTTATCCAAAAACTTGTATGCAAGCAGTTTGGGATCCATTCTCTTAAACTCTCTCTTACAATGTCCTTGGGCTATAGGATATTCTTTATCAAGAATGTTATACCTGAAGTACCTGAGCATAAACTATTTAGATCTTTGCCTAATAAGGCTCGCTGGCTATAGATTCATAGACTCTCGGACTGGAAGGGACCTTGAGAGGTCATCGAGTCCAGTCCTCTGCCTTCATGGCAGGACCAAATACTGTCTAGACCATCCCTGATAGACATTTATCTAACCTACTCTTAAATATCTCCAGAGATGGAGATTCCACAACTTCCCTAGGCAATTTATTTCGGTGTCCAACCACCCTGAAAGTTAGGAACTTTTTCCTAATGTCCAACCTAAATCTCCCTTGCTGCAGTTTAAGCCCATTGCTTCTTGTTCTATCATTAGAGGCTAAGGTGAACAAGTTTTCTCCCTCCTCCTGATGACACCCTTTTAGATACCTGAAAACTGCTATCATGTCCCCTCTCAGTCTTCTCTTTTCCAAACTAAATAAACCCAATTCTTTCAGCCTTCCTTCATAGGTCATGTTCTCAAGACCTTTAATCATTCTTGTTGCTCTTCTCTGGACCCTCTCCAATTTCTCCACATCTTTCTTGAAATGCGGTGCCCAGAACTGGACACAATACTCCAGTTGAGGCCTAACCAGCGCAGAGTAGAGCGGAAGAATGACTTCTCGTGTCTTGTTTACAACACACCTGTTAATGCATCCCAGAATCACGTTTGCTTTTTTTGCAACAGTATCACACTGTTGACTCATATTTAGCTTGTGGTCCACTATGACCTCTAGATCTCTTTCTGCCATACTCCTTCCTAGACAGTACCTATACTAGGTACTTGTAACATTTACTGTACAGGTCTTAGGCCAACACAAATGCTTCATGTTCAGTTGTATTTGAGACACTGAATATGTAAAGCAAGCTGCTTGCTGAACAATTCCATCTTCACCTGACGTGTTGCAAGCTCCCACAATATGCAGAGCACTGTAGCTATAGTCTACTCTACGGCCTATCATTCTGTAGTCGGAACACTGGCTTCCTGTTAGCTGTGCTGGCGTTTTGTCTGAAGACCAGTTTGGGATGTAAAGTGAGACTCCAGCATATGATCTTAATATGATTAGTATATAGCTCTAGAGCTGCTGCTCCTTGCATCTGCATCAACAATTCATTTCAATTTTCAGCATGGGATTTGAAGTATTACAGGCAATCTACAATACTTGAGTTCAAGTTTGAAGCAATGTTTCTTTGCCACTGTCAATCTTCAGAAAATTACTACTGCATGTTATGAACTATTGAAACTTAACTCATCAACAGATCTCTAATGGCAATGCCATTACGCAGTCTTTATCGTAGCCTTTTTAAAGTAACCATACAAATATAAGTTTAAGTAGTACAAATTGGAATAAATTTAAAGAAATCCTAAATGCCTGACAAGTATCAGGTAATAGGACTTAATGACAGTATGCACAAGACCTCCATTTCAGATTTTTGGATATGTTACTGTAACTGCCACGTGCCTAAGTGTGGAAGTTTGCTTCAAGTCGGGGGAACAGCTGGTTCTGAAGTGACAAACTACTGCACTGTTCAGACTCTGAAGGAAGGTTAACATTAGGCCAGTGCATAGACTGTTTTTTCCTGCTTTGGGCATTTTCTGATATTTAGGCCTCAGCTTACAAGTTTCTGCCTCTATTCAAAACAGAGGAGTATGCCCCCTTCCCTGCAAATACTTGGCAGGTGAGCTTTACACCAAGCTCTAGAAAAATCACACTTGGCAATGAGGATGGACTGGCTTTTATTCACTGACTTTTATCACTGAGGGAAGGGAGTACAGTGCAGAGATTAGATCTGTGGCTTAATATTTGAGCTTTGCTGCAGAGCAGCTCCTTAAGATGAAGCACATGCAAAAACCTCCACCTTTAGTATCCTAAGGGATTCAGGAAATGATACATCAACAAAGCTTTGCCATTGCACAAGACAGATTCTTATCTATTAGTCAGTCCAACTCGCTCATGACTTGTCTTCTAGACAAATATAAAGGTAGCATGACTCTCAAAGGAATGACATAATGAAGTTTGGGTAACAATTTTATCTAAGATACACCCGCGTCCTCCCAAACTGGAACTCTCTCAGGGTTGCTTGTATTAGCTGTAGAGTGTTCATGCTAATGTCTCCTCCCAACCATTCTAATTACGAAGACTGAAGTTAGTGTTTTCCTGGGTACCTTGAATTCTGGCATTTCACACAGATTTTTAGGGGCCTTCACTACAGAGGAAGCAGGTCTTTGACCCATATTTATAGAGTTTTAAATAGAAAAGCCATCAAGCCGTACTGTAAACTCACTCAAGGCCACTGCATTATACATTTTAAACTAACAAAGTAGAGGCAAACAAAAGAACAGTTTAAGATTCTTTTAGATGTTAGTTTAATATCACTAAATTACAGACCGTGTTTCAATTGTTTCCTGTTCTGATGCCTTAGTAAGACTCAGAAACTCCCTATTGGTTTAGGGACTCACTTGGTATCCACTGAGAGCCAACAAAGAATATTTCCCCAACAACAATAAACTGGGCTGCGGTGAAACTATACGGTCGGAAAGTTTAAGTAGATTATCTTGAAATGCAAGTAACTGAAGCGTTTATAGTACTTGTTTCACAGCCCTAGCTTGATGTTGCCTTTAAGCATTCTAGATAGTTCTCCACTGAACTGACCACTAAATGCAAGCACAGTAATTCACTGGAGAACAAGAGCTGAATACCACCCCTTTCCACCTCTAGAGGTAAAAGTATACCATAGCCTGAAAGCCTTTATTCTGCTCTTCACAAGTGCAACAATGAAACTAATGAACTTCTATTGCAAGACAAGATACATCACAACCTGGCGAGGTAAATCACTTCATGTATACCTGAGTGAGGATATATACATCTTATCACCAGTGGTAAATAAGGTAACTAAGGTATGTCTGTGTTGACCTGGAAGCAAGCCTCCTACCCTTGGTCCACAGACTCTGAAGCCTGGTGCGATGGTGGGCTTCAGAGCCCCTGTTCCAGCCCAAGCAGCAATGTGAAAGCTTAGTCTGATATTTTTAGTCCACTAGCCCAAACCCTGCTACCACAAATCTGTGGACCCAGGCTAGGAGACTCACTCCCCGTTGCAGTGCAGGCATCCTCAGAACCCTATGAGAATATATAACTTTATAGCTCAATTACCTTTACGATGCCATTCATGTGCAGATCCAATATGGATCAACCTGTGATGACCTATCTGTCCCTCTCAGCACAACTGCGCTTGAACGTTCTTCCTTTGGGGAAAAAAATTGTACCACTATTTGTATTACAGCAGCATCTAGAAGTTCTGAATAAGGATCAGGGTGCACTGTGCTAGGTACTGCACAAACACAGAAGAGAAAAATAATCCCTGCCCTAAGGAGTTGACAGTCTGTTAGTTCATCCATTTTAGAAAATGAGTTTATGTACTGTAAAATGCACTTTTAGGTTGAAGACACTGTAAGGAAAAATAAATTAGTCATTTATAGAACGTTAGCATGATATAAATGGGAGGAGAAATTTGAGTGCGATTGCATGATGGGGTTGCTTATGATGGTAGTGGGCAGGGCTCAGCAGTTCTGAGGCTCACTTCTGGTTTATATCTTAACATTTCTAAAAGCTTATGCTTCAGGGTTTCAGCTAGCCACCTGCAGGGTTCAAGAAGGAATTCTACCCATACAAATGTACTCTGGTTGTTTTGTTTCATCTCCTCTCTGACACGTTGGGGATGGCCATGGTTGGAGATGGAACACTAGATGAGGCAGGCCAGGGCTCTCAGGTGGGACTAGGCATTCTCTCTCAGGTAGTTGGCTAGCTGGTTCTTGCTCACATGCTCAGGTTCTAGTTTATTCACTATATGTGGGGTAAGGAAGACATTTTCCCTCAGTCTGACTGGCAGTGGTCATAGGGGATTTTCACCTCCTGCGCAGCATGTGGATGTGGGTCAATTGCCAGGATTATCTGGGTGTCTTTCACTTAATCATATCCTGCCATTGTGGGGGCCTGAGGCACTAGTGCAGGGGTTCTCAGGACAATTTTTGGTGGCCTCAGAATGTGGCCATCAAATCTTGCTGGTGGCTGCTCTCCCACTTTTTCCTAAAATACTTAATTAGCTTTAGGAAAAGCTAATAAATATGCACAGATACCCCTTCAAATCATTGTAATTTATTCATTGATAGCTAATAAGTCTGTTGTGAGAAGTGATATTAACAAACAGACTTACTCAGCCCCAGCAAGCCTGGGGACAAATTAAGCCCTGGATGGAGGCTCAGGGGAGGCAGTGTGGACCAGGGGAGATGGGGGACAGGTGCTGGAGGAGGTAGCAGGGGGCTGGAGCCTGAAGCCCTGCTACCAGAGCCTTGCAGCCAGAGGACAGGGTCCAAGGACAGAGCCTGAAGCCGTGGAGCTGGAGCCCAAAGGCCCATGTCCAGAGCCTGCTGCCTCGCCACCCCTGGGCTGAAGCCCAAAGCCTGAACCCCATTGCACCAAGAAGGCAGAGAACTCACTGGCTGCCTGCTCCTACAACATTGTGATCTAGGTGACTCTAGAGGGGAGGAGAGCCCAATCCCTGCTGGTAGCCCCAGCAACCAACACCAAAGCCGTGCATCCAGGGGCAACAGCAAGGGGGAGAGTCACTACTTTGCCCTCCTTCGCTCCCCCACCCCCCCCCCCACACACACCACACACCAGGAGGCTGTGGCCACAAGAAAAGCCCCTGATGGCCTCAAGCGGCCACAGTGGCCATATCTGAGAAACACTGCACTGGTGCACCTTGCTCCTTCCTTTTCTCTGCCTGTAGCAGAAAGTCTGATCTCCTGTGGCCTGTAATGCTTTGATCTAATTTCAGTTTGGGGGCTTAGTGTGCAAGTGCTGGGTGATGGTGTTGGCCTGTGATATTCAGGAGTTCAGACTAGATAATGTGGTGGCCTCTTTTGGCTTTAAACTTTATGACTAACTCACAGGGTGAGACTGATACTGGGGACTGAGACTCCTTTGATAGCCACAGGCCGAGAATGATCACTTTGGGTTTTGTTCACAGGAAGTCCAATAAGTTTAAGTGTCCAGAAACTGAAGCCTCAAAATGCTCTTATTAAAGGAACACTGATAATTTAACACCAACATGTATGTTTGTAAGATGAGGGTTTTAATCTCTTATTATAGGTTTAGACTTTTTTAAGTTCAGTTTAAAACTTCTCCACAATGCTGCTGTATTTTGGATGCAACACATAAGAGGAACAATAGACCAGTCTGTTTAATAATCTTCGTTCCACTTTGACATAGTTGAAACAGCATGAGTGAAAGATTTTTTTTTTAATGTCTTATTAACAGTGCAGTTTAAAGGTATATTAAGAGGACAGTGAGGGCTTGGCTACACTCACATTTTACAGCGCTGCAACTTTCGCGCTCAGGGGTGTGAAAAAACACCCCCGAGCGCTGCAAGATGCAGCACTGTAAAGCGTCAGTGTAATCAGGGCAGCAGCGCTGGGAGCACAGCTCCCAGTGCTGCACGCTACACCCATAAAAGATGCGGTTTACGTGCAGCGCTGGGAGAGCTCTCTCCAGCGCTGCCGCTCTGACCGCGCTTTGAAATTCCAAGTGTAGCCATACCCTAAGTGTTAGGTTTTAGAAGAGTACATGCTTTCATTAACAGTTGGTTACCATTAAGCGGGGGGACCAGAACATTTGGCAAGCATGTTTGGTATTAACAAGTGGGATCATACATCAGGCAGCCAGGTGTCAGACAGGAGTTTTACAATAAAATCAGCCAAATATAATGCATGAAGTAGCTTTTGGAAGCTGAAGTTCAAATGTAGAATCAATGTTTACCAAAACTAGTTCAAGACTTTTAGGTTTTGCGCAACAAGAATCTATCAGCTCACTTGAAATATTTGTGTTTCAACTGTGTCACATGATTAAGGAGATCAGTTGCCCACTCAGTTGCAGCTTTCTGACAGAAAGCCTGAAGAAGGACTGTTGACGAACACTTGCTGCAGAGATGCAGTCAGCAAGAGTTACTTAGACAGTGCAAAAGAGGCTTCAGAGTCTAGTGAACAGAGAACACTATCAGTCCTCAATTAAAATCCAGGGGAAAATTCAGTTAGATTGCATCTGGTTATACTGCAGCAGCAAAAAACTGTTAAATCTAAAAGCCATAGGCCTCTTCACATTCTGGAAAGTATGGCCCATGATGGAATGATGCTGTCCCTTGTGACCAGGTTTACTCATACCCCCATAATGAATATAGTTTTCCCTGTGTATCTAATTAAAGGGATAGTGACTAAAGTGGAACCTTCAAAGGTGTCTGCTTCGCTACATTTTCTGCCTCACATGGTAGCTAAGTAGAATCTGAAAAAAAAAAAAACACTTATCTACAAGAGTTTATAACTAGACTTCACTATAAACAGGTCCAATCCCAATTTACATACCTAATGAGGAAGATCAAACAAGCCATGGTAGTTAAAGACTAAGTAGTACAGAAGGAAGCTGTTAACTAAAAATAAAAAGAGCACCTTTTCCTAATTTGGTGCACTTTCCAGGTTAAGTCTGATCAGCAGTCAGCTCTTAAGCTGATGAGTAATTGGCACTAAACATGTCACCTGATGAAATCAGATACAAGTCATTACAGGAACCTGCTTGGTACGAGAGATCTTCATGCTGTGTCTACATTACAAAGAGTTGCAAAGGACCTGGTTATGATATGATCACTTTTATAGAGAACATGGCAGACGTGTTCCCCCATCCCACCCACATCATACATAATCATTGGACATGTAATCAGTGCTAAGATATTGTATCTACTCTACAAAACTGAAATGACAGACTACAATATTCTGCTTGTATTTTAAACCATGGTTTATACCTTAGCATTCTAAAGTAGTCAAGAAAGCTGTCCAAATGTTTCAAACCTATCTACTGCTGAACTACACAACCAGATAAATGCTGCAGTTCTGGCATGGCCCAACGGTACTGACTCTCACAGTACCCAGAAACAGTTTTGCAAGTATATGTATTTAATAATAGTGTTCACCCATATTAGTTTCAGTGCTTTAAAGCCAAAGACTAAGCAATTGTTAGTAAGGTTTATCATCTTTTGATCTTCAAACAGCAGACACAGGGTACACCCTTCTGCGCCGGAGGATGGAAAAAAGTGTTTACTTAACATCTCTTATCCCAGTAAGTGGTAGTTCTACCACTTCAGCCAGTTACACACTGTATGTTCATCTACCATGAACTTCTAGTACAGTATATTTAGAGTACTAGGTGTTCATGAGGGTGTTCTTTTTCAAAAAGATGTGGGAGGGAAAGAACATTACAAATGTCACTGACCAGCTTGGTAGCCAGAATAAGTGGTAGTTTTGTTTGCACCAAGTAGAGAGAGTCTATTCCCTCTCCTATCCAGTTGATATGTACAGGACATTTTGATTCCAATCTCCTTGTTGCTGGCATCCCAACATTTCCCCGCTTCTTCACCACTAAAGTGAGTCTTGGCTGTAAAAGACTAGAGACAGCCCCAGATTACTAGTACTGGCTAAGAACAGACAGAGCTGAGGGCTCTACCTGCTAGGCCAAATAGCTCCGAAAGTCAACAAGCTATCAGGGTTGTAAGGTTAATCCTGTTGCTCAAAGTTTGTTTGTTCTGGCCAGCTACAGATAGGATCCTGAAGCACAAGAAAGACTAGCATTTCAGGGCCTGCCTCAAGTCTGTTCAATCATTTTAAAGTCTCTGCTTTCAGAAGGCTGAACCGGAGAGCTTCACTTTGAGGACCATCACACTACCTTCCCTACCAAAAAAAAGTGCCTCTCTCCCAAAAACTAACAGCTTAGTCCTGCAGATGTGCTTAGCCAACAAGACAGAGGCTAAATTTATGGAGGAAGTGTTACTCAATGATTAGAGCGTCCTTGTTGCTCAGTATTAGCATAACACCAAGTTAGAGTGACATTCCTGATTAGGCAATATAACTGTCAGAACATAAGGAAGTCAGTTACATTTACTGAGCAAGACCTAAATTCTTCAACATCTGCATGCTGAAAACTTGGTAAATAATGTTTCCTTTCCAACAGGTTAGTCAAATAAAACTTTGATCGAGGTAGCATGCACACAAAGAGTAAAATAGAAACACTGATCTGAGCAGAGCCTATCCTTCACAATCATTAAACTGCAAAAAAGCTCTGAAATGCAACAAGACTGTCAAAGCGCCCAACAGTTGTATTAAGCCTTGCACACATTCACGGACAGTCTTGTCTACCGGAGCTGGTGACTATGCTATCTGAAAGTGTGTGTGTAAGTAAAAAGCTTGGATAGATTATGTATAATTATTTTATAGGACAGTACTGAGAGAGAGAGAGAGAGAGAGAGAGAGAGAGAGAGAACTGAATCTATCCAAGCAAGCTTAACAGAACACACAAAATGTAAAATCTGTGTGGCTGTACAAGAATCATACTGTTCCCAGTCTTATGCAGCCAAAAAGTTGGCTTGTCTCTCTACCAAGATAAGCTTCTTATCCAACTTACACCCAAGAATTCAGTGCGTCAAGTGACTGTCCTATCCACTCCAGACCAAAACTGGTTTAATGCCTCAGTTTCCCTGTAAATCCCTTGGACTATCAGTTATGACCTTTATTGCATGTGAATGAAGACACCAAGCATCCTTCCCCAACTGCAGTATTGGATACCAATAGCAGAGCCAGAAGAAACATATGCAATTCAGTGGTCCAGGCAAGTCATTCAATTTGTCTCCTGTTCAGTGACAGTCATAAGAAACTTCACACAGGAGGCTTCAGACTTATAATTGGTTCAGTGAATCCATGAGAGCACATCTATGAACCATGAAGTGATTTTCTTCGGCTATTCAGAAAGTGCATGCCCTAAAACATTCTATTAACAGGAGAAGATATAGATTGTTGGAATCAGAATATTTTTAGTAGCTAGAAATTAGCAGCAGAGTGTAGAAATAGGAGAGGAGTGCAATGTCAGAAGCAGACCTTCATGACAGGACAAGAAAGCAGCTTTAAGCAGTTTATTGGCAGATTATCAGAAATAAAATGGAAGAAAGCGGTTGAAGGCATTCTTCATGTTATGGGGTTGTTAGTACAGTTTGCCTAGACAACATAATATGGGAAGCTGTCCTAAAACCATGTTATCAAGCTATGCTGTAAGCAGTATCATGGCTGTCAGTAGAGTGTCTGCCTACACCTCAAGCAAGCTATGCTACATTGTTAGCACAGAAAGCACCATGTTGTAGCAATAGTTCTAGTGAGGCCAGCTCAACCCAGCAGTCTTAGTTTCAAGGAAAGTGCATGATGGATCAACAGCTAGAGAGAGACAGTTATTACAGCCAGTATTTTATCCCACAAAATCCAATACACAGAACGTCAGTTTTATTCTAGTCAACTGTACTTTGTTCCAGTTGCATGGATGCTATATAGGATACCATGCCAGGAACTGTAAAATGCAACAAGATCTGCAGATTCTGGTTAATTACAAACCAAATTAAAGCTCAGACAAGTGGGTACCTAATCCTGCTCAAAAGTAGCTACTAACCCCTCATTACTAAATAATGGAGTTGCAGGGAGACCTGTAGGAGCAGCTGGTAGGAAGCAATGGTCTCCCTACCAGACAGAGGAGATGTTCATTGGCCTCTGTGCAGTGTCAGGACTGCTAGCCTGCTGCAACCTTGTTTTGAGGCCTGGGTCTATCAAAGAGAGAGTCCCTCCCCCCCCAAATCCACCATTCCCATACATAGAGCCAAGAATCATCCCCTAACCACTGCCAGAAGCTTCCTCCAGCCATACTCCACCCCATCTAAAGGCTGGGAGAGGAGCCTGTCCCAACCCTTCACCCCAACAGCCACACACAGAAACAGGCCTGCTTACATGCCATCCAACCCAATGGTGGACAGACCAAGGGACTTGGACTCCCTCCTACACTCTCTCTCTCCCCATTACCCCCAGGGCCCAACAGGAGGCAGGCTAAGGGACTCAGATCACTCCTATCCCCCCCTCCCCAGTACCCACCCACAAGACACAGAGCCCACCCCCAGCCTAATGGGAGATGGACCAGGGGACCTAGATCGCTCCTACCCCCTCACCTCAGTACCCAGCCCCCAAGACAGAGCTTCCCCCCACCCAGGAAAACGGGAGATGGGCCAAGGGAGCTAAATCACTCCTACTCCCTCACCCCAGTACCCCCCCCCATGGAAGATGGACCAAGGAACCTGGATCACCCTACCCCCTCACCTCAGTACCCAGCCCCCAAGACAGAGCTCTCCCCCACCCCCCAGGCTAGTGGGAGATGGGCCAAGGGAGCTAAATCACTCCTACCCCCTCACCCCAGTACCCAGCCCCAAGACAGAGCTAGCTCCCTTGGTCCATCTCCCACTAGCCTGGTGGGGGGAGAGAGATCACTCCTACCCCCTCTCCCCGGCACCCCCCACAAGACAGAGCTCCCCCCCCCCGAGGCTAGTGGGAGATGGACCAAGGGACCTGGATCACCCTACCCCCTCACCTCAGTACCCAGCCCCCAAGACAGAGCTCTCCCCCACCCCACAGGCTAGTGGGAGATGGGCCAAGGGAGCTCGATCACTCCTACCCCTCTCCCCGGCACCCCCCACAAGACAGAGCTCCCCCCGCCCCCGGCTAATGGGAGATGGGCCAAGGGAGCTGGCTCACTCCTACCCCTCTCCCCGGCACCCCCCCCCCGAGGGCAGCCCCCCCGGCAGCGGGCACGAGCTCACCGCGATGACGTTGACGAAGGTGGTCTTGCCCGAGTACTGCAGCCCCACCAGCGTGAGCTCCATCTCCTCCTTCCAGAAGAGCGAGCGGAACCAGTCAAGCAGCCGGGACAGCAGCGCCAGCATCGCGGCGGCGAAGCGGGCCGGGACCCTCCGGCACTGGCACTAGCTCCGGCCCCTCAGGGACGCGCGACGGCAGCGACTCGCAGGCTGCGGCTCCTGCCAAGGCCAACGCTGCCCCGCTCGCCGCGCCGCGGTCATATGACGGCTGGGCTCCACACGCCGGCCTGGGAAGCAAGAGCGGCCCTGGCGGCAGCAGCCGCAAACCTAGCCTACGGCGCCCCCTGCCGGCTAGGGGTCCGCCCTGCGCCCGGGGAGGACTCATTCTCGCGTACCTGCCCTGCCAGTGCCGCCCAGCGGCCACCTGAAGCGCTGGGGCAGGGCCTGGGGCAAGTGCTGGGACGGAGACAAACAAGGTGAAAGGTAGGGGCAGGGATAGGGGCTGGAGCAGGAATAGGGGGATAGGGATGGGGGTAAGCATAGGGGGTTAGGGACTGAGGCAGGGGCAGGGGAAAGGGGCTGGAGCTGGGATAAGCGGATACGAACTGGTGTTGGAGCACAAATAGGGGTTGGGACATGTGCACCCCTCTGCCACCCCTTTCCCCTTCTGCTCTCACCCTATCCCCCAAAAGCACCCCCAGACCTCCTCCTCCAATAGCTCTACTGCCCCCATCCCACTCCCTAATACCCCATATTGAGGACTGGAAGGATTCAATTTTTATTGATCAATGTCAATTTCACTGTATGTACAACAAATATTTCCATGGATAATAGTGGAAATTTACAGATAGGCAAGGTAAGAAAAATGCTGCTTGAGAACTTATGAGAGTTTGGTTTAAGGATATTTACTTTGGGTTTTTGACTATTAGTGTTTTGAAGGCTATAAAGCTTTAACATTTTGAATCTCGCTGTCTCTTGTCATTAAATAATTATTGTCTGAAACTCCCCGTTATCTGAGACCTGGCCCATCATTTCCCATGACTGTGAAAATTTAAATCAATAAAAAAATTTAAATGCTTAAAAATAAACATTGATATTATCTGCTGAAATTCTAAGAATATAAACATTGAATTCCACCTAGCCTATTCTAAATGTTCAGAAACTTTGTCAGTCCCCCAATCCAAAAAAAATGATGCAACTGTCTTAAAAATCATGAGATTTTGAAAAATAAAATATTAATAGTAAGTTATTTTTATTTGCCTTCTGCTTTCTGTGCCTATGGAATGCACTTGGGTCACATTTTCCAGCTTTCTTCCAGAATCATTAGGGTTAGAAACTTTTTTTTTTCCAAAATGAAAGCTAAGTTTTTTCCACGGTCACTTGGCTCCTGGAGCCAGGGCTTTAAACATAAATTATTGATTTATGATAAATCATGAGAATTGGCAACACTGGCCACCACTTGCTATGCCACACAGCTACCCACCCAATACCCCATACTGTCCTGAACACCCCAAATACTTCCACTGCCTCTGATAGCCCATCACCTTCTGATATCCTGCACTGCCCCTGTCTACTATCCACTGCTACTCTGACAACTTCACTGCTAACCCACCATCCTGTGATGTCCCCCTCTTAAACCTACTGCACCATTAGCCATGTGCTTCCCCTGGATCCCCCACTGCCCCAATACCTCTACTGCTCTCAGCCCCACTATCCTCTGGTCTCCCACATTGCTCTCTATAGCTCCACTTTCCCTTCTCCCATCCCACCACCCTGTATTACACCCCCACTCACACAGTGAATCCTCTGATGCTATCTCATATCTGCTGACTTCCCCCTTCTACCAGCCCCATGCCTGCTGCAACACCCCAACCATCCACCCCTTGGAAACAGTTTGCTTATTACATTGAAACTTACTTACCCTTGGAGCCCTGTGCTGGTGCTTGAGAATGAAAAAGAGAAACTGATCAGCCTAGTTTCCCTGTCCGAAATGAGTGAAGTACATAAAGGAAGCAAATAGTGTCAATGGGGAAAAGTAGATTAACCGTTTAAAATTAGGTTGGCTTCAGTATACAGGTCTGGACAAAGATCAACAGTTTGACTATAGAATTTTAATAAATATGTAAAGAACAGGAGCTGGAGGCAAAGTGTTTTCAAGGAGGGACCTTCGGCTTTGGAACCTGTTCCCCCACCTCCCATTGATCCAAAATAGCCCATCTGTTGAACTTTGCAGTACAAAGGCATAGCTGTTTATTTACTTGGGCTTTGGGGGAGGCAGGGGCTTGAAATGGGCTGAGATTTGTAGTTCTCTGATGGGTCAAGTTTTGTTGGGGGCTGTTAGCTGCTAGTTCCAGCTGATTTGCTTCTTGTAATTTATGTCAGTTATCTAGAGTGCTAGTTATCTTTGTGTGCCTCCACGAATAGCCACATATTTTGCATGATTTCAGTACAAAACCATGAACTGACGCCAGATTCATCAAAAAAGTTTGATGAATCTACTTTCTCATTTAAGACTGTGACAAAATCTCAAATGAAGGGCGTCTCTCCTGGCATTAGGATTCATTGTATTTCACTGGGTAGTTGTAACATTACTTCCTTTTAAAATATTTGATTTTTCACAAGTTAAGCCCCATCCTGCGACTGCCTCCACACAAGTGCATCCATAAATGTAATTGCAGGACTGGGGTTTAAGTAATAATAATCATCATATGTTCGTGTGGTATATACTGTGTGCTATACGGCAATAAAATATTACATAAAACACACCTCTAATATACTATTAATTTTGGAGATTTCACACAAAGTATGTCCTAAAGCCATTTAAAAAGAAGAATGAAAAGGGTTCTTGAGCACAGTTAGCAGTCTCCATAACATTCTGATAATCCAAGTGTATTGCACCTCGAAGAGAGTTTAGACTAGACCCTCCTGTTGTGCCATTCTTGCAACAGATTGGGCCTGGTTCCCCCCTCGCTGGTACCACTCTATCTCCATTCCCTTCACAGGAATTAGTCCTACTGTGAGTTAGAGCTCCTGTTCCTAAAAGATTTATAGTATTTTACCGAGTTAGCTGTTCGTACAATGTGATGAATAGGAGACAGTTGCATATTACAATCTGCTCTTTCCCCATGCACAAGGGAAATGGGCCCAATTTCATCCTTGATGTCAATCCATTGATCTCAGTGGAGTTACACCAGGGATGTGTGTGGCCCATAGAGTTTTAAAGTTCCCACAAGCAAAGACTGTGACGAAGCAGATAGGCTCAGAGTAGGCCTCTACCTTAAAAGAACAGCAGAAAAAGCAGCAGTCCATAATATTTTATTAAAAGCCAGAAATGACATGAGTGATTGCCAGAGATTTCCAAACTTCAGTCACAGTGCCAATTACACAATAAGTTACGCACTTTCTTTAAACAATTCATCTTTTCCCCGGGGAGACATCTTTGAGGAGCCCAATGTATTTTTCATTCCTAAAAGCATCTGGAACTAGCCCTCCTTGTGCTTAAACTGTGACATTCGCTGTGCCAGACTTAGAGAGGAGGGCCATTAGCTGAACAACTGAGGATGTAAAAACAAAAAAACTGTGTAGACTGACAGATTAACTTATTTTCAAACCACCACACTGCATATAACTATTTTGTACCTATCCTTGTTTTCAAGGGTCTCACAACACTTTATATTTTATAAATATTTGGAGCCTGAGTCACTGTAGTATGGAGTGGAACTGAAGGGGGGAAAAAAGAAAAAAAAAGGTCAGATTTCCAGAGGAAACTAGTCCCAATGGGGATGAAAGGCTATGAATAAGCCTCACAGCACCGGAAGCCCCCTGACTCAGCCAGAATTCCTCAGGGCAGCCCATCCAAAGAGGAGCTCTGGCATCTTTTGAAAGAGTGAAGCGTGCATTCCACACTGCATGGGGTCAGCTCTGTGTGGAACGGAACAGGCTAATAGCCCTCTGCTCACTCCATGCCTTCCCACTCTATTGGGAGGCTACTAGCTTTGTTAGCCTAGTGCCTGACCCCGCTCCCATCAAAATCAATGGGGACTTCAGTAGGAGCAGGATCAACACTCAGTGGTCTTGCCTGTACACCTGACTAGATTGGGCAGATCCCTATGCAGGGGCTTCCACAGTAGAGACAGGAAGGTTTATTTATCCTTTTTCTGTTGTATCCTAAGCCAGCCACACGCAGGCCCTTAATTCATTAACTGCTGTCATCTAGGCTGTATACCCATTGCACAGATGAAGTCACAAAGGCAAAGAGAGGGTCTGTGATTGCTGTAGGTGCAAGCCATTGTACAGAACTCACATCCTGAGTTTCCCATGTGGCAGGCCAGCTCCCCCACACTCCCCACTGCGCTTACCAGTGACTAAATGACAAATGGTGACCATGAACATACAATGAGAATACTGTATCACATATTTCAGCCCCACATGCTTCCGTTATAGATGCATTCATTCTCTGGGCTCCAATTTTTGTAAATCTTCCTCCAAGGTTTGCAGGCTCTCAACCTTTTGTTTGGGCTTCTGTCACTCCTGCATTGCTAACTAAATACCATAGCAGTACTTGATAGAGCATTTTCATACCTGTGAATCACAAGACACTTTACAGATCTAATAGAGATACATGATTTTATTTATGTCTATAATGTTTAGCATATTCCTAATAAGATAATAATTATCATCATAATTAAGAAGTCTGATCTTAAGAAGCACTAACCACCTGCAGCTCCCACTGCATTCCATGAGAACTTGGAATGCTCAGCACCTCTCAGGATCAGGCAAACGATGCTTCATGTTCTAATATTGTACTCTTCATCAAGGCTCTTGAAGCAAATAACATAGCAACTTAATTATTTATTGGTTGGCATTCTGTGCTGGATCTCAGAAGAATATATACAGCAATACTCTTCTGCTTTGTGATTTGTGTATGAGCACTGAACAAGATTTCACAAGAGCCAAAAGCAACAGTACAGCTTGTGCACGCAGAAACTCACATTTTATGACATAGGGGAGCTGATCTCAGTCATTTCCCTCTTTGCTATAGATCATTACTGGATTAATAAACATTTCCTAAGATATATGTCTTTGTACAAGCTGAAAACAGACAAGTATACACACCATTGCACATATTTCCCCCCAAAATCACTAATAGACATTTTGTTTCTGGGAGCAAATAAAATTTGCTAACTTAACCACTCACGCAAAAAAAGAGTCAAGGGTACAGGGCATTTTGTACTGGAAAACAGCCACATTAATACTTGGAAGAACACAAAATTCCCCTCATCTGTCTTGGAATTGTAAAAGCTTCACAAGGATTTCCATGTGGATAAGAAATGCTCTGTTCCATGATTTCCAGGCACTAAGCTTGGGGATTGACTACAAGATGCTTCCAATATATGGGGTGGGGATGATACAACTTCTCTCTTAAGCTTAGTACCACAAAAGAGTGCCACAGACTTCAACAGTTTCTCCAGTGTCCACGTTTGAACATTGTCAATATTTGATATATTTGAAATATTGTGAATATTTCTCTTAACAAAACTGCTGTAAAGCTTTATCTGATGGCCAACATAGCAGGATTGATCACAGTGATTTAACTCGACTATTAAAGCTTATCATATCACTTTACTAATACATGCTAGGTATTGCTCTCAGCTTATAGTGTATCCAAAAGTCCTGTGACTGCAGTAGGAAAGGCAGACCTGGACAATAACCTAGATAAACAACTTAATTGACCTTGAGCCCAACTTCAGACCTTTGCAATCTCAGCCCTCTACAGAAACACCCTGAAATCCCACGCATTGATTACCATGGCATGGCAGAGGTGGCAATGGTTTGCAGGATGCTTCAGGCATCTGAGAAGGACCTGTTTCCAGGTGGCTAACTACAGCCGCTTTAAAAGGAGACAGGAAATAAAGAACAGGAATAGAATCACTGCCCTTCATCTCCCGACATTTACTGCAAATTCCTTGGGAGGTCACAAAATGCAAGATGAGAACCATTAGACCAGTGTTTCCCAAACTTGGGACAACACTTGTGTAGGGAAAGCCTCTGGCAGGCTGGGCCAGTTTGTTTACCGGCCGAGTCCACAGGTCCGGCTGATCGTGGCCCCCACTGGCTGCAGATCACGGCTCCGGGCCAATGGGGGCTCCTGGAAGTGGCACGGGCTGAGGGACATACTGGCTGCCGCTTTCAGCTGCTCCCATTGGCCTGGAGGAGCGAACTGCGGCCAATGGGAGCCGCGATCGGCCGGACCTGCAGACAGGCCGGTAAACAAACCAGCCCAGCCCGCCAGGGGCTTTCCCTGCAGAAGCGGCGTCTCAAGTTTGGGAAACACTGCAATAGACTAACACAATAATACTAACTAGATCCAGAACAGCAGTTCTCAACTATTTCTTTCTATGCCCCTGCAACATGCTATAAAAACTCCACAGCCTAGCTGAGCCACAACAACTGCTTTTCTTCATATAAAACCCAGGGCTAGTATTAAGGGGTAGCAAGTAAGGCAATTACCTGGGGCCTCACACCACAGGGGCCACTGTGAAGCGAAGTTCCTCGGGTTTCGCCTTTAGCCCTGAGGGGTGGGGCTCGGGGCCCTGGGCTGCAGTCCTGTGCTGTGGGGCTCTGGCTTTCTGCCCTGGGCCCTAGCGAATCTAACACTGGCCGTGCTTGGAGAACTCCCTGAAGCCTGCTTATGGCTCCCCAGGGGGCCTTGGGTCCCTGGTTGAGAACCACTGGTCTAGAACACTTAGATTTGGTTTAAGTCTATTAAGCCCATTGTATTGCTAAATCCCAGTAATAATGTGGCACAGGGTATTACTGTAATATTCTCAGCTTGAACATACAAGTGTTATACCAATAAAAACTAGCAGGATCTTATTAAAGGGGACAAGACATTTGTCACATTTATTGTAAATACCAAAATAAAAGATAACAGTAAACAACGTTGTTTGGCTATTTATTCCTATGATTACATATCCATTCACACAATCATTCATACAAGTTCTGTATAGATATTATAGTTACCAGCCTAAAGTTACTTGTGACAGAATACTGGCCAGGTACCCTGTGCACAAGAGTGGAGCCGAGTCTGGGTCAGGTGCACCTGATGCTCCTGGAGGCTGGCAGCAGAACCATAGACTCAAAGTCCTCAGTCTTCAGAGTCCAGCTTTATAGGGATTTTTCCCTATGTTAGTTCATGGGAGTTGCTTCATTCTTTGCTGTTGCTAGATCAATCAGCAGGTGCTGACTCCATTTGTTAGGTGCTTGGGGTGGATTCCAGTTCGCCCTCCGGGGGTCATCTGGTTGATTCCACTTGACATCATCTTCAGCTGACACTGAATTTTTCAGCCTGGTAACTCCCTAACCATTCATTCATTATTTAAACTAGGCACTCATTCACATACATTCTCTATCTTAATTCCATCTGTTTCACTGTCTCTTTACCTTTCGGGGTGTTCAAATTATGTGAGACTCTTTGTCTTTTATGATTTAAAAATAAAGTGAGATGAAAACTTACGGGGGGGGTCTCTATCTATGTACTATAACAGTGACTGTTTTTGGCTCACAGCGACCGTTACAAAGTAAAGTAGTGACTACAAAGTGTCACTTAGAGAAGGGCACTTAGAAGCATTAACTTTAACAAGTTTTATACAAAGTATTTCTGTGAGCAGGCTTCACACAGACACAGCTGGTGGCTTGCAGGTTAGAGGCTAAATCTGGGGAATCACATTTATTTCTAATATAAACCTTTAGTTATAAAGTATTAATTAACATTAAATCATTTCTAACAATAAATCCTTTTTAACAATAAATCATTTTTCATATAAACCATGTCTAATATAAACCTTCTTTAGTATCCCTACAGAAGTCCATGTGGCATTTGGAGACAGTGGAAAGTCCTTATTAAAGGCCAATGCCTGAGGTCTTTATGCTGTGCTTACTCCAGGGAATACCCATTGACATCAGTAGGTCAGGTAACAAAGAGGTATTATAGGGTCCTAGATTATTATAATCATCAGCAAATGATCAGTCCATATAAAAGTGTGGGAGTGGGTGGCATTTAGGACACCAGGTAAACAGATGGTTGCAGTATTGTATTTGAATGTGTGATTTGTTCCTTGATGAGGGAGGTTACTTCTCATGGCCAGCAGGTGGCATCCATCTCCAAATTTGCAGTTTCAATCCAGAGCTCAAAGAGCTGTCTTTTTCCTTTTGATAACAGTGGCTTATAGTAGATAATGCCTTTACTACATTTTCTAAGTGTTATAACTTCCACAGGACACTGAAATGCTGATGGGAAGGTCTGATGTTTATGATCACCTACCCCCTAGGTCACAGCTCAAAACAGGGTGCAGCACCAATCTGAGCCCAACAGATGGGTGATTCCTGATCAGGCAAATCACTCCTCCACTTACAACTCCCAGCAAGCCACGCTGACTTAAGCTACTATCTGGCCCCAAATTTAGATTTCCAAATCTTTTTCCTCCTGCAATTTCATGATAGTCAGATTGCCACTGATGGCACAAGGCAAAAGAAAGCCAACCATATATTTTCCCTTCCTCACTCTGCATGCATTTACTAAAGTTAAGTATTGTTATCTTGCCTTTAGCTAGGAAGAGCCAAGAGTTTGTTTTTCTTCCCACACCGCCTCCTATCACCAGAGATGATATCTAAGCGTTTCGATACTTGGAGTGGTGGACAGGGAGGAAGCAGTGGTAGGATGGCACTTGAAACAACAGTAGCACTCTGATTTTCCTAGGCACAGCTCAGGGCAGGGACCATATCTTCCTGTGAGTTTGTACAGAGCCTAGTGCAACAGGGCTATCATCATCAGTACAGTAATGGTATCTAGTCACTACCACAATATAAACACACACTACCACTGTTCTTCCTTAAATTCCTGTGTTTGGCAGAGGTTTCTCTACTGCCAAGATGTATTCCTTTGACCTTGAAACCCAGGCTTTGAAAACTAGAACTCTGTAGTTCTCCTCTCAGAGATGATTGCACACAGCTAGGTACTCTTCTAAAACGGAGATGGAACTCCTGGAATTTGGGAGATTTTGCCATGTTTGTATACATGTCAAGATGAGGGGCTGGTGAAACAGGCATGTGCATATTGCACTGTGGGTTTTCCAATCCTGGAAAGAGACTATAGCTCTCTCACAGAGAAACCCACTTGGGAATCACCAAGTTATGACACTGAAGTAGGTGCCACACAAAACCTTCTCTAGGTGAAATTGCTTCTCCTAGAATAGGGCATGGCCTTCACCTCCTAGTCAGCTAAGAGGTTTTTATAAGTGGCAAGCTTTAAGGTTAGCTACCACTTGACAGTGAGAATACAAATCAGTAAAAACCCTTGAGCATTTGGTTCAGGAGACCTTCAGCAGGCACTTTTCAGTGTGACTCAATGCAGATGAGTGTCCCACAGGCCACCAGCAACACTGCTGCTTTCTTCCTAAGGCAAGGTAGTAGGAACATGAATCAGCAGAGCAGACAAAAAAATTGATGTTATTTATGCTAATAAGAGCGCCTTTTCTTTACAAGAACTTCATCCCAAACCTGAGCTGGATTCACTAGCACAGACCTCTGTACATGTGTAGGGCTCAACAGAGGGAAAGGCCCTGGCTTGCAGATTTATTACAGGATCAGGGCCTTTGCCAGTTCATTTCCTTCACTGGTACTTGTAGCAGGGACACATCCAGTCCAGCTTCTAGCCCATTTAATGCCTCACTTTCATGTCTGATGGGAAACCACCCTCTTTCCCAGCTCATCCTCCAGCCCCCAAAATAGTTAAAGACGGGTACCTGAGTCCTACAGCTGAGTCTCAAAATCCTATCCCTTCCAGAGTTTAATTAGAGTCCAAAAGGAAACAAACCTATTCTTCTACCCCAGACTTTCATCAGGCATAAACCCTTCTCTCAGGATTTGTTCTCTTCCTCAACAGAGTTTAACCCTTTGCTTTGGTTCAGCTTCTAAATTGCTTGTGCTCTGACCAGTTCAGTGGTTCTCAACCTATTTACCATTAGGGGCTATGTATGAGTCTCTCTATGTATTATATTGGCCACAGCCACACAATATATATGCTACCTGTATGGCCTTGATCATGTCACATGGGCTGCAGCTGTGTGCTGATTCGGCCTAAAGCAGCCCATGGATTGAGAACCACTGGATCAGTTCCTTCTTCTCCTACATAGATAGGGATGTTTGGACAACCTCCCAGGCAACAGCAGAGAGGAAAAACCTCACCCTTACTTTTTACTGGAAGTTCCCTACCCTAGAACCGTAAACAGCCAGGCTATCTGTCCCATACCAAACTGCCCTGGCTTATTATTAGTTATTTATCTTACCACAGCATCCAGGAGCCCCAGTCACAGACCAGGACCCCATTGTGCTGGGCACCTACAAACAGAGCCAACAAAAAAAAAAACCTTGTTCTACATGGCTTCCAATATAAATCATCCCAGGACATCTTCTTATATATCATGCCTAGGAACCCCCAGCTCCTCACCCTAAAGCCTCCACTCTAAGGGTACATCCAGACTACAGGCTGCTCTTTTACCTCTCAGCAGGCCTGGTTCTTAGTCAGCTAGCTCGTGTCACATCACCATTGTATTCATTCCCTCTCTACCTGGGCAGAAGAACTAAGCCTGGCACAGATAAGACCGAGTCCCAGCTCCCTTAAAGGGCCAGCTCACCCCTTGACAGTGTTAAAGATTGAGTTCACTAATTAACCACTACTGGGGAATGAGACAATATAATACATAAACATTGAATAAAGATTATTTTCATGAGGCTGATGTTTTCAGGGATTTCTCCAGTATTAATATTTTTCCTACAGATAATAGAGAAATGGTTTTGATTTGTTTTCTTTACATCTTTACTCCTTCCCCACGTTTTTTTGTTTGACTAATTACTTCTGTTATTCAAGAGGTTTTCTGTTTCTGCAGGGGTTGTACAGCAGAGGGGGCTGCAGTTCCATCACACATGTCCACCTCCCCTCCCCCCCCTCCCCCCCCCCCCCTCCCCCGCTTATAAAAAACTGCCTCATCTCATCCAGAAACGTGGTTCACTCGTGATTTGGTCTCCTGGCTCCAGTGCAATGTCCGCTGCATGATGCTGTGCCAGCATGTGCTTGAGAAGTCTTTATCTTTAATGCATATAATAAATGCAAAGCAAATTATTGATCTGCAGTGAGTTGGTAAACAACAAGGAATGAATACAACATGACTTTTGTCTACTAGTCAATTCCAACTCCTCACCATGACTTTTTTTTTTTTTTTTTTTAAGGTAGTGTACAAGCAGGTGGGAAGGTAACTTGAGAAAATGATTGTTGCTTTGACACAAGGGAAAGAAACAGAGGACATTTATTCCACCACCTCTAGAATTTATATTAGCTTTTATACAGCGCTTTTCATGCATAGGTCTCACAATGCTTTAACAAGGAGGTTCCTTATCTTTATTTTACAGAGAAGGAAATAAGGCTGAGACTTGCCTGAGTCACTCACCAGGCTGTAGCAGAGCAGCTCTCTGCTTCATAGCCCATTGCTCCAGCTGCTAGGCCACAAGATAAGGTATTACAACTCTGAATGCAAGGAAACTTCACTCATTGCTCAGCTGTCACAGAGGAAAGTCTGTCTGTTGTAATAAAGTTCCTCCTCTACCTTGGTAGTCTCCTGCTATTGGCAGATTTGCTCACCCAGTGATCTTCCCACAATGTGGATCAACTCCTCCTCCATCTATCAGGAGTTAGGCAGGAACCCAGGCCCACCTCTACTCCAGGTTCCAGCCCAGGGCCCTGTGGATTGCAGCTCTCTATAGTGCCTCCTGTAACAGCTGCATGACAGCTACAACTCCCTGGGCTACTTCCCCATGGCCTCCTCCAGACACCTTCTTTATCCTCACTACAGGACTTTCCTCCTGGTGTCTGATAACACTTGTACTCCTTACTCCTCCAGCAGCTCATCCTCATCCCCATCCCTCCTTATGCCTCTTGCTCCCAGATCCTCTCACACCTCCACTCCTCCTCACCTGACTGCAGTGAGCTCCTTTTTAAACCCAGCTGCCCTGATTAGTCTGCCTTGATTGGCTGCAGGTGATCTAATCAGCCTGTCTGCCTTAATTGGTTGTAGCAGGTTCCTGATTACTCTAGTGCAGCCCCTGCTCTGGTCACTCAGGGAACAGAAAACTACTCACCCAGTGACCAATATATTTGCCCTCTTCCAGACTCCTGTACCCCACTGACCTGGGTCTGTCACACTGTGTATCAAGGTATTTATAATGTCATCTCATGCAAAGCCAAAGGTGGATTTTTGGCCTATAACCCCAATATAAATATACTGTTTATTATTGGTATGAGCCTTGCTTCAGATGTGAGGCTCAAGGCTCAGGTGGTCCCACCTGTACATAGTTTGGGAATGAAACTAATAAGGGGGAAATGTAGGCTGATCATCAGGGGAAAGTTCCTGATCATCAGATGTATTACTTTCTGGACTAGCTTCTCAAGGGAAAAGCACATGGGGCTATTAAAAGTAGACAATGGACTAATGGATCCATCCCTGGACCAGACTCTCTACTGTGATGATGCACAAAGGATTTAGATGCTAGCCCTAACTGTCCAGCAGATAATTTGCCTTGTGAAGAGGAATTCTCCATTGGCATAAACCAAGCAGAGGCAGTTACTGCACTAGCCACCATTGCATACGTAAGAGGGGGTGGTAGAGTTGACCTGTACTCCATCAATCCTTCCCTGAACTAAGAGTCCCTTGAGCTGCTCCAACTGAGGGAAGGGCCAGTGACCAGCTTCCTGATGCTGCACCCGTCCACCTTGTACCACAGCCTACATTACAGATATGAACGTTCTGGGCCAAAAGCCTCAGCTGTGTAAATCTGCCTAGCTCCACTGCAGTCATGGCAGTGAAGGCAATGGAGCTACACTAATTTGCACCAATTAAAGATCTGAACCACTGTCTCAAACCCAACCTGAACCCCACACTGTGTGAACAGCATTCTTGCAGGAACATGCCTAATATCTGAGGCTGCTCATGAAACCATTCCCTCTGGTGAACCATCTTTAGGAGGAAGTTTCTAATCTCTGCTTCTTTGTGACATATAGCCTACCAGCAGGTTCCCAGTAACTTTGTGTGCCTAGTTCTTCTTTTACAGCGGGCAGTCTTCCCAGGAAGCAAGGAGCCCCACCACACCATTTTGAACAATCCATTTTTTGGTGGAGAATTGCACCTTAATGCTAAAATCTATTTTCATGGCAAAGGATTATTCCTTCATTTATTCAACTCTTTTCTCCTTGGCTAAATCAACTGAGAATAGAAGCCATCTCACTGACATTCTGGGTTCTTCTTGCTGCATAGGCTGTGTCAGTACAGTGACATGGATCTTGCTGTGTACTTACATACACAAAGAGCAGCCATATACTTTCAGTCTGATTAATTTTTAGTCTAGATTCATAAAAACAATAAAAGAAGAAAGAACAAAAGTAAAGTCTCTGAGACAGCATAGTGTGGACCTGCTTTATACCATGCTGCATCAATTCTCCTCACAAATTTTATTCACCAAGGTACTTATATGGCCCTAATCGCCACAGTTTCTGAGCCCCAGTCACTCATTACTAGTTTTCATTCTTCCCCAGGCTCCCATGAGATAGCAAAATGCTATCTTCATTTTACAGATAAGGAATAGGGTAGATAAGCTAGTCATCCAAGGTCACACAGGACGCCTGTAACAGAAATGAGAATTGAATCTGTGCATTGGAATCACTTGAGTTGTAAACAACAGCACAGTTTGATCCATTATTCCTTGTTATCACAGCCTGCAAGGTAGACCTACCTATTCAGAACTGCACATGCACCTATGTATACCTCACATGGGTGCACAGTTTCTATCTAAATTACTGTGGTGGCACATGCCATCATAGTATTGGCACACTCCATTGGCTAGTTGTTCACTGAGTTGGTTGCCTGCATGTGCAACAACTAAGATGTGGCCTGCAAAGTAGAAAGATAGTTTTGAAAACACCTGGGCCACGTTATTTTATGTAGATATTTATTTATTTAGAATGTGGTCTTAAACAAATTCCATCCCTGAGGGGGCCCATCCCGAACTCTGAATGCCTTCAGCTTACATTTTAAACCACAAGCACATAGAAGGTACAAAGTAAAAATCATCCTTAGCAGCAGCAGCATTCCTTCTCCCACTCAGCCACGCATCAGCTGACCACCAGGCATGTGACCCATATAGCTTAAAACCCCACCACCACACTTTCCCACCAGACACACCCTACCTTATTAGTCTTTAACATAAAGGTACTAGTAACACTGAATGTTTCCCTTCGAGAATACTTCATATAAACAACAACAGCCTAATCCCTATACCAGTGCCTCGGCTAGTAACTCCCATCAGCAGTTCCTGATTTCCCCCTTGCCAGCTTGTAATTATGTCTTCCTTATGGGGAATGGTAAGGGGTGAGTTTCTAGGCATCTTCCAAAATTTGTCTTTATAACTCTCCTTCCACAACATGTAGTGACCCCATCTTACAGGAGGATTATATACGGCCTGGAACCTGTGTCAACAAATTAAACAGCAGACTAATTAGTACTTAGCTTTACTAGTTAGGAAGGTTCATTTGGCTGATCTGTTCCAATCAAATACATGTCTGCTCAGTCCACTCTATCCCTGCGACATTGATTAGCTACAAGGGAAAGGGGCAATTAGGCAGATCTAAATCATTCTCATAGTTTCTTAAGCTGAAGTCTCTAGCCTGACCCACCCTTCACCCCAGTATAGCAGGGGGCAGTCCAGAAGTCTGATGAAAGAGAAAGGAAGTAAGAGGCAAGAGGCAATGTTAAGACACCATTTAATTTGCATGAGATAAGCACCTTCCTTTCAGAGCATGTAGCAACTAGAAATCAAGAGTAATTGGCGTAAGTAAGGAGACTGGTGTCTTTTGTTACCCATGGCATAATGCAGCTGTTTGATGGGATCAAAACAAGCCCAGCTCTACTGTTCACAGATATTGCTGACTGGAGTAACCATGTTCTACATCCTATTTCTCTGAAGGGAGGAAGGAAGGAGGGACACATGAAGACAAAAACAGCAATAAATGACCCACACTTTTCCTGTAACCCGGCTGGCCTTACTAACAGGAACTGCAATTTTAGACTGAAAATAAGCCAAGATGTCTCTTTAACTATTGCAGAGGGGTGTTTCTAACAAAATTTCACCCTTTTTAGCCCTGTTTTTATATGCAGTGAGGCACTGCAGAAAAGCACAAAGCTCTACAACTGCTATATTTACACCTCAGTACGTTAGAGAGACAAGGTGGGTGAGCTTCTTACACAGAGCTCTTCTTCAGGTCTGGATAGAAGATGAAGAAGAACTCTTGGTAAGCTTTTTTCTCTCAACAACAGTAGCTGGTCCAATAAAAGATTCCCCCACCCATGTATCTCTAATACCCTGGGACCAACAGAGCTACAACAGCTCTGCACATCAGTGTGTTATCAGGGGAACTGGACTTGCCAGGGGATTTGAAATAGGATCCACTGAGCCTTTCAGACCTTGATCACTAGTTCAGAAGTGGGTCAGGTCCATAGTGACTGAATATGTGGGAAGGACATAACAAGTGAAGTCCCGCAGGGATCAGTTCTGGGTCTGGTTCTGTTCAATATCTTCATCAGTGATTTAGATAATGGCACAGAGAGAACACTGATAAAGTTTGTGGATGATACCAAGCTGGGAGGGGTTGCAAGTGCTTTGGAGGATAGGATTAAAATTCAAAATGATCTGGACAAACTGGAGAAATGGTCTGAAGTAAATCGGATGAAATTCAATAAGGACAAATGCAAAGTGCTCCACTTAGGAAGGCACAATCAGTTGCATGTGTGCAAAATGGGAAATGACTGCCTAGGAAGGAGTACTGCAGAAAGGGAGTTGGGGGTCATAGTGGATCACAAGCTAAATATGAGTCAACAGTGTAACACTGTTGCAAAAAAAGCAAGCATCATTCCGGGATACATTAGCAGGAGTATTGTAAGCAAGACATGAGAAGTAATTCTTCCACTCTACTCTACGCTGATTAGGCCTCAACTGGAGTATTGTGTCCAGTTGAGTATTGTGTCCAGTTCTGGGCCCCACATTTCAGGAAAGATGTGGACAAATTGGAGAAAGTCCAGAGAAGAGGAACAAAAATGATGAAAGGTCTAGAAAACATGACCTATGAGGGAAGATTGAAAAAATTGGGTTTGTTTAGTCTGGAGAAGAGAAGACTGAGAGGGGACATGATAACAGTTTTCAAGTACATAAAAGGCAGTTACAAGGAGGAGGGAGAAAAATTGTTCTTAATCTCTGAGGACAGGACAAGAAGCAATGGGCTTAAATTGAAGCAAGGGTAGTTTAGGTTGGACATTAGGAAAAACTTCCTAACTGTCAGAGTGATTAAGCACTGGAATAAATTGCCTAGGGAGGTGGTAGAATCTCCATCACTGGGGATTTTTAAGAGCAGATTGGACAAACACCTGTCAGGGATTGTCTAGATAATACTTAGTCTTGCCTTGAGTGAAGGGGACTGAACTAGATGACCTCTCAAGATCCCTTCCAATGTGTTTGCCTATTCAATAGCCTGTATGCACTCAGCAGGTGGCCTCAGTTCAGTTCCTGCTGAACAGGTGTCTGTAGCATCAAAGCTGCTTGTGCAGTTGGCACCAATGCTATCCGTTCTAACCAGGTCAATGACTGAACTGGCATGAGGACTTGAACTACTCTTTCATTCTCAGAGGTCTCTCCAGAACAAGTCTGAGACACCTTGTTGAAGAATGGTTGGGGAAGCACCTGCTGTATAGAGGGGAATTAATTCTAGGGCTAGAGAAGATGAATTCTGGCTCCAGAGCTGTCACTTGAGGGTTTTCCTATGCTCTTTATTTTTCATCTTTTTTTAAAAAAAAACAACCCACCTGCTATCAAGAAAATTTCAAGGTGGTCACAGATGGTGTGTGAGTGGAGTGGAGGATAGGATGTCTTCAGAACTAGAAGGCAGAGCAGAACTAGCGATGTGGGCATGACCCCTGTCAGTGCTTCTCAACAGATGGTCCCAGGACCACCCATGTTCTATCTTGTGAGCCCAGGACAGAGAGAAAATGTTGTGCAGACAATGGGGGCGGGGTCTGGAGATTGAATAATCCCTACTTGGTTCTCGCTTAAGAAGTGATCCGCAGGATAAAAGAATTGGCAAACCACAGACCTATATGCTTCCAAAGTATTATGTGGGATGCTCTGCCTACAGCACCACCTTGAATGTAAATCCCTTCCTTCATTCTCGGTGTAGCTGCCAAGCACTCAGCCCTGTGTATGTCACTCCACCTTGATTTAAAACTGCTTCAACTTGTGCTGGGAGTGGTTTCCAAGCATTCAGCTCACCCATATCTTATCCATGCTGGCTTCCCTTATGGGCTGCACCCAGTGCAGGTCCAGAGCGCAATTGCACACCCAAACAAGAAACTTGTTAGTCCTCCCCATTCCCACCGGGCTTCTCTTGAATTGGGGTGGAGAATGAGTCAGGAGTGCTATAAAGGAAAGTGAAATGGATCCAACCTGAGTGTAAGATAGGTGCAGGGGCAGACTGGTAGCCTTGGATCAGATTCAGGGATTGGCATAAGTCTTTAATCTTTGCAAAGCCCTAAAGACTCCCTCCCTTCCACCCTGTCTCACATGAGCACACACACACACGGCATGACTAACCAGCTTTGTGTGGGGATTGCAGACACTCCAGAAACTCTCTGCTGGCTTTGATTTGCAAAATAAAACAATGAGGCTGCTGTCTGTTCCTTACACGTGAGAGGCTTCCTGTAGGGCGAGCACAACTGCTGTGTGCTGTCTCCGGATGCTGAGAGTGGTCTGGGGTCACACTCCAAGCCATCTAAGTGATTGCTGAGTATTTCCTTTCTGATTTTCAGCTCACACGGTCACTTGGTGACTTATTTTGGTAGAGTGAGAACTAAAGCAACCGCACTTCCCACTTTGTTTCTTACTCCACATTGGCAGCATGAGTTGCCATGAAGTCACTATTTATTATTTTACTTGTATTTGCTAAGCACTGATGTTGTGCTTGGCACATGTAATTTAGTTATCAGAATTTCCAGTGGTGTTGCCACTTATTCACCAATGGCCAGTCATCCTTTGACAGAAGCCTTGGGAGGTCTGTGGTAAGAAGGTCTGGGGGTAAGAAGGTTGAACACCTCTATTCTTCCAACTGCACTCAATAACATCTGAATAAGACCACCTAATTCAGTAGCTCCTGACTGGTGGTTGGCAGCCCCGAAAAGCAGTTAATTGGTTACGGTTGGGGAAGATGCCACGATCATGCCTTCCTTTCCTCTTTCCAATCTTCTGCTGAGGTGCTTTTGCTCAGCCACTTACAACTGACCTTACTTAGATGCCAAGAGTATCCCATAAACCACTGTGCCTGTTCCTGTAGATACTCCTTTGAAGTACTGAGGACCCCCCCTGCACCTCCTATGCATTGCCACCACTCAGCGCAAAGAATTCAGGGGTGCATGGATAAAGGCTGAGAAGCCGTGACCTAGTTTTGGTTTCATTGCTCTGGTCTCAGACTGTTAGGAGACAAGGATGTGGTTTAGTGGTCAGAGCAGAGGAGAGCGAGTGAAAAAAATCCTTTGGTCTGATCCTGACTCTATAGTCATTCTTCCTGTGCCTAATGGGGAACCACACAGGGGAAAATCCTGCCGTGTCTTGCACAGTGTGCTGGTGGAAAAGAGGAAGAGGGCACAGGTGGTCTGGAACAGGTTAATGGCAGAGTAGAACACAGGCTACGCCCTTCCAAGGGTGGTGTAATGTGTACACTACTCCTATGCAGCTCTAAACGGCCTCCTATCAGGAGCAGCGCCAGGGTTTTTGCCACCCTAGGTGGCAGCTCCTCCTCTGAGCATTCAGCGGCGGGCTTCCTTCCACTCCACGTCTTTGGGGCATTTCGGTGGCAGGTCCCGGAGCGAGTGAAGGACCTGCCACCAAATTTCTGCCAAAGACCTGGAGCGGAAGGACCCACCACCGAATTTCTGCCCCCCTAAATCCTGCCGCCCTAGACGACCGCCTAGGGTCACCTAGTGGAAGCACTGGCCCTGCCTCCTGTGAGTGCCTGTGTCTTACTGACCTTTGCTGGCTTCGTACACAATTTTCACTCAAGTCTGACTGCTAGAGAAGACTGGTTTAGGAGGACATGACACATAAATGCTCCCTCAGCATCATTTAAGCATTAGAGGTGGTGCAATGTCACAGGCGGGACTTCAGCAAACACAATGAAAATGCCCTATTATATCAGAAATAGAAGGATCATAGCAGAATTAGCCCTGGGTTTAAGTTGACTTTCAGTGGCATAATCCTATGCAAAAGGTTTCTAAGATGGAAATCTTTCAGGTTGATTTGCATGGAAGAAAAAAAATCTCTATCTCCATATAATTATTTCAGTCAAATATTTTTCAGTTAGAAATTTCCCCATGTGAGGCATTAGACTGCAAGTGGTGTCAGGCATCCAAATGATTTTGTTGATTATGGGCTAGTTGGTATTGCCTGATGGCTACTGGCTGTAGTAATTTTAGGAATTTATAGTCATCTTCCTTCTAACCTACTTCTGAATCTGCAAAAAAGAGCCAACGTACCTTCATGCCTTTTAAAATACCTTTGACTTAGGCAGGCCTAAGTTCAGCTTCTTTTTATACTGCAGGTATAGTTGGTTGTTCTCTAGAGTGTTGCTCTAGCTGGAAAACCCCTTCGTGGTTAATGCCTCACCAGCAAATAACAACCCTGGCTTGTAACTGTCACATGCAAAGTAGTCTTTGGGTTCAGTCTGAACAAATGCCCTGCTGACCACTAAGATTCCTTTTGCAATTCCAAGCCTGAGGTTTTGTTTCCCCTTTCCCCCTTTTCCAAGGCAGTCAGCCCTTCCTCACCCTGTGATTAACTCTGCCCACTCAGGGAGGCCCATGTTGTAGACCACATCCTCCCAGCCAAGGAGGAATAGGCCGACCTCCCTTTGGGGCCTCATTGTTGAGCAAGATTAGGCACTCCCTCCTCCTCCTCCTCCTCAGGGACTGGGTGTGCTGAGTACACAGCACTCTCTGGGCCAGGAACAAGAAACTAGAGGTCTGATTCTCCTCTCACTTACACCGGTGGGAAGTCCTCACGTTGTGTACCTCAGGGTAGCTCCACTGACTTCCCTGGAGGTCCTTTTTTGTGATTTACACCAGTCTGAGAGAAGAAGCAGGCCCTAGGACTCCTGCTTGTCTCACATATGGCAGGGCAGAGCATAGTGCGCAGGAAGGAGAAAGACACGGTCCTGCAGCACAGCTGCCATCTGTCCCTCTGTGCCAGCCACACCCACGTTTGAATGTGTGCATTGGGAGGGGAGGCAGCCATGCAGTAGCAAGGTGGTAGTAGGGAGCAGTCACTCGGCACAGCAGCTATTCATAACCCTGAGGCAAATTTCTGCTTAGGTTAACGCTGCTCACTGTAGCATTAACTCTCTCTCTCGGTGGCTTTTCCCACCCTCAGAGAAGGAAGCAAAGCACTGACCTGATTGGGAAGCCAATAGCAGCACTGCAGTGAGCCATCTGTGCCACCACAAGGCTGGGCAGGGTCTCCACACAGCAGTACTACCTTTCCCGTGGATCTTTGGGCTCCATGCAGTTGGACCTGACCTAACCCTCTGCTCTTGCTAGACCACTGCCAATCCCTTCCATAAGGGTTGGGGAGTGAGGAGACAATACAGACCCTATGCCATCAGGCTAGTGCAAATAGTGATGTACCCACCCTGCTTTCTGTGGGTTTTGTGCAGGGGGGGAGGAATTTTCCCCAAAGTGACTATTCTCCTTCCTGTAACATGTAGAACATTTCCAGACCTCTCCAAAGATATAAATGCCATCAGGTGTGTCTCTCAGCCAGCACACTGAGTGTGTAAACACAAGTCGAAGAAGCCCCGCTGCTCTAGCCCTCGGAGATCTATGGCTGGATTTGTAATTAAAGCCCAGGGTCGGGAGTCAGGAGAGAGGGGTTTGGGTTCTGCCTGACTTCTTCTAGGACCACTTAGGCCTGCATGTTAAAAAGTCAACATTAATTCTGGGTATGTTTATTTTTGTGATGCCTAAAATGAGACCCCTGCTCTGGCATGATTTTCAAAGGTGATGAGTACCTGCAATTCCTCTCTGAGTCCATGAGCGTGGCAGGTGCTCAGCACATCTGAAAATCATGCCTCAACTTGGGCATCCAAAAAATAGAGCACCCTGCCCCCCCCCCGCCCCAGCATGAGTGACCACTTCTGAAAACATTGGCCTCAGCCTCTCTATCTGCAAAAGGTTAATAATAATACTATGAGGCACTCTGTTTTGATAAACAAATGTATTTGTTTATTTCACTTCCTTCTAGGGATTCCCATGGTGCTCATCGCCATAGTAACTGAGTGGCTCATACTGAGTGTGGAAGCTCTGATTGACTCAGTGTGGAATTGCACGGATAGTTTTGACCTCACACATAACCCAGGGCTAGTGAGTGGAAGCCTGGGGGCTTGTCTTCACGAACAGAGTTACGGTGACACTGTAGTGCTTTAGTGAGGACGTTCCTATACAGATGAAAGAGCTTCTCCCGTCGATGTAGTTCATCCACCTCCCCTAGAGGCGGTAGCTATGTCAGTGGGAGAAGCTCTCCCATCGACACAGCGCTGTCTACACGGGATGTTAGGTTGGTATAATTGTGTCATTCAGGGGTGTGGATTTTTCACATCCCTGAGTGACATAGTTATATCAATATAGGTCTGTAGGGTAGACCTGGTCTGATTCTCAACTGCCTTCAACCTCTGTGCAAAGTGGATGTGAAATGCTACCATTCTGAGCTGGTAGCACTTCGCTCTGGTGCAAACATGAAGTGCAAGGCAGCAAAGCCCCACGCAGGCCCTCAGAAGCACTAGCAGTTACATTGGTTATGAAACATCTCATCACATGGAAGCTGAGTACCCAGCAGCTGCATTTGTTTGAAAGGTTCACGTGGGGAATCTCAGTAACTAATACATGAGGTGGAATTCCCTTACCTCTCTGAGCAGAGCATGCTGCACTCTTTCTCACAGATGCATTTCAAGAGTGCCCTCAGCTCCCTAGAGACAAGAACAGTGTAATATTAGACTGTGTGACAGGGCTCCTTGCTCAAATTACCACCAAACCTCCCCTGACGCAGTTAAGCTGTTTTCAGTGCTGCTGTACCGATGCCCAGTTGTCACTTCTTCTCTTGTTGTCCTAATGAAACAACATTCTGCAGCTAATAAGGTACCCATTGTTGTCATTATATTCAGACATGATTTTAAGGGTTAAGTAGTTTTCACTTTTAGAGTGGCAGTTCTCTCCTAATGGGTCCAGTTCCCCCCCAGCAGTTGTCTTAGGCACCATGTGGGGAGAGTTTCAAACTTTTTCTGCAGTGGTTTGACTCAGGCATTTAGTAGGATTTTATACCCACTTTGCTCTGGTACAAGAGGTAAGGCAGGAGCCTGATTCCCCTTGGCCTTTAGGTAATCAGTGAAAAGTGGGAGGCAAAATGCTACCATTCTGATATGATCCTATGCACAGGTGCAAATATTTACACAAGAGGCTAGATCCTCCACTGTGCTGAGCTCAGGTGCAGTGTGTATGCGAGAGAGACAGACAGATAGACAGTCAGTCACTGCTCTTTGATTCTCAGCTGCCTGGCCCTAATATAAGGGACCTCAGGGACTTTTGATCAGTGGGCAACTGTCTATAGTGGACCTTTGTTCTGTGCTGCCTTTGTTTCAGCCTTTGACATCAGGCAGTGCAGTTCTGGTACAGGAGGAGATCTAGGACGCAAAGGAGCTGCCTCTGCCAGCTTTATGCCAGTAGAGGTTCTCCCTGCCTTTTCTGGGGCAATCTCCAGCTATTATACTTGTTAGGCCAAAGACTCTGGCACAGGGTGCAAGGTAACAAAGAATCAGGCCTTCGGGAATCACAGCTTCCATGAGCCTGATTCTGCTCATCTCACATACCAGTGAAAATCAGGAGTAACTCCCCTGAAGTAAATGAACATTTGCTGTTATCACACTGGTGTGATAGGAGAATCAGAAAGGAGGACACAGTGGCATGGCTGAGGCCAATAAGAGCTCTCCCAAGGGCATTATCTTAGAAAGCTGCTCTTTGGAATCACAGTGATTCAAGAGGAAATCTTGGAAACAGTCATCTTGGTAAGTTTCCATTTGAGTTACCACAAAGACCAGTTTTTCCATGATAGATTGTTTCAGTTCCCAAGCAGAACCCAGAGGGGTCACCGCCTTCTCTCTTCACAGGGTGCTTCCTGAAAGAAGTCCTTGAGTCATCCTGGCTTCAGTCAGCCGCCCTGGAGACAAACAATGAGAACTGGCCTGGCTGCTGAAGTACATCAAGAGATCTTGCTAACATGAAAGGAAGAATCCAGCCAGTTCAGGCTAGACGTGACTTTTCCAGCAGCCTCTTGTGTACTAAATACTCCATATGCTGAGACTGCTAGGCAGTCTGCACTGAAATCATTCTACTTGGATTGTGGTTCAAATGCTTGTTTGATTACGGGTAAAATTCAACTCCAGCGTTAGGGAAATCACAAATCTCACTTCTGTTTCCCCCTGGAAGATTCTCCTAGACTGTGAATTCTAGTCAAGATTTTCAACACTTAGAAGCTTCAAATTAGGCCCTTACATTTATATTTAGGGCCTTGAATAAGTGACTTGGATTTCAAATGTGCTGAAGTCAGTGGGTCTTGCTGGATGGATGCTCAGCACTTTTGGAAATTTGCCCACTTATTTATCCATCTAGGATCTATCAAAGTGCTATTACATATGCCTGTGGGTCATATCTAGTACCAAATGATACTAATTTCGTAATTACTTATATATTTTATATAATAATTATGAGTGTCATTGTGGACCATTTATAGTACTCTAAATCAATATCTTAAGTAAAAGTAGACTATCTCATTTCATTTCTAAACAATGTAGCAATTTGAAAACACCTTTAATATAAACACAACCTAATTAAGGATTAGATGTCTAGAATAAAAGAGCTACATCTTTTAAAAGATTCTCAGATACATGTTAGCATCACGTACATTCTCAGACCAAAGTGCAAATAGCAGTCACTGATATAACAATGTAACCTAAGCATATCTGGATTCTCCATAACAAAGCTACATGATATTTCAGCTCTCACCATCATCAGTCACTTACAAACTAGAACAAATCTTTCTTTGTCTATATTTGGCACTCTACCAGAGCCAATAATAATTAAGTTTAAACTCTTGAACTTAGTAAAGTAGATGGTTGCAAGATCTTCAACAATGTCATATGTGGATGGGTGAGATTCTGTGACCTCCATTGTGCAGGAGGTCAGACTAGATGATCATAATGGTCCCTTCTGACCTTAAAGTCTATGAGTCTACATGCCAAGGCCTGTTCCCAGAGGAAAGGCAACATTGGATTGCACAGGGAATGGTATTTATTCACTGTAGTTAATAAGAGGTCAAAGGCCACAAATACTAGGCATTCTTTTTGTCCCCATTTTCGCATGGAGCTCTTGTTTGGAAAATGATAAAATGTCAGGTTATGCTTCATTTACTGAATAATCAAAATGGGAAGTGATGGTCAAGGAAGGTTGATTAAATTCATGGCATTAAACCTTTCCCAGCAACTCACATTCTGCAAGATTTAGGGCCTGAGTCTCCGGTGTTTTTCACCAAAGGCAGTCAGTGCAAAGTGAGTGGATTCTGATGTGGGAGCCTTCTACACCCATTTTGCAGAGGTGTGTGTGAATTAAAAAAGTCCAGGGCAAACAAACAATCCTCAGACTGATCCAAATGATCCAGACATTCAATAGATTCTGGAGGAAAAGATAAATAGGCCAGCCCTAGCTTTAACAAGGCCGTATCGTAAGATTCTTGGCAGCCTAGATCCTGGACAGAATGTTAGTCCACCAAGCTGATTATAGGTTATACTGCTTTGGTTATAAATTCAAAAAGCTGCAGTATCTTTTTTTAGGAAAACATTTGTAGTTGCTTATGGCAAACTAGCCCTAAAGGCCTTGCTTTTCCATCAGCCAGCCTGTGCTGCTAGGTCCTTACTAGCTTGCCTCCTTTTGCAATTCCTTTTTTAATAAAGCAGATATCGCCAAGTACTTTCCAAACACACTGTTATGTGTCAGACTTTCCGAATGTACTGTGTCTACATGTACTAACTGGCTTTGTGGAGTGACAGGAAGCAAAATGCACCCAAGAAAAGAAACAAAAAGAAAGAAACAAAAGCAAAAAGGACTAGTACTCTTTGTTTTCTTAAAAGGTAAACAGGAATGTAGTGCCCCTAAAAAGTGCTGGCTTGATGGCCATAAAGACTGAAAGGCTGAATTAACCCACAGAACAGGTACTGGGTGACAGCTGCAATATAAGCTTCCTCTCTCTGCTCTAGTCAACGCACTTCAACCCTGCCCTCTAAGTGTGAGGGGGCTGGTCAGTCTCTACACCTGTTTGGTGATTTTACTCAGGCAGTTGCCTGTCACTGAGAATTACTCAGACACTATGGTAAGAAGTGTGATTAAAACAAGAACAGAGTGAGATTAGCTTGCCAAAGCTGGCCTGTGATGAAGGTATAAAACACAGGTGGTCTGGTAAGAGATTTCTTGGCTCCAGTCACATGACATGAGTCAGGGTTACAAAAAGTTAATATCCTGTGTCACATGGCTGGGGGTCCACTGGCTCCAACAGCTAGTTACATGGCCTGGGACCAACATGCTAATTTCACGTAAGTCACTCACCAGCCCAGAGATGGTGACAGTTTTCTGTCACAACTGATCAGGGCTAGAAGTGAACTGGTACTATATAATAAAAGGTCTTACACACACTCATAACTATTTCCAGGGCATTCCTCTCCCACCCCAGATAGTTAAAGTTAGAATAGCCCATCGAGAGTCTTAAGGTGAAAAAGGCTTGCTGCACGACCTACCATTCTTTCCACAATGAAACAGCTAAAGCAGAAACAGCAATTATCTGGTTCAGTCTAGTGCTGCTGGCCTGGAACATGCCATGACAACGTGCTTCTTGTTTCAAAGCCTCTTTTGTATTAGGACACAGTTCAAGGGATCTTGCAATGACTTGCATTTGTAAACACATGCAGCGACACGAATTACGGATGAAAGAGAGGACAAAGCAGAAGGGCACTGCAGTGTCCATGCCACAGCCTGTGCGGGAAGAGAAATCCCCCACCCCAGTGTAAAAGAGAGACAGAGATGCTGATTCTAGGGACAAGGGGCTTGTTTACTTGCGCAGTGGCAATATCATAACCAATGAAGTTAATCTGAGGTGTGATTATTGCTAGTTGAAAACTTTTCAACGCACATATTCCTGAAAAGTCACAGCAGATTTAAAAAACCTGAATTCTAAGAAATCGCAGCAAAAAAAATGTGCATTGTTGCAGATTATTTTAGGCTGTGGCCCATGCACAATGTGAAGTATAAGCAGCTCCTAGAGTACATGCCTCTAAAAACCATCTAGTCCCAGAGCATTCAGTTATACTAGCTTTCCAAACAGGTGGTGAAAAGCTAAAATTATGAGTGTCTCTCAATTTTCCCAGCTTGCTCTGGATTGGAATACATCTCCTTTTCAGGAAGATTACTCGTTTACCTTTACAAAAGCATTAGGTTAAAATGTTACCAGGACATTATAAAATTCTACACAATTTGCTTCTTTTTTAACACCAAAGAGATAATCCTACAGTTATATTCATCAAACCAGGTTCTGTCTCTCTGCAGGGTCCTTCTAACACTTTAATCCTGGCTTCTTCCCTGTATTCACTTTTCATGCACTCTGATTTTTATTTTAAATCCCTGTTCATGTCTTTCTGCACTTGGAGGAGTTTGCTTGGGAAGCCCTATTTATGGGTTGAAATGCTGCTGAAAGAGTTATTGCTGTGTTATTCAGCTGCTGTGCCAAGCCTGCATGAGGATCGGGTTTCTACTGAAAGGGTGCCAGGCACGTCTGTTTCCAGGAACCAGCAGCCGTATTTAGCCTCAGGCTGCACATGAAAGACTGCAGTCGGAAACGTGACATTGTGTCAACATTTGAGGCAGGTCAGAGTTGGGTGAGACCGTGAAAACAAGTCAGGGGAACTCAACACACCCTGTCTGAACAGTGTGAGTGCAGAGACTTGAGCAAAGCACCCCATCATAGTCTGGTAGCCTCAGCTGCAGTATCCCCTTGATTCCTCCAGGATTTTCTTCCATTAAAATTTAATGTTGTAGGGCTTGGGGTTTTTTTTTAATGGAAACGAAACATGATGAAATGTCTGCTCCTATCCTCAGGGCGTCTTTGATGAACGATGCAGCAAAGTGAAGGATGCTGCACATGCAGGAGCTTCAAGGCAATCTAGCTTATACATTTGAATTGTAAGTTACATAACACTTTTCATATTCACAGGGTCTCCAAGCACTTGATAAACATCAGCCACGTTCAACACCACTTTTCTGAGGGAGGTCAGTGTTATCACCTCCATTTTACAGATGGAGAAACAGGCACAGCTGAAGTGATTTGCCCAGGATCATATAGAAAATCAGTGGCAGGGACAGGAACTGAAGACAGGAGACCTACCTCTAAATCACCATTGTTATTATTATAAGAGTAGTGCCCAGAGGCCCAGATCAGGACCATGGCCCCATTGTACCAGCTGCTTTACCTCCATAGAGGCAGACATAATCCCTGCCCTGACGTGCTTACAGCCTAAGGACTATCCACTAGGCCACCAATGGAATGTCACCTCCTCAGTTTTGCTTTTTTGGCTTTGACCTGTACCAGGAAGAAAACTTCCCCACAACAGCCATGTCCTTGCTATCAAAGGGCATATCCTGCACCTATGTTTATACTCATTGTGTCCCTGTTTGCTGCAGAGACAGTCTCTGTGGGTCCTGCTACCAGCAAAGGGTAAAGAAGGCAGAAAAGGCTAAGCTCAAAGTGACAGCCTTGAAAATAAACTGTAAATCTACCAACAACTTGAAGTATTGAGAATTTAGTATATTGAGGGTCAAACCGTGGTCCCATTGAAATCTGTAGGAATTTTGCCAGTGACTACAATAGGAGCAGGATTTGTCTCTAATTAAAACAAATAAACATGGTGGAGAGTGCGAGTTCCCCAGATAGATAAAGAGGCATCACCATAATTTACCTGACTGTTCACCTTTGGGACCTGTACCATTCGGGGCCCAGTTGGCGATGCTGTGAGATAGGGTTGTTACACACTACCTCAGTTTGGAGCCTTCACAAATCCACCAGCCTTCCTGGTCCTTCTGCATGATCAGCACCTTAAAAATACAATACAAGTGTCATTCAGTCATGAATGTCAATGCGCCAGTTCACCGTTTACACACACATTCATTTCAAAGTAAATTATTGAAGGTTTCCTGCAACAGTGAATGGCATGGGATACCACAAACCCCTTAGAGAAATTGGGCCAGCTCATCGCCAGTGCGTTGATTATGCCAGCTGATGGGCTAGCCCTGTTTCCAGTGTTCACAAAGCAATTAAAGACCAACAATAAATGACCTAGCCAAGGGTCCCATACTCTACATTAGTACATGTACTTACTGCCTTTCAGCCACTCCTTCCCTTCCCCTCCTCCCTACTAGAACAAACCTTTAGTGCAAAGCCCATCTGCTTTCTTCAACAGTTTGCCTTTGGGAAAGGTTTGATGTCATCTTCATTTTGCAAAAAAAAAAACCCAAACCTTGTATATTATTTATTACCTGTGGCTGATGTGCCATGAGATGTAAACAAAAGGTGCATGTTTTAAATAAATTTGACTGCCAAGACTTACTTGATGGTATTAGAAAATACTCACCAGATTTTTCAGCGTTAGCAACAAAGCTATTTCAAACAACAATGAAACTCTTGGCAAAATTAAGCAGGTGTCTCCTCCTTCCGGGGTTCAGATCCAGCCTGGGCCCTAGGCAACGGAGGGCCAGGGTTATGAGTGTAGCAGCCACAAACCAAGCGTAGGCAGCCTTGGGTGAGATTTGAGCAGCCAGCCAGAATCCTTCCATAGCACACCAGCAGTTACACCCAACTAATATGCTGGGGCATGCACCACAACATGAGGGAGGGACATGGAAAACAGGTAGGGCTAGCTCCCAAGCCAGAACATGTGTATACGGCCTTTGGCCTGACCAAGGGACCAACCCTACACCCATTTAAGCCAAAGGGAGTTTTGCCATTGATGTCTGACAGCAGCAGGATCAGTACCCAAGTGAGCAACTAGCGCTTACCAAAAAGAGCAGCTGCCTGCTATATATGCTACGTGAATAGCCCAGACAGTAAAAGCTATAATGACTCACACCAATACTACAGAGCGCTTTTGTTTTTAACATAGGGGTCCCTTGGAGCATTAGCTTGGCCATCATGGGAAATCTGTACAGCAAAACTCCTGGTGAAGCACTAACACCAGAGTGTGTCTCTCTTTCCTTTCATGGGGCAGGCTATGGTATGGTTCTTTTCTTTATGGAGTTCCAAACACAGGGCTAAGGTTAGTTCTAATCAGAAAGGTAAAGGTTTGCTATATTCTAATGAGGCTTAAGGTCCCCTGCAGAGGAGTTGTTTAAAATTGGGAGTATGCCCTTTTTTGGCTTCTTGACAATAGATAAAGGTCCAAGGAGCAGTGGTGGTTTTTTTGTTTTTTTTCTTATTTAGCTTAGAAATATCACACGTGTCAACTCTAGCCTGCCCTGATTTTGCTGGAGGACTTCTGGTATGTCTTAGAGAGGTTCATTGTCATATCCCACACACTAATCGAAGGGGTTGTTGAATCTTTAACAGGATCATCCTTCTCTCATGTGGTTTGTAAAGGCCTAGAGCACCTCTTTCCAGCAGAAAAACCCATGTGAGAGGACTTGAGGCGAGAAATCTCTTTGAGCATCCCCTTGCAGATTCTGCCCTGCATCATTCCATTGAGATTGTGGGGTTTGCCTCCTGTGAAAAAGACCACAGGGCCTGCCCCCAAACCTGCTTAACTTCCCAAGGATCTGCAGAGGCCTAGAGTCATCTGCATGTAGGCCTAGTGCCTCCACAGTGGCTTTAGCCCATCTCCCTTGTAGATCCCCACCCCAGAAATTCTCTGGCCAAGCAGTTCCATTGGGTGCTCCACTGGCTACAGCTAGTTTCAGGTCCTGTAGATTCTTCCCTTAGGCTGGGGCGGGGGGATCCTTTAGCAGTGGTCGGGCTTAGAAAATAAAGGAGGAGAGAAAATAAAGCCCCAAACTGAATTGCCATTGGGCTAGAGTAGGGAAACCTATAACCATCCTCTGCCCACACTCCTGTCCCAGACAGTCCTCATCAAAGGCTGATGCAATCTTTCCTTCAATGCAGACCAGAGAGATTCCTACACTGCGTCCAGGAGAGGAGCAAGGGGATCTGAGGGCATGTTTCAGATGGAAGGGGGAGATTCACGCACAAGATCCCCTTTGCGTGGATCTTCAGTGAAGATGTGGCCCTTAGCACTAGAGTTAAACAGGTGTTGAGAAAAGATGAACAAAGAGTTTTAAGCAGTCTGACTAAATAGCCCTTCTCAATTGCTCAGGTTTCATACTCTGGCTCTTGTGATTACAATAGCTCTCTAGCTGCCATAGAATCTTGCTAGAGTAGACAAAACCTGAATTTCTAACAGAATAACAAGCACAGGAATCCTCTCTCTTCCCCCACTTTTTTTTTTTTTTTAATATATAAAACCCAAAGCTTGTCAGACTTTCTAGATACATCACAAAGAAACAAACCTAAACGAAGTAAAAGTACAAATCCAACATGGTCTCCCTTATAGGCCATTCTTTAAAGGTGAAAAGGTCAAGAGGTAAAAATAAAATGCAGTAAATTAAACAAAAAATCCCATACTACAATAATAATGGACCACATTTTTCCTTGGATGACTTTGGGCATTGATTCCAGCAAGGGGATAACTAAGACCTTAATTCCGCAACTTCTTCCCCACAGGCAGTGCTAAGTCCACATGGCACGCTATTTTGATTGCTGGATCAGGTCACATGGAACGACATTGATCAAATATTTCAAAGAACAAGAGGCAAAGCTTTATCTTCCACAGGAAAATAATTATTTTATTAAGTATTGAAAAACAACTACTTAACATTTACTCAAGATAAAAATATTTACAATACCCCATCTCTGAGAAGGCTCCAAAATATAAACATTGTATCCCTTCCTAGATAACAAAACAAAACCTCTTCAAAAAAAACAAAAACCCCAAATCAGGAATACATTCATATTTCTCACTTCTTTATGCTCAAGTAGTTATACAAATAATAGACCTCTGAAACATTTTAACTCTTTAATATATTTATATAATATATATATTTTATATATACATATATATTTATAACAAGATTTTACAAATAAAGGCAACAACTGTATACCAAAAAAAAAAAAAAAAACAATAAAATAAACATGAGAACACAATCTGCAATCAAGCACAGTGCATCTTAACAACTGGTGCAATGGTAGAATGAAATGAGCATCTGTGTGACATTTACTCTGGAAACAATTTCTCAAAATTCATACAGAAAAAAAAACTGACTGCTTTTTGCAGTTAGGCTTTAAAAGAAACTAATTGGACACAGTGTTCATCACTGAAGCAACTACTGAATCTGTGGTGCACAGGCCCAAATAGTTCTAATATTTGTTAACATGGACATTTTCACAAATTCTAACTCTATTTAAAATAGGAATTTGGACTAGGGTTTTCAGAGGATCCTAAGAGATTTGGGCACCCAAATCCCACTGGGATTAGGTTCCTTTGAAAAAAAAAGTTTTGAATTCTCAAAGGTACTCAAGCAGGCCAATTCAGTGGGTGTAACTCTATTGACTCCAACTGAATTCCACCCTGTTACAAGAGATCTGGATTTGGCCCAGGAATGAAACAGTCAGTTGCTGGCTATTGTTTGCTTTCAGATACACTAGACCCAAAGACACCTGTACAGTAGCAGTAAAAGAGAGGTCTAGCGTTAGGTGCAACAAGCAAAGGGATCCATGGGGATATTTTCTCTTTCCCTGCCCCAACTAGCAGCTTGAGTTATAGAAAGGGATGCATGTTAATTTATTAATTAGAAGTACACCATGTAAAGCTTCTAAGCAGCATCTACATTTTATTCATTTTGTTTTTTAAACATTTAGCAGAGGTGTGGAGAGAACCTTGTCCTCACTCTCCCTGAACCACTGACTGTGCATTACCAACCAGTGATTGCTACTCTGAATCGTTTTAGTGGGACTAACACCAATGCTTCAACTGCTGTGCACACATGTATCATTTCAAATACTGGCAACTGGGTGGGGCAACAAATCTGGCAGTGGGCCATTGCTTTGAAAAGCCCTCATAAGTACCATATTTTTATACTCACAGACCCTAACACCTAAATCTGCCTAATGGAATATTTTTCACAGCTTTGCAATATAATCTTCACTGACTAAGTCAACTGTTGGGATGGGGAGGGTAAAGGGTAAAGCACAAAGAAAACCTTTTTTTCCTTTTAAACTCCCCCAAATGGCTAACCTGGGTGCTTCCTTCATCCTTTCCCACGCTATCTGACAAGTCAGAGAAAAGTGGATTTCGCTTCCGACTCTCAGCGAATCTTATCCCCACACCTCAGTCCAGCCGGTATATAAAACTGAAAGAGTCTCAAACTTAAAAAAAAAAGAAAAGAAAAAGAAAACGGTCACACTGTGCTTAGTCTTTGGTTTCCAAGTTCAAAGGAGGAATCTGCTTCAAAGCTTGAAGCAGAGCTGAGGAGTCGATAGGGGAATGGACTGGTAGTGGAGAAGGAAGTCTCTGAGGCATCAGAAGAGATGGAGAGATTTTATCTGGGTTCATTAGCCCTGAAAGTGCAGCAGCAGAGGCTGGGAGACTTGGGTACAAGACGGGCATGGAAGCCGGGTACCAACACTTCTCCAGCATAGGCAGATAGGCAGTTGCAGATGGTGGGATCAAATAAAAAGGCAGGCACAAAGGAGGCTGGTGAGGGTGAGGGCTTAAAAAACTACTTGAAGAGCCAATCAGATCACTGCTAAAATGGCCTTCGTCTTCTGAAGTTTCCATCCTGGTCCTTTTGGCTGGTGGGTCCTCAGTCTCTTGCTTAATAGAGCTTATTCTGTCTTGCACGGTATAGTTGAGTCCCGTATCCTTTGGAAAATACTGCTGATCGGTGTTTGAGTCACTTTTCTCCAGCTCTCCTCCATACCCACTGTCTGTGTCTGTGTCACTCCCACTCTGCTCTCCACTGGAGTGTGCAAAAGTTCTCTGTATAACAGGCACACAGTTCTTGCCATAACCCTCAGCAGTTTTGGGCAAAGAGCCAGACTTCTCTTTCAAGTCCACTGTTTTCGGGGGCGCATCTCCAGATTTTCGGCTGGCTCCGCCCTGGAGGACCTCAGAGGCCATTCGGTGCAGATGACTGACCAGCTGGGAAGATTTCAGATCCCTGGTGTTCTCATGCTTTCCCAGGTATTGCAGCACTTCCTTGGCACACATCTGGAAACCGGATCGAAACATTTCCTGGCTGGTATCAAGGTTTCTCGATGACAAGTCACCTGAGGGAACATTAACAGAAAGAAATTAAAAATTAACAGAGAGCTAAAACAGTTTTATTAATATCATTAAGGTGCACTGGGGAGAGGAAGAAATTTTATCTCCATATTAAGTATCTGTTACAAAACAGCTAGACAAGTGAATTCTACTGTACAATACGGTCACTTTAAACACCCATTTTTACAACCTCCCTCTAACAGTGAGTCTTTAAACATGTTTTTGATCCTATACTCATTATACGTGGAACCACAAGAGACACTAGAGTTTTAGGGAGAAAATTGCAAAAAGCAGCACAGTGAATCAACCCTGGTATCTCCTAAGAAAGACATCAGTTCCAAAGTCATCTTGCAAATCTGGCTCCTCTGCAGCTAATGAAAGTTGGGTACAAGGGGCTCAATTTATCCCTCATTAACTGCATACACCAAGAGGGATTAGGTCTAAACTTTGAGAAATGACATTGGGTTTGGCTGTGTAATTCTACTGCATATCCAGTGGCTGTTAAAGCAGTAGCAGCCTTTTTAGAAAAGCTGGTTTTAGCTTGACAGACTCAAGTAAGTGTCACAAAGAGAGGGCAAGGAAGAAACAGATGTAAAACACTGTGGGCCCTTAGACAGTCCCAAGCTGCAAAGCATGCGCTAACTGGCTTATGGAGAAACCAAAAAGAGCATGTAAGAGAGATATTTTCATATTGGGGGGGGGGGGCACGCTCAGGACTTGATCCAAACCCCACTGAAGTCAATGGAAAGATTCCCATTGGCTTTGGATAAGGCCCTCACAGCAAAACTGTACTATAAAATAGCTAGAATCAGGTTGAATTTAAAACAATATTAAATTAACAGCTAGTTTTACATTAACAAAATAGAGGGATGAAAGGCATCTTTTTCATAAATCCACATGCACATAAAGTGGGTTGTGCATGCTCAATAAAAATGAGAAAAGACAAACTTACTCCTCCCACCTCCCAAACTAAGTGTCATAAGTAGCCAATATTTCAAAGATATTGAAAGTAAGATCACGAAACATTTTAGGGTTCTCACATGATACAAACATGACTTGAATACTCACCAGCTTGTAAACCATTCTGTAAAGCAATTATTTTCTGTTGCTGCTGCTCAATGAGATTAGTTAGTGCTTTCACATGCTTCAAGGTAAGTTCAAGAACCACCGCCTTCTCCAAGTGACCTAAAGTCTGGAAACAAATTGGCAGGTTAGTACTTATCCTAGAGCTGGCCACGCTTCAAGGAATTTTAAAAGTTTTCTAATTCCTTGTGAAATGAAAAAAAGAAAAATAGTTGCAATTTTGGGAACAGGGTTAAAAATGTTGTCTTTATTCAATGAAATCACTCGATTAATTTTGAGCAAAAAATCTTAACATTTGGAGTCCGATCCACATATTATGTAAACTAAAAAAAAAAAAAATTTAAAGGGTAGGTTGCAGAGAAGGATATAGTTACATCCTATGGGTATTTTAGGACCAACTGCATTGCTCTCAGACAAGTATTTTATTTTATCTGTTCTGCTGCCCCTGCTGGCATTGTGACCTTAACACAGGGGAATCCAGTTAAAGGGTTTCTTTTGAACAATGACAGAAGAGGGGAGTCCTGCAGGATGTCAGCCAAAGTGGCTTTCCCATAAGCTTCTGAAGAGATTTTTTTCTTTTAATTTTAATCAAGCACCTAAGGCTTTATTCTTTTTAACAACAAGGCACCTCACATACACTAGAGAAGCAGAAGTTGTTGTCCTTAACATCTGTCACAAAACAGGAAGCATGGCAACAAACTCTAAAAGGACTTGACTTTCATTTAAATTAGGGATCAACTTATGAATGGAATCCAGTAAAACTTCAGAAAGAGCAACATGGAACTTTTTCAGTGGCTCAAATGGAAAAACCCAAATCCCTCACATTCAAATCAAGCCCACAATAATCACTTTTACATGACGTTTCATTTTAACATTGCAGCAGTTCAATTCATATCACCCCATCACCACCACAGATATACACTGTTTAGAAATTCACAGTGTCTGGAAGGATATCCAATAGTAATAGACTGATCAAAATGGCAAGCCTGCCCAAATCGCAGCCTTTTCCACTTTGATCTGCAGTGCTCAAAGGAAACCTCTAGATGGCACATCTACCTGCACAGAAATCCATTAACCAACAGGCATCCTCAAAAGGAAAAGGAGTTTGGATATTAGCCAGATTTTCACTTACTGTAAGTTTGAGATGTTCTGGTAAGAGATCTTTCAGTTGGGCAATGCACTCATTAATCCTATCACGTCTCTTCTTCTCTATCAGTCTGTGGGGCAATTTATAGGTCTCCTGGAAGCCAAAGGAAAGGAGAATATCAGACAAGACACAGGATAACTTCCTAGCACCATGGACAGACACACAGGTAAAAGGTGATCTAGAAATAAAACTAGATCTCAAGCTTTTTGGTACCCAAAAAGTATTATGTGTAACAACTACTAACTGACTGATTTTCAGTCATAAGAATTATTAAATTGATGCAAAAATATATTCCCCTCCCACCTTCTGAGCTCAGATTTGGGGAAAAGAGGTACAAGTGCAACAATCTCAGAGCAAAAAAAAACACCCAACAACCTTGATTCAAACTGTCTGATGGTAAAACAACCCCTCCCAAACCCCACAGCAAATTTTATAACGGTTGAAACTTAGTTGAGCTCTATGCAAAACAGGTTTAAAACAAATCAGAACACAACACAAATGCATAACACTTTTTAAATGGCCCGGTGTTAACTAAGAAAGCAAAGGTTCCAAGCAACTCCTCCATTTACCTTATTGTCTTCACTTTTTTTTAACCCTCTCCTGGGCTTGTACACTTGATACATGTGAGAAAACGCCAGCCTGCACAAATGACATTAAAATGCAATGGGTTATTATTAGTTCCTGCACACAGAGTGACACACGCCACAAATGAGTTTGACAACGATCACACCAGGCATAGGGTGAAGGATCTGAAGCTCAAGTCAAAGCCTGCGGGCAGACTGCGCCCGTGGATTTAATGGGGAGGGGACTGGGCGCACTGGCCCCAAGAAACGTACCACTGAGGCGGCATCTTACCCTGGCATCTCGTTGCTCTCCAGCGCAGGCAGCTTGCCCAGGCAGGCAGGAGGGGGCTGGGCGCTGGGGATCATTTCCATTTCAGCTTGGGAGGCTTTGCGGGGGGGAGGGGGCTCTGCTGAAACTTAGTCTCGCCGAAAGCAGCGAAATCAAGCAGCGCCGGGTGCGCGGCGAGCTACTCGGAGAACCGCTGGCGTCGGGAGCGGCTCCTGGGCTGCAGAGGGCTCAGGACGCGCTGCTCATCTCCGCGCGGCCGGGGCAGGGCGCGAGCTGAGGAGTCGTTGGGAGGCGGCAGGCTGGGTTAAATGGGAGCGAGTGGGTGGCTGGCGCTACGTGTTCTACCCTGTGACTCCCGGCACGTCTGGCGGTGCCGGGGCGGGAGAGCCCTGCCTTCCCCCGTCACATGAGCCTCACGTGTTGGACAACGCTCTGGCCTCCCCCGCACCCCCCGCCTTCCTTCCCCCCCGGCTCCGCGCGGCTGCCAGCGGCTCCCAGCCACACACGACAGGCGGAACGTGACGGGGCGACACCTCCGCCCGGCCGGGCTCTCCCGCAGCGGCTGGCGCGTGTGCCAGACAGAGAGCGCGCGGGGGGTTCTCCCCTCACGCGCACTCGGGGGGGGGGCGGTTCTCCCCTCACGCGCACCCGGGCTGCAACATCCCCAGCGGCGCGCGGACCTGGCCTGGGATGCCCCAGAGGGCTGGTGCGCCGCCACCGCGCTCTCCTGCCCGCCTCTGAGGGGAGGGGTCAGTCCGGCCAGGCCCGGCCCGGCGGGACACCACTCCCCCGCCCAGGGAGTCTGCGTCGCCTGTCCCTCGCTCCGCTAGCCCGGCTGGGCTCACCCCTGATTTACACAGGCAGAGGAGTCAGTCAGGCGGGTTGCGTGTCCCCCCCCCCCGGGGATTTCACAAATCGCTGGGACTGGCGGGGGGGTGTCTCTCCCGATGGAGCTGCTCCTCCCAGAGGGACACGGGGGGGGCGCGTGGGAGGGGCTGGTGCCAGCCGGTGCAGAACTGCAGGGAGCTCACAGGGGAGGGCGGTGTGGGTAGTCTCGGGGTCTGAGGGGGAACCAGGCACTCCTGTCCCTCCCAATGTCTTTCTCTATTCAGAAGGCAGCTTACTTGGCCTCGGGCACGTCACTTCATTACTCGAGCTCCGGCTTCCCCCTCTGTAGAAGGGGTGGTAATAAGGTAACCTACGTCACAGGGGTTGTTTGGATTAATTAGTTGGTACGTGTAAACGCCCTCTGAAGCGGTGTTATTCCCAGCCATGTGGGCAGCACTCCAGGTTCATGGAAACCAGCAGAGGCAGAGCATGCCGGCTGCACCTGCCTGCAGCGTGTCATACTGAGTCTCCACCTTCAGTGGGGTAAAACGGGGGAGACATTCATAAGCTGCATGCCAAAAATGCTGCTTCTGAGTGCTTTTGACTGAAAATCCCTGCAAGCAGCAGGGAGACGGCTGGCAAACGGCCCCTGATGCCACCACAGGCAAATGCTTTGCCACCCACTGAAAAAGGCTGGCTGCTGCAGCTGAGCAATTACATAATAATGGCAGCTTTCCAGTAGGCATAGACACAGAACATGCCACATCTGTCATCAGGTAATTTAGCTGTTTTTGGTGCTTTTTTTTTTAAGGTCTATATTTTGTAGTAATCCAGTGGCTAATAGCTTGATAAAATGCAGCACAAAATCTGACAAACTGCACTATCTTCCAGGTGCGTTTCTGCAGTCAGTGGGGAATACCCAGCCCACATGTCAAGGCTTGAGAATGACACTGAGAGTAACTGGTATTAGGAGTGCAGGGCTTTGTGTGGACTGTAGCCATGAGCAGAGTAGCACTCAGGCATCATGTGGGCTGAGGGGACTGCAGCTGAGCCAAGGGCAAATGCAGAGTAGCCGACAACCAGATTTAGTGGTGTGCCCCATTGGGGCAGTTGTCAAGGTCAGTGCCTGATTTAAAGACAACTGGTAATGTGAGAGGGGGCAAGGAATCAGTGTAAATTACAGAGCTGAGGCTGCTGTAATTTAGGCCTTATCTATATTTTAAAAGTTTTACCAGCATAACTATGTATGATTTTTGTACTGACATGTTTACGCCAATAAAAGTCCTAGTATAGACCCATTGTAAAGCACTTATCTGTGTAGTTGATTTCACTTTGCTGAATCAGACTAAGCCTAGTTAAAGCACCAACACTTTTATCTATAGACGAGGCCTCAAACAAGGAATCACGAATGCCCTATACAGCCTCTGAATTCCCCAAGAGCAGGAACAGAATAACAGGGAACTAGGACTAGCTAAGTAAGAGTGTGACTGTTTTATATCTTGTAGGTGTCAAGGGAAGTTTTAATTCTTTGATCTTTGTTAAGCAGTTGAGACTCTTAGCTGCCAGCTGTTCTGCAAGGGCTAAGGATGATTATAGTGGAGTGTAACTGCCAAAGCAAACCTTTTGTTTTGGGAGTACATGGTCATTTCCCCTGTTACATGCTGACCAAGGAGAGGCCATATCACCAAATAGAAGGTATATTTACCTAGATATGGTAATAACAGAACTTTAGCACCCAGAGTTTGTCAAAGATTTCCCCATCTCCTCTGAGAGTCTTGTGGCTAGGAGCCTGAGGTCAGCAATTACTTGGTTGGAGACTGGAGACAGCATTTGTCCTAGAGAAGGTGGCATGCTCATTTCCGGATACACCGTCATTTGAATGCATGTATGGTGGCAGAAGTGCTAAAAGGGTTTAGAGTTGTAGACTTGTTACACTAGAAGGTGACTCAGTTAACGAAACTCTATCAGGACAACGTAGGCCCAAAACGGAAGTTTTGTAAAAATCTTACTTGTAAGAAAGAAAAATTCCCCTGCGGTGCCTGCAGCCTAAACAGTACAGTATAGCTACTGACCGAGAACCGCAAAGTGAAGCTAACTGTTCTCTCACTGAGTATTGTCTCATCTGTGTTTTACAGCCCATCCCTGCAGTTTCTACCAAGTATAGCGTTCACTGTCATGATCAACCCACTGATTTCAAGTGTCTGCAGGGTTGGTCCCTTCAGCCATGATCCTACAAATTTAAGTCTATGAGTAGTCCCATTGACTTCAAAGGGACTATCATGTGCCTAAAAAGTAAAGCATGTGCATAAGCATCTGCAGGATCAGGGCCTTAGAGCAAAAGCTGTTCAGAGCAGGAATTGTCTTTATTAATGTTAGCTACAGTGCTACTTGAATAAATTCAATAATTATTACAAAAGTGAAATTAACTTGTTAATTGCTAAAGCAGAGATTTGTAAAGCAAACAAATAGCATAAATAGTGGAAAAATAAATTAGACATTTAAAATCCTTTGTTTTTAAGGCTCTAAGCTGTTATTTGTACCACAGTTAAGGGCATTTAAAAATCATATATAGATATAGCTATATAATTTTTAGCTGCTAGCATACTTTCATTTATTCTCTTCTCCATACTTCTCTTTATCAAACAATAGAAATAATTAGGGTTATGGTAGGGGATTGCTAATGGAAAATTCTAGCTTTCTGATTCAGGGCCAGATACTTTTCACCTCCTAAGTTTAAATGTAAAGTAAAAATATGTGAACTAGTTCATGCCCACTGGTTGTTTGACTCTTGTGTGTTCGTTGAGACTGTACATTCCTGCAATGGATAGTGAGCTAGAAATCAGGATCAGAGGTAATCCCCCATTATTTAGTCCTTTTACTATTGGTATGTTTGCCAAACAAACAATGCTCCAGGTCAGATTTCACTGATGACCTTAAGGGTGGTTGCCAAGGATTTTGGATTCCCCCCTAAAAAGAGAGTCCAAATGAAGTTATTACATTCTTGGGCATCAAGTTAGATTGAGGGAGAATTAAATTACACTTTCCTGAGGTGCCTGGCACAGCTTTCACAGGCTGATGAAATCATTAATTTGTCACCTTGATTTTGTTTGCAGAGCCATTTCTCCATGGCAGATTTTATTTTTTTTTTTACAATGCCCAATTGAAGCTGTAATGAAATGTTAAAAATAATGACATTTTCTAGAGCTATTAAGGGAGAATCTGGCATTTCCAATAGTAATTATAGAGCATTTGATGTCATAGGATAACAACAACTTGTGTCCTATGGGGATTTGTAGTTATTTACAGATGTGTTAGCAGGAAAGGGTTTGGCTTTTGTTTTCCCAGGTGTGCAGAGGTCTGGCTAACTGCATTGAGTTAATGGAGCTATACCCCTGGAACATTTCCCCCCTATAATTATGGCAATGGTAATTTTAGGTAAAAAGTAAAGTTCTTCAAATCATTGGCACTGATATTTGACTTAAGAATATGTGAAGAGCGCAGGGAGTTAACAGATGGGCAGTGGATTCAGGCCTGTGATAGAGTTACTGAGGGAGGTTTTGTTTTAAAATGTCTCTTACTTAATATACCCATGAAGGCCAGGCATGTGCCCATGAACTGTAATCAAATAACTGACTTTCCCTCTCTCATTTCCAGCAGTCTCGTTTCAGGTTACTGGCACCGGAGGTTAAAGAACAGCCACGTCAAATACCAAAAGCCCTTGCTAAGGGTATTGAGACTAGAGGGAGGAGAATGGAAGTGGCTAGCTCTCAGCACATGATAGATCTAATCTAAGGGCTGGTGTAATTAACATACATTACTTTCTGCAGGAGTAAAGGTTTATATGGGATCTGGTTAATTCTAACATAACAGATAGTCCTCTCTGCATTACACAGGAGTGGCAGAAATGAGGCTTATTTCCTGGCTAGTCTTTAGTTAGTAGGTGTGGCAGTTCTGTTCCCAAGGCAGGCAGGTCCCAGATCTCAGCTCCAGTGTTTGCAGTGGGAAGAATGTTAAAGGGCTAAGGGAGGCAACAGGGAGTTGTCAGGTAGACAACACAGCATCATTCATCAAGTACTGACAGCTTTACTGGAAACCAAAGACAAAATGTGCAATAGTTATGCTCCTGGGTAAACGTAGCATTCATTATGTCATTTTTAGGAGTGTTCAGGATCAGTGACTCAGTTGGTCTCTAAATGAGACCTAGGAATGTTATTTCTCAATATTGTCATAGACTCATCCATGAGAATCCACATTCATCAGTCTACAAGATGGATGTAAAAGATTGCAATGCATGGGTTATCTACATAGAACATTGGATACAGTTCTTCATCTAGTTCTGCTGGGTACATCTACAGGTACTTACCAAGGTTTGGATTTAACCCAACCAAATATGTCACCTTTCGATTCATTTATACGTGGATCATCACCTCAATAGCACGGCTGAGTGCAACAGAATATAGGATCAAAAGATTCATCCAAAAAGTCTGAGTCATTTTATTTATGTATAAGGATTGCCATGGCACTGATCACTGTCATATCTAATTTATGGTTTGGATACAATGAGATTGTTCTAGCTGCTACCACTGAGATATTTGTATTCTTTGATAAAATGCTGAAAAAATAATCCAATGAGGTTTATCTCTGTGGCTACCCTGATGTCCTAGGTCAGGATCCTTCCCCCCAGAAGGACCGTGGATTACTGCTGGTGATTTATTGGCTGGAGGATGCCAAGCTGAAATCATTTAATAAAACACATGAAGTGGAATCAAGTGAAAGTTGTTCTTCTCTTTGTCTGAAGATGTCTGCCAGCACTGAATGTGCTAGTGGGAGGTGATAGGGGAGGAAACTAATTCATAATAGACTTTTGCCCACTTTGAGACTGTTTAATGAAACATTATGGCCAGCCTGGTGCCAAAAAAGGCAAATCCGTATAGCAGGGAAACGATGGAGATCTACAGAACTTGTTCTATTTAACCATTTCTTTGCTGACTGACTACTGTCTTGTGAGAAGTAAATTCAGTACATACATACACACACACACACACACTTTACTGGCAGTGCTCCAACAACTGGCTTCATGCAGTAACTTCTCACGCATCACTGTCTTATTGTAGTAGAACAGGGATGGCCAAACCATGGCTTGTGAGCCACATGTGGCTCTTTTACAATTAAAGTGCAGCTCACAGAGCCCCCCTATTCTCCACCTATCAGACTACTTGGAAGAGCTTGGGGCTTCTGCCCTGCGGTGGGGTGGTGGGGCTAGGAGCTTCTGCCCAAAAGGGAGGGGGTCTTAGGGCTTCAGCCCTGCAGAAGACACCTGCCAGGGCTCAGGGCTTCAGCAAGAGCAGGGCTAAAGCCTCATGCCCTAGCAGAAACCCTGAGACCCTCCCCTCCAGCCCTGCAGGGCAGAAGCCCAAGCACTGGCTCTCGAACTTTTGAAAATTATTCTATGCAGCTCGAAGGGTCAGTAAATTCAGCCATCCCTGTACTAGAATTACCAGAATCTGAGAGCCATAGCCTCAAGCATCAAGGTATTACCCCCTTGCTGTGATGGCCCATTCATATTTCAATGGCAATGGCATGCTAGGACTTACTTGGATCATTCTTCAGGATTCAAGCAGGGAAGGCTGTAGGTGGGAGGAGCAGTACTCTTAGGCAGGTGTGGCTGTGAATGTTGTCCTGTTCTGGAGAATGAGTTGTTTTCCCCACTGAGAGACAGAATGGTCTAGTGAAGAGGCCATATACTGGGAGTCAGGAGATCTGGATCACATTCCTAGTTCTGCCAGTAACTCCCTCTTTGATGTTAGGCAAAGTCACTTAAACATCTCCATGTCTCAGTTTCTCTATCTGTAAAACAGAAATGATGATAGTTTGCAAAATGCTTTGAGATCTATGGATAAACAGGACCTCATTTATTACTATTGTTAGTCTTCCTATTTTAGTAGCATCCAACTGCCCTAATCAGGATTGAGGCCCTATAAGGCATGGATACTGTCTCAGAGTGTTTTTTATTAATTCCACTTGACATAGGTATGCACAACTGCAGTCCCAGTTTGGTTAGGTTATAGCATTGAAGCAAGCCTTTAAAACATGCTACTTGTGTAAATATATATAGAGATATACCCAATATGGAACAAGTAGAGCTGTACAATGTGTTTTCCCTCCAATTAATGCCAGGGTAGGGGGGCACGGATCAGTGTTCATGTTGCACTCCCTGTCGGTATCCAGTCTGAGCCGGGAAACGTAATGATCCAACCAGCAGACCCAATTTGGTGATAAACCCTACTCGTGTGCCACCTGAGGCACATTGCATATACGCGAAGAAGAAGAAGAAGAATGCCAGGGCACAAGTCACTCATACGTTGCCCTCCTGACCTCAGACACTGCCTCCTGAGCAAAGTGAGGGATGACTGCTAATCAGTTCAGAGGAACTTTCCTGTACTGTGAATATCATTAACATCAAGGACACATTAAGGACTATTTGTAATAGTTTGTCACCAAGGTAAACAGAAGCAGATTTGTGAATGAAGCTGATTGGACTGAAATGGGGGGTGCTGCAAGAATAGACACATTTTTGAGATGTTACTGGAGGACAGGGAACAGAATTCTAGGATGACCTTAACTCTCAGCAATAACAGAGTAGAACAAGTCCATAGTATTTATATGGACTTGTTTAACATTCCATGCTGTTTGTAGGTGTATACGTGAGGTGTCTGTGTTCTCTCTACAAGAGGATTTCTGGATTAGGCAGCACCAATATTAAGGAGATAAGAGATTTTATAAATGAAGGCTGCAATTGTTCGGATGTGCTGGGAACTATTTCTAAGCATGCACATGGGTGACTGATTTGTGTGTGTTGTCTGTGCACCAAGAGGAAAGAAAGATTTGCTGGTACTTAGCATAACTGTTGCAGGAAGAAAAAGGCAGTGGAGAAAGGTGTGGCAGTGTATTGTGTTATCTGTCTGTGCTTAGTAATGCATGGCCTCCTTCCTGCAAAGATATAGGTCAGACAAACTATGCACATAATTATAATGTTTCCTAGTCACTCCAACAACTAAAAAAATCTGGATCTGAACACACTGGCATCACTGAAGTAGTTTGGGTCTGTATCCAAGTATCACAGGTCATTTTTTCTATAACAAACCAAACCCCTGCATCAGAACCCCCTTGAATTTTCAGCATGGCCCATCTGTATCCTGAACAAGATGTGTCTCATGATGTGGAGGAACCTAAATGGAATATGCAGTATTCATGGTGGGTTTGTCCATATTCAAAATTATATGCAGTTTTGCTCACCGTATTCCTTATATGTGAAACTATCATTCGTAGTATTGAGATGCAGATGTAACTTAAATCCTGCAGTCGTGTTTCCTAATAAGAGAATAATCTAACTACCAACTACAGGAAAAGAGATCCATAATTAAGTAGAAATTACAACCAATTGAAACAGGAAAAAGAAAAAAAATAAATCTAATACACAGTTTCCTTAAGAAAAGGACTCATGGTTGACAAGTGTCACCCATGATGCCCCTCACACTTTATGTAATGGAGTTTTAAAATAGTTTAGCCATAACTATATTAACAGCTTTTTGAGTGGAACCCAAGGTGGAACAATCCGTGTCCCAAGGATCTTAGTGCATCTGCAGTTGGTCCTGATGTGCCATCTACAGAGCAAAAGTCCCCACATAAATTCTCACTTAAGGTCAAAATGGAGAATAGATGTTTCATTTTACAAGCATTGAGTAAAGATGGCATCAGGTGCCTCAGGTCCCCAGATATGAAGATGATTGTTTGATTTAAGAATGTAACAATGAGCAACCAGCTGGTAAGAAACAGCTAAGGAACAATATCTAATTGAGGCCATCTGGTGTCCAGCGTTTCTACGTATGAATTCAATTAGCCTCTGCATCAGTAATTCTCTGTTCCCACTCTGTCATGGTTTTGGAACAAACACTATACTATTCCCATGGATCTCCAGGTGCTGAGTGTGTGTCCCACAGTTATACGGTCTTTGTCTAGTGATGGCTTTGTCTTTTTCTCTCTCTTTTTAAACTCTGCTTTTAGATTCTGTTCTCTGCCTTTTCATGCTTGGAGGTTTCTCCTATAATTGTGAGCCAGTGAGAACACAATAAAAGCCATCATAAACCACAATAAAAGCCATCATAAATTCAGGATCGTCTGACGTTCCTGCTTTTACTATTATTAAGAAGATAAGCATGTTTACATTTTTATAATAATTTTGCACTATGCATAGACAGCCTAATTCTCTGTTGTGCTTAAGCCCCTTTATGTTGTTCTGGTAGCATAAAGGATCCTTAAACCAGAAGGCAGCAATCACTTCCAGGGCCTGCCCCCTGTGTGAGAAGATTCCTTGGCCAACTAGAGGTATCAGAAAGACTTACATCAAGCTCCTCCCTGGTCCCAAGTGCAGGGTGTGTGTCAGAGGGGAAGGGCTGTGCCTTTAAGGGATCATTGTTGGACCAAATATAAGTCTGAGCTGCTGAGCAGCCAACAGTCCTTCTTACGTCAGTGGGAACTTCAAGCGCTTAGTACATCTGCAGATCAGGCCACTGCATTAGAAGGAAGATTTTCAAAGGCACACACGGAAGTGAAGCACCTACTTTCCATTTACTTTTACTGGGAGCTGGGCAACTAACTGCACTTCCTACCTTTGAAAATCTCCCTCTGGAGCCAAAATATGTATTTAGGAGCCCTTTGAACAGTTTGCCTTAAATATTCGACACTACTTTACTAATCCAGGCAAAATGCATTCCAACCTAATTACTGCAGTGATGAATACTAGCTCCTCTTACAGTGCCAAGCTTCACTGATAGTACTGCATCTGAAACCACCAACTTACAATTATGTAATGGTAGCATGGTATAAAAAGATGCCATCCTTGTAATAGGACACATGAGGGTGGAAATTAACATTTGTCTGACCGCTACCAAACTTTAGAGCTGACAAACAGCTGTTTTCCTGCCTAAGTTCATGCCGTTTGTTCATGCAGAATTCAGAAAATTAGCTACTATGATCATTCAAATCTAACCATGGGGGTGGGGTTTAGCCCTTTTTTTATAGATATATTTAAAAGTGTGGTTCAGTACCCCATTCTGTGTTTACCAAGCTGTGTATTTACACTTATTTACTACTTTTCAGAATTTAAATTGATTAGGGAAAAATGGAAGAATTCATACTGCAGGATAGGTCTGAACAAAGATGAGCAGAGCATGGTATGTTGCAGTTACATGCTGGAAGAGCACCGTTCTCCTCTGCATCCTTCTAAGTCACCTTCACCAAAGACAAAACTATCAGAATACTCCTGAAGAGAAACTATTTTGCCCTAAGAATGAGCACGCTTGTACTAAATGGCAGATATGCTAAACACCAATACTAGGACAGGCTACCTCTTATGTCCCCTAATAAAAATGTTGCCCCAATATGCCTTTTCAAATTCTACAACTTAATCTTCACCATTGTCAATAGGCAAGATCTTCAGCTGGGGTAACTCAGTGTAGCTGTACTGAAGTCAGCAGAGCTATGCCAGTTTACACCAGTTCAGGTTCTGGCCCAATATTTTCAGTATAGCTTTCAGAACAGAAACATTTCTAGTGACATGCAACTTCATATCAGTTTGTCACCTCCTTGAGGTTTTTATGATTGAGAAAGTTTTTCTATTTAAATAAATTCCTCATTCTCTCTTTATTTATTTTTAAACAAACATATGTTCACATACTCTTCAAGCACATGCATCCCTAGTATGTTGGATTTGGTAATATTTTCAGTGCACAAGCAGGGTAAATAAGACCCAGGGCCAAGCCCTCAGCAGGTGTTAATTGGCATAACTCCACTAAAGGCAGTGGAAATATGCTTATGTACATCAGTTGAATATCTGGCTCCAGTGCTGGATTAAAAAAAAACCCATCGTGATGGAGGAGTGCCCAGGCCAAACCTGAGCCTCACTGCTTCAACTGCTGACAGACTTGCATGGCATGAGCAGGGGCCGCACAGTAAAATGCCCCAACCCCATATATACCTCAGCCAACACACAGACCTCTAAATGCCTGTTCCACTCTACATATACCTCAGCGACCCTCCACTGGCCTCCACTTATCCTGACACCCCCAAACACACATCCTGCTCACCACAGACACAACCCCTCGGCCCCCAACATTCCTGCCCCATCCCCACTTGCCCCTAACCTTCCACCCCACAGTCTTCCAACACTTGCCACCCTCCTCATAGTTCACCAGCTCACCCCAGTCCCTCATCCACTACTCTCGAGACCTTCCTAGCCACTGACCAACACCCCCCAGCTTAAAGTTCCACTCCCATCTCAGGCTAGGGTGGCTCCTCCTGACCCTCGCTGCCCAGCAGCTCTGTTCACTCCCATTACCAAGCCCACACTCACATGGAAAAGGTCAAATTTCAATGAGTGGCACTGCCAACCCACACACCAGGTCACAATGCCACTCACTCAAATTTGGCCTGGCCACCCTTCCATCATGGCTTAGGTGACCAGACAGCAAGTGTTAAAAATCAGGATGGGGTGGGGGGTAACAGGAGTCTATACAAGAAAAAGCCCCAAATATCAGAACTGTCCCTATATAATCGGGACATCTGGTCACCCTAGGCTTAGGGGCTGGTGGGGGAAGTAGTTGGGCCAAATTTGAATGTGTAACATTGCTACCTGGCACATGGGGTACCAGTGCCACTCAGGTTTGGCCTGTTGCAACGCCACCCTCCCAGATCCAGTGGTCAGCAGAGCCGGCTTTAGGCCATTTCCACCAATTCCCCCGAATCAGGCCCTGCGCCTAAGAGGGCCCCGCGCCCAGTGGCAGAGGCACTGGGGGGTGGGGCAAGTGGTCAAGAATCCCTTCCCTGGCTAGAGGCTCCTTTTTAATATTTACTCACCCGGCAGCGCTCTGGGTCTTTGCCGGTGGGTCCTTCACTCGCTCCGGGTCTTCAGCAGCACTTCAGTGGCAGGTCCTTCAGTGCCACCGAAGATCCAGAACAAGTGAAGGACCCGCCACCGAAGACTAGGATTGCTGCCCGGTGAGTACAAGCCCCACGTGTTTTTTACGTGGTTTTTTTTTTAAGTTATCCCTGCCAGGGCCCTGTCAAAACTGTTTGAATTGGGCCCCGCACTTCCTAAAGCCGGCCCTGGTGGTCAGGGGCCCCTCTGAGATGAGGACCCTTTGCATTTTCTTTAATCTAGTCCTGCTGGCTCTTGAACACAGTCTCATTCATGACCGCTCTGCAATAGGCTGGGGAAGATGTGGGGTAGCTGGCTCAGAGGATGTATTAAATGAAACCCGTAGACCATGCTCTCCGGCACTAGACCCTGACCAGAGTGCCAGAGCCATGGAGATTCTGCTAGGTGTAAATCTCTCATCCCAGAGTCGGGGGGTACAGGGACAAAGGTTGCCTTTCAGGGCTCCTCTCCCAGACAGCACTTTTTCATTGCACATCAAAGCATAGGCTAAGTTTGAGCTTTGGCTCCAAATCTTTGCATTATTTCTTTTCTTGTTAAAAATTTTCTTTGCTTTCCATTCAAGAGAAGTGCAGGGAGTTGGCTCCTGCTGGAAAGAAAGTGCAAAAAGTGAAGCTTCTGCTCCCTGTGAGCTCTGCTTCCTTGCATTTGATTTCATATTTATGTTAGCAGGGAGACTCTCATTATACTGCTTGCTGCTGATGTTTGTAGAAAGTACATGTTCTAGTTGCAGTTTCCTATGGAACATTTTTACAAATGAAGAGACCATCAGAGTCTAACTGCAGTATCTGGAAACCCTTGGGGGAGAGAGGCAGATTTCTAGCTTGTCATTCTACCTGGATGAGATTAGAGGCTCATTACCGAATTAGAAGATTATAAGCATAACAACACACAGCTAAATTTCAGGTTTCCAAAGTCATTCTTCATGACTTGCCCACCCCAAAAGCCTGCAGCCCCTTTGTCAGATAAACTTTCTAACAAACAGCACTGAAGAGGAAGGCAGGAGAGAAGGAGCAGCAGAGCAGAGTGATTAGAAAATGGAACAGGTTCTCATTAGGGTGCAGAGCATGTACTAATTACTTGAGACATTATGGATGACAGGCATCATTTCATTCTGGATCCCACAGTGACTGTAAACTCGCTCATCTGTGCATTTGCTCCAGGCCTAGAATATTTTACAATTAAAGTTATCCTAAGCACCATTGTTTCCCCCTTTTTCTCAAGAAGGCTCTGGAATTGACACCTGATCAAGGCAGCCACCGTACCCATTTTTCCTTCTTGATGGAACTGCCTATTAACGCTGGCTTGAGGAATTGGTGGTGGACTACAGAGCTGTACATCACCAGTTCAACTGTGATGCCATTCAGCATGAATAAAAATGGGTGAATTATAAGAATGGAATGGACCCAGTACCTATAGCATTTTTTTATACCACACTAATTACTGTGGTACCCAAACTCCTAATGACAAGAATTGCAAAAACAACCCAAAATGTGCTGTTAGAGGCTGGACTACTTAGTTCCCTTACCCAATGAATGAACATAGAGACTCAGTTATCCTCCTTCCCGTATTGTTTGCTCCAGGACAGGGTTTTGGAGCAGCATGGGAGAAGCTGTTCTTGCTGATGTCCATGCCACGCCCATTCAACAAACAGAGCGCTTCTGTCTCCTGCATTAATTCACTTATTTTTTAAAGGAATGTTAAAGAATATCTATTTATATAAATATAAATAAAATATTACCCATTTCAAGTTACTTTGAGACAGATTGGCTGCAGCCAGCTGACTTCTAAAGTTGTGACTAGCATTTTTGGGAAAATACCTTATTGTATCAAAACAGGTCAAGTGTAACATGTGAAATGCATGGCTAGAGTGTGCAGAGATGCAGCACGGCAGGACTGTGGGGTTTTCTCTTTTAAACCAAGTTTCTGTTTTCCCTGAAGGGAGAACCAAAGTCATTTAACTTCTTAACATAAGAGAAGACATAGAATTAAAACTAACTTCTTTGCCTCTTTCAGGTTGTGGCATTTCTAGAAAGCTGCTGAATCACATCCTTATGCTACATTGTCACGGAAATGGGCCCCCTCAGATTTCACACATGGAAGCAGCATCCTATTTACTTACATTTCATAGACGGTTAAGTCCAGAAGAGACCATTAGGATAATCTAATATGACCTCCTGCCAACACAGGCCATAACTCCTGCTTTGGAGCAAATTTCTTTTCACCAGTACTCCCTACCATAATATGAAACTAAATTATTTCTAAATCTTTCTTTAGCAAGTGTGTGTGTGTGTGTATATATAAGCATGCACACTTGCATCTAACCTTCCCCCCATTCGATTCAGGCTTAGGTGTAATGCATATGTTACTTTTGGGGAAATTCTGTTTCATTGTGTGTGCACAGAATTTATCCCACACAGATTTATTTCCCAACACAAAAATGATTTCTGACGAGGAAGCAAAGGGAAGGTCCAACAGTGGACACACACACCCTCCCTGTCAGCGCAGGCAGGTTGGTTCAGAAACCCAGAGCAGTTAGTTGAAACTTAAATCACCACTGGTGTGGGGCAGGAGGGGGTGGGCAGTCATACGTTGGGGGGGGGGGGAGCCGTGAGAGAGAGAGAGAGACTGACTGTCCCTCTCGCTCGCTATTGCAGCATGCTTGGCTTGGAAGGGCAGGGCTTTGGGGTGTTTCTGAGGAGGTAGGTGTGGGGCAGGCTCTGGCCCCTCAGGCAGAGCAGAATGTAGCACCTTGCCTGCTTAGTGAGTTGTTCCCATTGCCTTTGTGAATTCCTCCAGGAGTATAAAACAGGTATAAAAGTTGTAAGGCTCTTTTATATTGCAAGAGTGATGTAGAGTACAGTATGGCCTTATAAATGCTTATGGTGCTTTAGTGATTAGAACTGGTCTAAACGGTTGGACTGAAAATTTTCCTATCAAAATATGCTCCATGAACTCTTTGCTACTGACCTTTATGGAGATGGTCAGTAGTCAATATAAACTGTGAGTTTGATTCCCCAGCCCTCGTTTGCTCTTCAGTTGCCTATGATGTAACACCAAGCATATGGCTCCATATATTTTTTGACTAATAACCAGAAATAAAAAGGGTCAAACCTAGCTACATTACCATTAGGCAAGGGGGCTTGAGGATTTCCTCCAATGCTCCGCACTCCCATTCTTCATACCTTATATTGTAGTTTAATTACTGAAATAATTGAATTATAATTATTATAATTATTAATTACTGAAATAATTGAAACCAGAGTGATTATATTGCATTATTTTGACAAACAAGAAGAATTTTAAAATATTGTGCACAGCATTTTAAAATTTTTGTGCAGAATACTGCAGAAGTATTGTGTCCAGCATAGATACAATACATGTTTAGAAAGGAATTATGCTTTCACAGCCAAATATAAATTATATTAACAGGAATTAAATATATATAAAATATGTTATTCTGCAATGAAACGTATGTCACATTGAATCATTTATCTGCTGTAACTTACTAACTAAAATGGGTACAGGATATGGCACTTAGTTAAATCAACTTTGATTAATTATATAAATATTTAAGCTGGGTCCAAAAGATCTGCAAGCTATGTGTGGCCATGTATGTTTACTCAGTAACTACACAAATATGGTACAAAAGGCCCCCCATCCTGAAATCAGATCCACAATGGCAGACCCTTGTGCCCATGCAAATCCAACTGCAGGACTGAAGTCTGAACCATTATTTTCCATTTATAGCAAAAATATTATGGCACCTTTTTTTTTTTTTTAAAAAAAGAATGAGCAATAGCAGCTAATTTTACATAGCCTCAAATTTTCAAAAATGACTAATGTTTTTAGGGAGTCCTCATTTTGGGGATACTCAACTTGAGACAATTGAGAAGAGCCAGAATTTCAGAAGGTGGATGCTCAGTACTTTCTGGAAATCAGACCCCTATAAAGTCTCTCAGTTTGATTCCCTAAAAATTTTTGAACTAGCTATTTTGAAAATTTAAGCCATCATCCTGAAGACTCGCAAGAGATAATTCACACCACTTTTTTTCATCCACTGCTGCAATGAAGCCACACAGGCCCATGTTTTGGGCGTGATTCTAATCGGATCTCTTTCTAGGTCCTCAGATCTCATTTATGTCTGAATCTTGCCAATTCTTTCTGCAGAACATCTCTAAGATACGGCCTTTCCTGTTTATCCATACCACTCAAACGCTCATCCTGATTCTTATCATCTCACGTCTCGATTGCTAGAACAGCCTTTTCTCTGGCCTTGACAAATGCAGTCTTGCCCTGCTCAGACCCATTCAGAGTGATGCTGCAAAGATCATTTTCCTAACCCATCATTTTGACCAAGTCATCCCGCCTCTTTCCATCTCCCCACTGGCTCCTCCTTCTTGTCACTTCAGATATAAGCTACTGGTCTTCGCTTTTAAGGGCCTTCATGACCCATCCCCACCCTACCTATCATCTCTGATTCAGTGTCAAAATGTCAACTTCTATCTCTGAGAGGCCCATGATGCCAGAATCCATTGATCACTTGTTAATTTTCAGACAAGAGCTATCCAGGGCCGCCCAGAGGGGGGGGACAAGCGGGTCAATTTGCCTCAGGCCCCGGGCCCCAGGGGCCCCACGAGCCCTGGCCTGGCGGCAGTCCGGGTCTTTGGTGGCATTTCGGCGGTGGGGGGCCCTTCAGTGCTGTCGAAGACACGGAGCAACTGAAGGGCCCCTGCCGCCGAAATGCCGCTGAAGATCCCGACCACCGCCGGATGAGTACAAGTGCCGCAGCTTCCCAGCTTTGCCCCAGGCCCCCTGAATCCTCTGGGCGGCCCTGGTGCTTTCTCCCATGCTGAACATTCACGTTTGGGAGGAGCTCCCAGTGAACAGTGACAAAGCTACCTCACTATCCTCCTTAAAACTCTCCTTTGCCCTGATGCTAACCAATATTGCCTCATTGTTTTATTGTAATTCCTCCATCTGTTTGCCTATATCCATCTGTTTTGTCTCTTGTCCTCGACTTAGGTTGTGAGCTCTTTGGGGCAGGCACTAGCTTTGTGTTCTGTATTTGTACAGTACCTACCACAATGAGGTTCTGGTCCATGACTAGGGTTTCTAGGCCTTACAGTAATACAAAAATAATAATTATGTAGCCAACAGAAATTTAATCATTAATATTTTAAGTTCACGACTTTCATTTTTTTAAGGAATGCCTCTTACAATCTTCAGAGGGAAGACATAAGTTCACTGACTTTATTAGCTATCCAAGAGAGGCAACTTTTGCTATAGCTTCCTGGAGTTTGATTTTGATCAGGATGTTCAGAGTTTTACTAACCCAGTTTTGTTGACACTAACCACTGCCAAGCTTGATATTCTGTGGTGCTATGGCCTTGCTACAAGGTTTTTCCCCCAGGGATGAATGCAAATAAAAGCTGGTGATAGGTGTAGTTGTAGGGTCCGGATTGGTCGTAGGTGTGGTTGTTTGGGTGTTGTGGTGGGTATGGGTAGGCGAGTGTGGTTGGTCGGTGGTGGATATGGTTGTTGGATCAGGGTTGGTTATGGGTGTGGTTGGTTGGGTGTGATGGTGGGTGTGGGTAGGATGAACTTCAGCAGCGCTACCAATTAAAGAAGGGGCTGTTCTACAGATTATCTTCATTGCTATTTGCTAAGGAAATCTACCACAGACTATCCTAGCAACACCTCACCTCAGCAGAGATTTTGGCTGCCACACAGTAGTCCATATCAACACCAAAATTAGACTGGTTCAAGGATAGCTTTTGTTGTTTTTTTTATAAGGATGTCACATTGTGACTAGATACACTGTTGAAATTCAGCTGCCGGAACTATGGAGGTGGGAAACCTTTATTTAGCCTGATCTTCCATCATGAAACCTCCTCCAGATTTCCACCACAACCACTGTCACAGCATATGTCAGACTGCTGACTAATGGGGCCAGTTCAGCTGAGCCCAATGACCCCTTCATTGCTATTTAGTTGCAGTTATCACATGATCTGCTCTTACATTAGAATGTTTTATTCTGAATTAGGATGTTGAAAAAGCATCAGTAGAATTGGGCAAAATTCAAAATTTGTGCTTCAGAGATTTTGTATGTGTGTGTGAGAGAGAAAGAGAGAGAGAGAGAAATGCATGCTGTTCTGTTTGGTGCAATGTCACACATCCAAGGTTTTACTCTATGTGAAATCTCTATTATCTAGCCAATCTCCGTAGCTATTTGTTCCTTCAAAACACATACATTTTGCATGTTTTAAATCCAAAAGCATATTCATAACCAGAATGGATCCATATTTCACTCAGAACATTATTGTACCTTAGATGTTTTAAAAACATTATTTGGCTGGTAACAAAAAGTGAAGAAACAACAACAAACACCATGATTTTGAAGTAATATTTGCATTTCCGTCAGAATAATTTGTACATCTGTCTCAGAAGCATCTTGAATTGTCATTTTGTTTACCATGTAGCAACATCTAAAAGTATGATGTTCCACAGCACCAGAGGTTACCACACCATTCCCAAAATCAAACACAACTGTCTATGCAGAAAAGGGGTTTTATATGAAAACTTCTGACATTTCACTCACGCTATTCAAAAATTCACAATTTGGAAGGGAAATTCCCTGGCAGGAGCTTGTGTTTCTGTTTTAATAAGAAAAGTGCCAGAGGAAGTTTCAAGAAAGCAGCTCTACATCCTGCTTTATTATCCATGGAAGTGCTGGACTAGTCCCTAAATTATACAGGTAAGACGTTAAACCTGCCCCCCTAATCTCAGCAAATGTTAAACCCAAGATGATGGTGATGACCTTTTCCAGGTGTTCATTGCTGACTGGTCCAATTATTGTCCAATTAAAATGAATAATATTACATTGATTGCCTGAGTGATAATGCTAACACTGCCTTTTGTCTCATTAATATAGGATAATGGGTACTACAAAAGCTCTTTTTACTGAGTCTCCACCATTTCCTGGTTTGTGGATGGTGGGAGAAGCTCCTACCCTCAAGCAACACAAGGGTTTTGTTTTTGACAAGGGAGAAAGATACACATACTCCTCTGGCCAAGCAGTCTAAAAGGGAAGCAGCAGCAGGTAACAGCGCTCTGGCCAAACCAATGCTTTTCCATCTCCTGGCCTGTTTCAGGTTGCAGAACTGACATACCCTTCCAGCCTGAGAGACAGCAAGAGGACTCTCCATCCTAGATTCTCTGTTGCCAACCTGGGCCAAACTCACAGCTGATGGGACAGCACCTTGGTTGCCCAACCTGGCCTCATCCACCATGGTTAGCATGTGCAATACTCCCCAAGCCCAGAAGGAGAAGCCCTGGTTAGTCTGAGGCTCCAACCGCACCCCCAAAGCAAGAAACGAAAGAAAACAGGCAGGATAGGCTCTATCTAAGCACTAGCTTTGAAGCAGAACAAAGTTCATTCCTTTGGGGTGAGTTTAGCAGCGGTTCTATCATCTGATCTATCAGCTGAGGCCTGAGAAACATCCTGAAGCAGCCCAGGCAGCTTGAGAGGCATCTTAGCAGCATCTGATGCACACAGATTTCCTCTGAACAGCTCATCTTGCACCTAGCACCCTCCTGTACAGAGGGAGCATGTATGAGACATGCCCACACCCTCTGACCACAGATATTTCAGCCTGTCAGAACTAATTTCAAGAACCTAATTCTGGCAGCTGCATTTGCAGTCCGCTAAATGCAATTTGCATTTTGATAACATTGAGAACGAGTCGGCAAGTTTCAACTGCTGCATGGGGTTTTCTGATCACTTTGTAACATTGCAACATCTGGTACCAAAAGAGAAGGCAGCTAACACACATTTTCACACCAGCAAATTCACAATCGCATTTCTGAGTTGTCATTCTGGATTAAGGCGTTCACCACTGGCTATTCACACATAGCATGTTTGTTTTAGTGCTACACTCAGGAAAAAAAAGCCTTGAATCATGTTACCAACATTCTCCAAAAACAGATCCATGCTGAGCAGAATTATTTCAACATTTGCTAATTACCTTACTTTTAACATATTTCAATTCTTACAGTCAGCCACATATTCAGAGAGAAGCAAACAGCCATGGCTGGTTAGTGCTATAAGCTAATGGTGTCCTATTCTTGAGCAGCTTTTTTCCCTGATCCTGACAGGTGCTGAGCACTCATGACCCCCAGCAACTTCAGGCCCTTGGAGCGTGAAGAAGGGAGGAAAGAAAAATGAGGAGAAGAGCTAGTATTGTGAGCACAGGGATGGACAGTAGAAATTCTCACAACATACAGTTCTTTGGTATTAATTGAGGTGCCTCTAAGGGGAGATAACCTTTCTTTACTGCCTCAGAGGCTGCTGTGAGGGTGTAGGTAGTGGTAATGATGAGGGCTATGCATATGCAGTAGGGATATTGACCTTCACCTTTTAGTGTCTTGCTACCAGGACCCCTATTTTTCTCCTGAACTCCAGTCACTCTGAGTGTCAGAGTCTCACAGAGGAAGGTTAGCAGGTGACCGTTTAATGAGAGGAAGTGACTCACTGCCTTGGGTGGAGGAGAGTTCCCGGCCATCAGGGCAGGATGAGTGAAAGAGCAAACTCTTCACCCCAACTGTGGGGAGTAGCAAAGAGAGGAAGTGAAAATTAGGGAAGTGGAGTCAACTGGCAGAGGCCGATGTGATTATAAGGTCAGAGAAGTGGGGTGGAGTAATTTATCTGCTTATTCTGAGATGAGATATAAAGACGAGCTCTTGTTCCCATACCGTTCTTGGCAGGAGGAGGGGTATTAGCATTGACATCGTGGCCAAATTCCAATTTGGGTAATTATATTATGCCCATCTAAATGACTCCCAATGTTTCAACTGGATATGAGATTCTTCTTCACTTCCTATTGCCTGGTACTGTCAATCACCTGTCTTGTTTCATCCTGTTTTTTACATTGGCTTCAGTTGGTAGAGTGCTCCGGGATTTTTTATGAGGAAAGACACAATGTAAGTTTAAGATCATTATCCTCTCAGTGACATTAAAATTAACACAGATATAATGTAATCCCTTTAGTTCTGAAAGCTCAGCATGACCCAGGGTTTAATTTTTTTCCTGTCATTGTTCAAGTACATTCTTGCTCTTCACCAAAATGTCTTAACAACTGCCCTCAAGTGCATACAATGCTGTAATTTTTATTGCTGTTGAACTGCTGTTGATTGATTGATGTTCAGTATTTGAAAAGAGAGGAAAAAATGCAATAAGTAGCTATTAGTTTTATTGAAAATGCAGATTCTTTAGGGAGACTACATTTCCCATCATGCCTCATAAAATCTGATTTTTTTCCCCCCCACTAGCCTGTAATGGTTCATCAGTTAAATGTTTGATTATGGCTGGTAATGCCCTAAGCAACACAGCAATACAAAGTGGCTCATCAACCTCTTAAACGGCCTCAGGAAAATAATTAGAAACTGTGAAAGTGAAAATCACGGGGCTGAAATTAAAAAAAAATAATAATAATGAGACTAAGGGCTTAACAGCCATGTGCATTTCAGATGGGCAGAATGACAAATGCCTCTAAAGCAAAAATACTGTTCGAAGCAATGACTGCACTTACAAGTCAGCAGAGCAATGAGGAGGATTTCTGTAATGCAACGAGAATAATTGGCAGGCTCTATATCAGTCTGTATTGGAAGGCCTGTGGAAAATTATGCCCAGAGCTGAAGGAAAATATGACAGTTGCAATCAGCTGCACAAATCTTACACATCAAGGTGGTTGAAATTTCAAAATGTTCCAGTTTTTCAGCTAAAACAATGGAAAAGGAAAATGTATTCCCCCCTGCTCTTTTTCCCTTTTTGCCACTGAAAAAGGAGGGGGGAGGCAGAGAAAGTGCAGAGGGAACAAAATTTGAAAAACCAAAACCTGACAAATTTTGGTTTCTCATTTAAAAATAACAGTTTTTAATTGGAAAATGTAAAGTTTTTTCATTAACATAAAGCTCCCAAAATGCAGTTAAAAAATTTTTTTTTATTTTCTGTGAAACACCAGCAAAACATCAAGTTCACCAAGCCACTGGGCAGCTTGTTAGATAACCAGGGGTAAAAACACCCCTTTTAAAAAAAAATCTTAAAACAAAGCCAGTCTTCATAGAATGTCAGGGTTGGAAGGGACCTCAGGAGGTCATCTAATCCAACCCCTTGCTCAAAGCAGGACCAACCCCCAACTAAATCATCTCAGCCAGGGCTTTGTCAAGCCTAACCTTAAAAACCTCTGAGGAAGAGGATTCCATCACATCCCTAGGTAACCCATTTCAGTGCTTCACCACCCACCTAGTGAAAAAGTTTTTACTAATATCCAATCTAAACCTCCCACACTGCAACTTGAGACCATTGTTCGGTCATCTGCCACCACTGAGAACAGCCTAGCTCCATCCTCTTTGGAACCCCCCTTCAGGTAGTTGAAGGCTGCTATCAAATCCCCCCTCATGTTTCTCTTCTCCAGACTAAATAATCTCAGTTCCCTCAACCTCCCCTCATAAGTCATGTGCTCCAGCCCTCTAATCAATTTTGTTGCCCTCCACTGGACTCTTTCCAATTTTTCCATATCCTTCTTGTAGTGTGGGGTCCAAAACTGGACACAGTACTCCAGATGAGGCCTCACCAATGCCGAATAGAGGGGAATGATCACATCCCTCGATCTGCTGGCTATCATCCTACTTATACAGCCCAAAATGCCGTTAGCCTTCTTGGCAACAAGGGCACTGTTGACTCATATCCAGCTTCTTGTTCACTGTAATCCCTGGGTCCTTTTCTGCAGAACTGCTGCCTAGCCACTCGGTCCCTAGTCTGTAGCAGTGCATGGGATTCTTCTGTCCTAAGTCCAGGAACCTTCACTTGTCCTTGTTGAACCTCATCAGATTTCTTTTGGCTCAATCCTCTAGTTTGTCTAAGTCCCTCTGTATCCTATCCCTACCCTCCAACATATCTACCACTCCTCCCAGTTTAGTGTCACCTGCAAATTTGCTAAGGGTGCAGTCCACGCCATCCTTCCATCCTTTCATCACAATACCTAATTACATCAGCACCCTGCACAAACACAGTGAGGAAGGCAGCATTATCACCCCTAATCTAACGCCCGTATTTTATACTCCAACTAAATGTCAACTGCTTTTGAGTTTTTCACCTGTAGATTTAACTAAACCCATTAATTCAACCCAATATACAATAAGAATTATATAAAAAACATGCTAAGGGTGTAAGAGAGACAAGGTGGGTGAGCGAATATCTTTTATTGGACAAACTTCTGTTGGTGACAGAGACAAGCTTTTGAGCCCCATAGTGTGGGTCCAATAAAAAATTACTACCTTACCCGGAATTGCCTCTCATATCCTGGGACCAATATGGCTACAGCAACACTGCAAATGCTAAGAGTGTGACAGAAGACATTCTTTGCTCTTCTCTAATGCCTTCTGCCTAAGGATCTCAGAATATATCACTGACATTGGGGAATTAAACCTTACAACAACCCAGATCTTCTGACTCCTTGTCCTGTGTCTTCATCACAAGACCATCATGAAATTTAATGTCTTCAAACACCTAGCAGAACAGGCATGCTCCACTTACACCAGTGAAGCCAAACTCTAGTGAAGCCAAAGAAATTATATAACTGATGTAAGAGCCAGATCAAAGTCAGTGGGGTACCTTCTTAGCAACTCTGATCAGAACATGATCCACTAAGGTTTTTACCACTACAGTTTTAATAATTCCAGCCTCCCGAAGCATGAAATCAGGCACGCAATAAACAATAAATAGGAAACTTTCTGGGAGCTATTTCACCATATGCAGTTTTTGTTAATTTCTCAGGAAAAAAAATAACTCCCTGGCAACTAAACAGCTTCCTGCATTCATTCTCTTTCTAAGGCAAAAACATTCTTAGGAGACCTGATCCAACTCCACTTATAGCTATTGGGATCCCTCCTATTGATATAAATGGGACTTGGATTTCACTTTCATTGTGTTAGTATCAATGATTAACTGTGTCTTTATGAAGTGACAAACCTGAGGATGATCTCTCCTCTGCTCATGCTGTTTCTGTGATCCAAGGCTGACTGAAAGCTCATTAGGATACTTTTCATTGAGTACAGTGAGCTTTGCCTCAGGGTCTGCAAGCATAGACTGGCCACAGACATGCATATGTGACCTTGGTCAAGTCACTTAGTTTCTCAGTGCATCGGTTCTTAATAATAAAATGGGATAATGTTACTTCCCTACCACACATGGGTATAAGTAAAAACTTGCAAGGAGTTCAGATATGAGTGTAATGGGTGCTATAGAAGTACCTTAGCTAGAGGTGCTCATTGCTCAGGCTTACATTTGAGACATTTCAATTTAAAATAAAATTAAAGATAAGACAAAAACAAAGAAACAATCATTAAGACTTTCGCTGCCCCAAGTATTTCCCTCTCTGGGGCAACTGCCTGGCCTGCCTGTATTTGTATCATTTCGGAGTGACTGTGTGCCTTTGGGAACAGTACTCATATGGAGCTAATGTTTCTCACATACTCTGAAGCTTGCATCACTAAGTTCTGGTCTTAAAAATTAGCTTGACCTAGCTATGTTGCTCAGGGCTGTGAAAAATTTAGCACCCTGGGTGCTGAAGTTACGTCGATGTAGCTCCCATTATAGACACAGCCAGTTCAACAGAATTCTTCCGAGGACCTAGCTACCACCTCTGGGAGAGAGAGATTAACTATATTGATGGGAAACTCCCTTCTGGCAATGCAGGAACCATCTACACTCCAGTGCCACAGTGGTGCAGCTACAGCACCATAGATGTGCTGCTGTAGCGTAGACATGGCATAATGCTTTCATTAGTCAACTGACTTTCATTTACTAATCAATAATGGGCCTTTCATGAATCAGCTAATGAGGAAGAAAAGGTGTTTACTGAGCATGATTTTGACTGATCTGAACAGATTGGTCTTTCATACGGAAGTAGATATGGTAGCTTTTCATTACCATTCTCTCTCTTGCTTGGCTTGACCTGTTCTTTGGTTTTTTTTTTTTCCTTTGCCAACTGAATCAAATCCTGTAAGTAACCTTTAAGGATTTCTTAGTCTTTATTGTGTTCCTGTTAACCTTCTGTTTCTCTGGATAATTCTGCAGCCAAGAGTAGGTGTGACTCCCACGTTATAAGTCTAGCTGTGCTGTTGACTCATGTGCTGTGCTCACAAAGCCAAATCCCTTTAACAGGAATGCTTGTGCAATGTAGCAAGGTCTCCCAGAACATATGCTCTTACTAGAATTCTGACACTTCAGTTTGTTTCCTCCGTTAATTGAGACTGAAGATGATGGGGAGCAGTATAGGAGGTGCACACTAGTCAACAAGCCTTTGCTATGTCCTGAAAATATAGATGAATTCAAGATCCTCCTATATATCCCAGCTAAAACATACTTTAGGGCAGATTTTTCACCCTACCCAGAAAGGAAGAACTGCAGGGAGCTGGTTGTGTTAGCTGATCCTGAGCCATCCGGGCCAGGAGCAAGCCAGAGCTGCAGAGGAGTAGCAGAAGATTACACCAGTGAAGGGTTGTCCTAGCTCGGGCTCTGCCTTTCTCCCTTCATCCTCTCAACCCCCAGGCCGAACTGCACAGGGGGAATTCTCCTCTGGCCACTTAATGTCCACTTTGTGCCAGATAAATGGCACAAAGGGGATTTAGACTGGAGAATCTAACCCTTCGTGTTCAAGTGCTCTAATATCTGTAGTAGTCCTTGAGGAGGGGCTAACAAACAAAACAATTATATTGTAAAGAATGCCCTATGGAATTTATAGACTTTCTCTTAAATCTGGCCGTCTGTTACTGAGGCGTTAAACAGGAGGCAGCCATCATTTTGGTGTCAGTAACTTGACAGAAAACCTGGCCAAATTCTGTCCTTATTGGCTTACACTTATACTGCCAACCCTTTTTTTTTAACCTCATGTAAGTGGGAGCAGAATTCAGCCCACTGGTTGCAGAATTCCACACATTCCTGTTCACATATCCACTGATACAGATACACAGGGAAATAAGCAAAGGCTGGTTCTCTGTTCTACCCATTCACTTCTGGAGAACGGGGAGTTAGGTCCCAACCTAGGTAAGGAGTGAGGCGGTTGTGCTACCCTATGTGCATATGAGAAAACTCCCACACAGTTCCATGTGATTGGCATGAGTTTCTGTAGAAGCTCGGGACTGCAATAGCAGGGGTTATTGAATCTCAGGATTAAGGTGTGCTGATAGAGTAGATGAAACTTTCATGATGCCTGCCTAGAGTGATTACTAGCCAATCCATAAACTGACAGCAGTTTATAAAAATAAATAAATAAATAAAACTAATTAGCAGTTCTGTTGTAGACATTTCTTATAACATTTCAGATATAAAGTCCCTAAAATTTTAAAGTTGGATTTCCCCCACAGCAGGCATTAAAAAACCCCAAAGAAACAGTAAAAAGAGACATTTTCAAGATGTGACTTTTCAGTGATACTGTCACTGCACCCCTTTGTTGAGGAAAGCAAGCTGAAATATTAATCTAAGGTTCACTGAAATGCTCCCTGTGGCACTTTCCCAAATGGAGATAAAACCACGCAGCTGCTGATATGAAAACCAACTGTTTGAACTGCAATGCACTTATATATGCTAATAGCATAAAGCTACTGACTCCTGCAAACGTGATGCAGGAAATGACTAAACATTTAGTGCTTGTTATTTACCAGTATTCCTGGAGACACGTAGGTGGTGTGGACAGCATGGTATGTGCATTAAAATGCAATTTAGGTCAATGATTCTTTGAAAGGATCATTCTCCCCACCGGGGACAGACATTGTTCAAAGATTAACTGTTTGGAAAGGATAGCTGAGAAAAGTTATTGACAGCATAAAATGAAACAAATGAGAGAGGAAAAAAAAAACGGTGAGACTCATCACGTCTCAATAGGTACAAAAAAGTACATCACATCTCTTAAAAATTAATAATAGGAGAAAAACGTAACCCTTAAAGATATTAAAGAAATTCTACATAGCCGAAGCAGTACACGGGAGGATATGCATTTGCATGTAAACAATCATATTTATTAATGGGCTTTCTGTGATTCTGACTCTGCTATAAGGGAACTGTCAAACTAAAATGAAAAGGAAGCCCAGAAATGAGTGCCAAATTCAGACTGATCAGAAGGCACTCAGCACAGCAGTTAGATTAAATTGACCTTTTTTGGAATTCTGCTTCCTCCTCTCTGTGAATTCCCAATGGCTCACTAAGGATATCCAAGAATGCACCACTGTGTGTCATTATTGGTACCATTAGTCCTATAGGTTGCATAATAGGATAATTCTGGCACACTCTTTGGGGGATGTGGAGAGCCCGTCTCACAGTGCAACAACATAGTTCTACTTTGAGTTGAAAACATCCAACAAAAATTGAAAAATAATTCCCCTCCGCGCCCCACCCCTCATGCTACTGCCCAGGGGGAGGGGAGTCTGTTCTGGGGATCTTGCACTGTGCACATCTGTGTACCACAGAATGCAGAGGGTCAGCAGCAGGTGGGGAATACAATGGTGGGGGTGTGATCAGTGCATCTATCACTGTGTTGCTCCATCCTCTCCTCAAGAAATGCCCCAGCATGCAGGACAGATGCTCAAGCTATAAGATGGAGACAGAATTTGGGTCCAATTTTTCCTGAGTCTCTGGCCACTGTTTGTGTTCCAGAATCATACATCCTGTGATGTCTTTAGTGAAGCAGTATCCAACGGAGCAGAATCATTTTTTTTTAAATTATGTATATACTGAATGCCCATCCTCCCCTTCCCCAGTCTGGTTAGTGGACCCAGCCAGCACATACCTCTGGGCATCATTGAACATCCAGGTTTAGCTCCAGAATTCACTCTAACCTAAATGAGATCTCCTGATGAAAAAATACATAGGAGCTAGGTATTACCTAAGTAGCACCCTACTTAATTTGTGATATTGCAGATTCCGCAATATTAGGCTTCCACCACAATTTTGACAGTGTGAGGCCCAGCCACCCCGGGCTGCCGGCAGTGGAAAATTATGGAAAAATAATAATGGACTTAATTACCACAAATAATAAGGACCATTATTACTTTTCCATAATTTTCCATGGCTTGTCCATGATTCATCTGCAATTTTTTGACAATCATCCCACAATTCAAGTAGGGTCTTATAGCTAAAGTAATTAAATGGCCCCCATGACCACAATATCTGAATGCGTCACAATCTTTTTAATGCATTTTTTCTACCCACACCTCTGGGAGGTAGGGAAGTGCTATAGACCCATTCTGCAGATGGGTAACTGATGCACAAAGGGGCCAAGTGACTTTCCTAGTGCCACACCAAAGTTTGTGACAGTGCAGGGAGCTGAATCTGGGTCTCAAGTTTCAAGCAAGCACGCTAACCACTAGACCATCCTCCCTCTCCAGGACAAAACCAATCCCTTCATTACATATGTATTCAGTATGATTCTGAAAGATAAAACGTGTTTAGGTGAAGCAAAGAATATTCTGCATAAATGCTAAACAATTGTTCTAATTTATTATAATAAGTTTATCTAAAATACGCTGCTACTAATACTAATTATACTGAAATCAACAAAGGCGGATGGCACGCTGCCCTTCTGGGAGGCACTCAGAACCTTGCAGGATCAGGCTGAGAGGGAGAGGAGAGGGACAGGTTGCCCTAGATATGCAAGTTACTCTGGATTATATGTTAGTCCTAATCCTGCACCCATTATACTGGCAAAACTCTCACTGACAGTGTTTTTATTGTCTTCAGTAGGGGAATTTGCTACTGATGTCAATAGAAAGACTCCAGTTGGCATCAGAGTTGGATGAAGCCCTAGGATATTTACCTGAGGAGGACTTCTTGATACAGCTTTTAAAGTGCAGGTATCAGTGAAGAATTCGGACTTTTTCTGTTGCTAAAAGAACACAGATTTATTTATTTATTTTGACTAAAGCACATGTGTGCAATCTGAAACTACAGAAGACCTCTTTGGGAAAAAAAAAAAAAAAAGAGTGATTGTGTAGAACAGGAGCGGCCAAACCTTCTCACTCTCCAAGCCACATACGATAATTTTCAGAAGTTTGAGAGCCGGGGCGCACCTTCTGGGACTCCAGCCCCATGGGAGGCCCTTGCCAGGGCTCAGGGCTTCAGCCACGCTCCTGCCGAAGCCCTGAGCCCAGCAGATGTGCCCTGCTCTGCAGACGCCCCTACCCCACCACCCTGCTGCAAGACAGAGGTCCTGATCTCCCTGCCCCAAGTCTGGTAGGTGGAGAAGGGGGGGGAGAAGGCTGGGGGGCTCCATGAGCCACACTCAAATGGTAAAAGAGCCACATGTGGCTTGCGAGCCACAGTTTGGCCACCCCAGTGTAGAATATCATCCATGTATCAAAGTGTCCATGTTTTCCCTCTCTGAGCAAGTTATGCCATAATAAACTGAAGAACGTTACTCTGTATCCATTTAAAAACACTTATTTTGTACACTGAGAAAATAAAGTTATTACTAAACACTGCCCTTCTCAAACAAACAAATTTGGTATCCCACAATAGTTGTCATATCCATGGTATCTCAAAGAACTTTTGGATAAGCAGACCAATTAAATACAGAGAATGCAGTGACAGTGTCAGCAAACATGACGACCATTACATGCTTGCCATAGCTTTCACACAAGTTTGGATATTAAAACTAGCTTTTACTCAGAGAGGGAAAGTTGTCAAGGACACCAAGATTTCTCCTACTTTCTTCACAGAGATTCATGGGTTCTATAGCTGCCACCTGGACAAGCACAAAGGATGGTCATAAATGTGATTTGATTGTCTTTTCCAAAGGATAGCATCTATAACAGTCTCACACTCTGCGTTTGAATCCATAACCTTTTGATCCAAGGGAATACTACTACCAGCTGAATCATCTCAGCATTTAACAGTGCAAACTTGTTGGCTATTGCTAACTTTTGTTGAAACAGGAGAGGGATAACAAGTACAGTTTAAGGTCTAAATAATTTGTAAAAGTCTATTACTCTTCTTTGAATGGGCTTGTAGTGTGTGTGCGTGCATGCATCTGTGTAACTCTCTCTCTTTCACGCACAAACTAAACAACTATTTTGCAACAATTATACTTTATGCCATTAACTGCAGCCAGTCTGCACTTCTGTATCAGCTAGTTTTAAGAGAACAAGTCTTCAAATGAGTGGAAAGCTCAGATGAACCTAGTTTGTACAGCCTTTCTGAAGGTTTATATCGCATGGGATGTACCTACCTTGGTCAGGCAGTCATGAAGCGTCCAATACACAATAGCAATATTGTGCTTCTGTACCAGCCACACTTTTAACACAGCATTTCTTCAAGTCAATAGAATTAAGATATATCTGGTGTGAATCTCACTGGAGAGTCTACAGCGGGCTGAAAATCAGAACTAAAATGCAGGCACCCTTAAATAAATTGTATTTAGGGACAATTTTTTGTATGTATGTTTGATATTTTCTTTTCCCTTATTTTTAATTACTAGGGACACTTCCTGGAAATTGTCATTTTTATTTCTTAAGATGTTATTGCTCATCTGAGGTCAGAATCATCATGAGTTTCTCCACGGCAACTAATCATTGTGGCAAATCGGCCAACATGATCTGATTGTTCAGCATTGTTCTGTTTCAGACACAAAGGCTTTTTTAAAAGGGAGTTACAATGGAAATGCTCTCAGGCCTGGTGCCAGGGGAACAGGCAGATAGAGAAATACAGTACCATCAGGAGTGTCAGTTATTGGCCCTTTGCTGGAAATCTCAGCGGATGAGCCAATGATTGATGCGCCACAAAGATCAAACAATTCTCCCAAACCTAGAGAAGTCCCTCACAGTAAGAGGAGAGGCTTGCGAATCAGATCCTTAAAAAATATAAGTGACTTCAGTTTTCAGTGATGTCAGTTTCATGAGCACTGAAGACAGGCACACTGAAATCAAAGATGGATAATTTATATGGTTGTTAGCACCAACATAATACTAAATGATGCATTCTAGTAGGGGTATTTCTTCTCTTTTTTTACTTAATCCACTGAAAGGTTCTTACTGTGAAAAAAACTGAGTAGGTTGGGAAGAAAAGAGGCAAAACCATGTACAAATATTCATTTACAATCATTAAAATAAGAGCAGAAACATAGTTGGAGAAGAGAACTCTTCCATCACTGCTGATTCTAGAGAAGCGAGAGAGAGAGGTCATTATTAATCACTACACAGTTCCTCTCACCACAGTTCCTTGACCCAGTTTCTTCATGACAGCAAGAGAAATGTTCAGTCATTTGTTCTATAGCCATCTTGATATTTCCTGATTCACTGTTCACTCGCTCACCTTTCCATGTCTTATACTTTTCACTTCAGACACTTTCCTTGGAGCAGCTATTACTCAGAGCACTAATTACTTACCTCTCTCAACAAGGGACAAAGATTTCTGTCAAGCACCTAGGACCTCAATTACACAAGACACATGACAATCAGGATCCTCTTTTCACCCCTTTCTTTTCAGTCAAGATAATTTCCCTTGGTATGTGAACAGGGATACACACACACACAAAAATTTTTTTCCCTGTGGCGGACAAAGCTTTCCTTCCCCATGAAAACAAGAGATGAAATCATACATATTTTCTTCTGCTCTTATGCCAAGAAAATATTTTGCACCCTGACTTCAACCATCAGCTGCTCAAAGTTAACAACAATGCTCAAGTCGTTCTTTTGTAACACACTTACTAAGGCATGTGCGTGTGTGTGATTATGAATAGTGCAATTTCCATGTGGGTGTGGATCTCACCCTGGATGCAATCACTGTGCCCTAAACATATTGCTAAGCAACACTATCCAACATGCATCCCACATCCTCCAGCTCCTGTTTGATGTTTGGTTCATGGACCTTCGCTTTCATCTCACAAGCATAACAACATGGGTGGGATTTGTTTATAATGGGCGGCAGTGTGGCTTAAAGCCAAACCGATAACAGTGAGAATTAGGAACTGGCAGAAAGGGCAAAAGCTCTTATGATGCAAAAGTACATATTTATTTGAAGACTCTGGCTAGTAATTCATTGGCTAAATCCAGTCTGATTCATGTTTTTCACCTTTATCAGATGACATCAAGGACAACAGCACACCAGGGTCCTTCTAAAACATGGACTGAACCCGGTGACATATGCAAATTCCCTTCCCAGGGCATGGCTTGAAAGGAGATGACAGTTAGATATGGGATCATCTTTATGAGGCCAATGACATAGGGAGTGTGTAGTTTCCCCTCAAGAAATAAAATATACAACTTTTCTGTTGGAAAAGACAAATTTTCTTATGCTAATATTATTTTATCATCATATGCATTTTTATTGTTCAATATATTTCAACTCAATAAAGGTGTTAAAGCCCTGGTGTTACATTACAAACAACTGCTGATGGACAACCCCAGGAAACCAGCCCAAAAGTAGCCCTCCCCCACTTTGTGCCCACAAATTACCAGGTTCTCTAATGAACTATCTAAAATGAAGAATGAATTTTGAAGGCTGGAATGTCTGTGGTACAAACCCCTCCTATAACTTAGTTTATGAATAGGTTGAGGCCCAGCGGCTGACATATGCTTTAGCCAAATATATATATATATATATATATATAAAATAAAGCTCTCTTGGTGTGATGTTACCTGATTAAATATGACCATGTAGATCATTGTTGCTACCACTGTTATATAATTGCAACGGATCTTGTACAAAATGTGACATGTAAGGTGTCTACGGAAAGGTTACGATTCACTGAATATGATTATGCTATTTGTATGCACGTATCATTTTTGTATTTGAAGTTATGAGTATTGGCTCTCTACCTGGATTTCAAATGTTTGCTCCTGGGGTAATGCCCACAAGGTATTTAGCCTGCACAACTTGAAGGAACTATTCAAATTAAGTGGCTCATCAAGGAACACTTAACTCACAATGGACCATGGGAGACACCTACCTACAGATAATGGACTTTCCTGCTATGACTAAGCAAAATTATGCATAGACATGTGACATGCCCATGTGACTCCAAAATCCATCTTTTACCTGTAATTTTCCACAGTGAGAACAATGGGATTCCCTTCACTTGAGGAGCTATAAAAGGTGCTGGAAACATCTTCATTTTGCCTCTCTCCTGCTCACACTTCTGGACTATGGACTTAATCCCTTGGTTAGAATGCTCCCATTAGTATAAGGACCGTCCAACGATTTGGAAGCAACCAGAGACTTGACTTAAGCCAGCAGTTTATTCCACCACTGCTACAAGCCTGAACCAAAAGCTTTGCAATTACTGTATGTATTTGATTCCTTTAACCAATTTTAATTCTCACCTTTCTTTCTTTCTTTTTCTTTCTTCCTTTCTATAAATAAAGCTTTAGATTTTAGATTCCAAAGGATCGGCAACAGCATGATTTTGGGGTAAGATCTGAGCTATATATTGATCTGGGTGTGTGGCTGGTCCTTTGGGATCGGAAGAACCTTTCATTTCATTAAACTGATTGTAAAGAACCACTCATCTTAAAGTCCTAGTGCTTTTGGTGGTAATACAAGGACTGGAATGCTTAAGGAAACTGCTGTTCTGACTTCTTGTTAGCCAGTGTGGTGAAACAGAAGTTTACTTTTGTTGTTGGCATAGTACATGTTAAGGGAGAATAGCCGCCAGTTTTGAGGTGTATCTGCCAGATTTCTGAGCTGTTTGTCCTGAATTTGGTATTCTGAGTTGTGACCCACAAAGACACGGTTACATTTGGACATATCCAGTAACTGCTCCAAGCAGTAAAACTAGCTAATTGACCTAGATCAGGGATCGGCAACCTTTGGCATGCAGCTCGCCAGGGCAAGCACCCTGGCGGGCCGGGTCAGTTTGTTTACCTGCTGTGTCTGCAGGTTTAGCCAATCCCGGCTCTCACTGGCAGGAAGTGACGGCCAGCACATCCCTCTGCCCACGCCGTTTCCTGCAACCCCCATTGGCCTGAGACGGAGAACCGTGGCCAGTGGGAGCCTTGATTGACTGAACCTGCAGATGTAGCACGTAAACAAACCAGCCTGGCCCGCCCTGGCAGACCGCATGCCAAAGGTTGCCGATCCCTGACCTAGATCATCTAAACCCAAGCTTCACTTCATACAAAAACTCCTCTTTTTACTTCTTGGACAAAATAAAATAATAATAAAAAAATCCAAAGAAGAGTGCCTCTGAGACCCAGAAAGCAGTGCCAGAACTGGAAGCAATGCCCATCCAATCAGCCTTGTTGGAGTGTAGGCTAGTCAGCCACACAGAAACCTTCAGAACTGTGAGGAATGTTCACCTTATCAGCTACAAGTGTTACCTCTGCCTCTCATGGCTGGTAAAGTCTAGCCAAGAATCCCCACAATAACTGAAATCATCAGCCTCTCCTTCAAAGAAAGCAATCCATCACCCACCATAGAGAATGCAGCTTGGCAATCTTGAAGAAGTCCTTTGGGCCAACGACCTCACCAATAGCTGCCCACTTTCCAATCTCTGAGAATTTGGTGATATCAAGGCTCTTCCAGCTTCTTGGATCTTTCACAGTCACATTTCACGTGAGAGCACAGCACAAAAAGAGCCCTTTTGCGTTGGACCGGGAACATAACTTATGCTTATGTTGCTTTATCTGGCCAGGAAACTACACCCTCTCCTGTCAGATAACAACCTAGCCATTGTGAGCCATGCTGCCATCAGCCCCAGTTTAGATTGCTGCAACTCGCTCTAACTAAGGTTGAGTGTAACCACCACATAAAGGTTTCCAGTCATGCAGCTCTCAGCAGCTACCTCATAAGTAACACAGGCTGATGTGAACACATCACATCACTTCATGATCTCCATTGACTCAGTGTTTGTTCAGCAAAAAAAACGCTTGGTCTTCTTAATCTACAAGGTTTTTAATAGGCTCAGAAGCTGCCTCATCACCTGCAGACATCTGCTTGCTCACAGAAATCACGTTCCTCAGTAGCAACATAGCTAGAAAGAGACCAGGGATAAAATATTCAAGCACAGGGGACAGATTTCTCAGCAGTGGGACCACAATTAGGAGACACCACCGGAAAGACCGAAATGTTAAAGCACTCCTCTTTGATAAAGCCTTTCCTCATCAATGGCTCCCATTTTAAAATAGCCATATGCCTTCCCTACAGCATTGGGAAAGAAGATAGGAAAACTCTTCTTTGCACTTTGTATTTCCAATTATATTGTATTAATATTTTTTGTATTCACATATACTTCATATTCTTAACATGAGTCATTTTGGCATTTATGTGCAAAGGTGATAGGTGTCCTAAAAATATCATATATTAGATTAAATTAGACTAGATGAAGAGGAAAGGTTAAACCTGAAAACACCTCCTTTTGTCACATAAAAAGTTGTTCAAAATGAGAGTATTAAAGCTATTTCCCCTAGACTTTCATAAATATACAGGATCTTCAAAACTAGGGTGATTGGGTAAATATAATCAGTAAGGTCTGTTGAAAATTTTCCAGTTATGATGCTCTCCCCTCCTTCTCCCCTCTCCCCCCCCAAAGTACTAATTGTGATGAAAAAAATGGGATAAAGTTTTTCTGGAAGTTTTTATCTTATTTTTCAACTAATCTGCATTCTTATATCTCATCATCCCTATCATAAATTTTCTCTGGGTAAGTCTCCTGATTGCAGCCAACTCCATTAGGACCAAATTCTGATCCCAGTTATACCACTATAAATCCAGAGTCACTGCACTGACTTCAGTACTCCACTGACTTAATTTGCCTCCAGACCCAGCTGACTTTATTTGGGCCCTATATGTTCAGATGAGATGTTACATAACTGAGACCTTCAGTGAAAAAGGATACCTGGATGACCTACATTATGGTAAGCTTCTTCTGCGAACATGTGGTGAGCAGTCCTGGTACTTTTTAAATCTTGGTATTTGTTCTGTAAAGTTAATTTGCCCATAGTTAAGATAAATCAAATTCCATTTATCCACTCCCCGTCACTTGGAAGTGCACTTCTTTTATGGGTTCACTCAGGCGCATCCCTGACAGTATGATTATACATTATGATGATTATTATATACGGCATTGTAGTAACTCTGCCGATACAGATATCTTAGGGGAAAGTCTGGAAGCAAGATTGCAGAAGTCAGCAGAGGTTCTACTCCTATCACTTTGGGCACTATTTGAAGGGTTAGAGTGAATGTGGGTGTACTGAAACCTTCCCCAACATACTAGAAGTGATAGTATTTGTGCATAATTCATTTCCTTTTCATTTCTTTAATGTGTGTTGGGGCAGAGACAGGTATGAGGAGGAACCTAGTAACGGTCTTTCCATCTTCCACATAACACTACAGGAACAAACTCCTCCCCTTTGCTCCACAGTGCTGATCTTGAGAGCATATACTTCTTTGTTCTATTGACATCAAGGGGAGCGCTCTGTGTGCGTGCATGTGTGAGTGTAAAATATGCAAGCATAATGCAAAAGGCATTGTGGCCATCAGCCATAGTACTGATCAGAGAAGAGAATTTTGCCCAAGGTTGCATTCCTAAGAAATCTTCATTTCCTCATAGTTAGGATTTGGGTTCAGTCTAAATGGGGTCCTGGGGCTTTTGCTGCCATTTTTCTACTGTGTAGCCCTTTTTTTCTTCTTAGTATAACAAGACCTCTATTCACAGTAACGTCTACAGATTTATTTATCCAGCCAGAAACTGAAGTCTGATCGTGCTGCTTAACTAAACTGCACATAGTAAAAACATCAGCTAATGATCCCAGAACCTTCCAGTCCACGGAGCACAAAACAGGGTGGGACAGAGCCAAACACCAACCCCTTCAACCAGTTAACCTCTTATAACCACATTGCCTTGCCTATAGTACAGACTTTGCCAGTGCAGACTTGTATAGTCTGCTGTATAGCTAACCACCTCCCGGAATAATCCTTTATAGCTGTGCATATATTACTGTGTAGTTGATGTGAGGAGCTGCTGCTTGAACAATGATGGAGTCCCAGAGAATAAAAGATGAGTCTCTTTCTCTTGATGATCCCAATCCCAGTCAGCCGTAGGAGTAAAAGTCCCAGCCACATGCAAACCTTGGTTTCCTGCAGTGAGCAATCAGTATTATGCCCTAGGTGTTTTCAGTACATATACCATATGCACACAAAGGACCTGATCCAGCACGGAGCTAAGCAATTCTTGCAAACTGCTGAGCATCCTCCTGGATTCGTTGCTCCACACTACATCAGGAAGTCTTGGAGAAATAAAACTCCTCTACATCGTAAAGATCCGGGGATCTGTTAGTGAGTTATGCTATATGATTTTTCCCAGTGGGGTGTCGTACTGTGTCCCCCATGAAATGGTACAGGAGTAGGTCCACTCTCTTTGCTCACTCGGACACTTAGGGATGGAAATCTACCTTCCTGTGGCAGAACTCCCCCTAACGGGCAGCGACACCCCATATTTCCCCAACACAGGCTGTGTCTAAATGACACACTCCTGGATTAATGGCTAGGCAGGCAAAAACTGTTGTTCTCTCAAGATCTAGTGAGAACTACAAAAATGGCAGCACCAGGCTTTACGCATCATAAAGACTGAACATTATGGCACCATGGGTACCCATCTGATTCTAGTCATAATCTCCTAAGCAGCCATGCAAGCTAATATTGCAGACTCATGTGTTGCAGATTCATGTGTTGATGTTAATGGGAGTTCCACATGCAGGACAAGCGCAGAATGTGCCTCAGAGTCAGTTGATGACAATGAGTTCAAGGTTAATCGCTGCAGATGGGCTGCTCTCTTTCTGCAAAGGTTAGGAGTGATCCCCTAGAACGTGCTGGCTGCAGGATAACTCCCAAGGAGGAAATCAAACACCTGTGTACCATTCTACATCTGCACCCTCTTCAGAACACAGCATAGGGCATTCTGACAAACTTCATCAGAAAGAGAGTCCACTGGACAATTATGAAATAAAAGGCTTTCCTTGCTTTTGTCTCCCTGCTCTTTTTAATCTCATGTTTCTGAAGGTATTTTTTCTCTCCGGTAACTTTAAAATCTCTCTTGGCTTGGTCTCACAGTAGGGTGACCAGATGTCCCTATTTTATAGGAACAGCCCTGATATTTGGGGCTTTTTCTTATGTAGGATCCTATTACCCTCTACCCCCGTCCTGATTTTTCACACTTGCTGTCTGGTCACCCTAGCTCACAGTGTAGAAAAAAGCAAAGTGATCTTCCTTAGTGCACTGATTTCTTGACACTCTCATCACTCTAAGAATTGCTTACTCCAAATTGAGTTTTCCATTTACTCATTCGGTGCTTCAGGCAAGTAACAAATACAACCACTTTGTAAGAAATGAGGTATGCAGCCGCTCGGTGAAGAGGCCTGCTAGCCACCTCTGCCTGCACAGCAGTGAATGTCTCCTGCTCTGTTAATACAGTAGCATTGTGCTTCAGGGCCAAAAGAGTGACCCCCGTGGATAGTGGTGCAATATCCTAAAAGATGGGGCACCTGTATTTGGGAAGAATCCCCTCACTGAGGATTGGGTTCTGCCACCCTTCCTTATTTTGAATAGTGCTTCCTCAACAAGCAGCCTCACCGGGCTGGATTCTGCCACTCTTACTCCCTCAGAGTAGTACCCTTCTCTACAAGAAGCTCCACTAATTTCAGTGGGGGTACTCATGGAGCAGGTTATAAAAGAAGCTATGAGTGACAGAGGGTGGCAGAATATTGGCACATTCGGCCTGAATCAATGGGCCTACTTGTGCAAGAAGGTAGGACTCAATGACCCCGATTGTCCACTAAGGCCGAACTGTGCTCAGCCATATTGAGAGCAAGTGCCACAGGGAGCTCTCTAATCCTCATCTGTCCTGCCCCAGTGAAAGTGACAGCACCAGGGGCTCTGTTCTAATTTCCAACACTGATGTAAGCTCCATAACAAGCTGAGGATCAGGTATTGTCCAGCTCACACATCCTCCTACCCCAACGTGCTCCTCCTTCCACTTTAAACACCCTACAGCAGATGATTCAGGAGTAACTACACCGCCTCTGCCAGTTTTATGATAGAGGAGATTCCACCTTCTAGAAGAAATTATCCTGTGGAAATCCCCAGCTGGTCTAATGTCACTTTATTTCATTGTAAAGCAGCACAGTGAACTCCGAGGACTGAAGAATCTGACCCACTGTGAATGAAGGTAACAGAATTGGACCTTAAAGATGGGGACACTGCAAAGTTCAAATTGCCACCCTTCCTTAGTTAGCCAGGAACAGGTGTGTAGCCAGAAGTGGCCTCTTTCCCTAGTGCCCCGCCCTCCACCCAGCTGACTCCAGCTCTAAGGAAGTGAGAGAATATGCCACAACCACCCATTCCCATCTCCATCTTTGAGGCCACTTCATTCCTTTGTAATTATTAGGAAACCCCAAAACCAGGACTTGACATTTGTTGGGGGAGGAATTACATATCAGGGCAGCATATAAATCTGAGACACTTGCCCCAAACTCCCAGGATGAAATAATGAGCCCCAAACTAGCAACATCCTGCCGCAGCCCTCTGTGCAGTTTTACAGAGATGTGGGGCTCATGTCATGGAAATACAATTAATTAACCTGGAGGCCGAGTCACTTTACTTGCTTTTTTCTCCTGTCTCCAAGTCTTCACTTTGTTTTCTCTTCTTTTGTTCTCTTCCTCTCTTCCCATTTTCTTTTTACCTTTTGCTCTCTCCCTTTAATTTATTCTTATTTTCTTCATCTCTTAAAAAAAAAACCTCCCCCTTTTTTCTAAAGGCCCATCCCCTGTCTTCTCTTTCTTTCATCCTTTTTCCTCACTGAATTTTGACCAATCTCCTACCCAAGAGTTTAGCCTGCATTCTCCTTTCACTGAGTCTTATTCCCTGCAAAGCCCAGTTGCACTTTGGCTCTTGCAGCATGCATTTCTTTCTGCTTAATTTTTAGCAGGTGATGCCAATCTGACAACAGCTGCAGGAGGCACAACAGAGATAGACACAGAACCAATGTCTGCTGTCAGTGTCACCCGTAAAACTTCTACCTCATTAAACTCACAGGGACTAAGGGGTTTTGGAAAAAAATTTATAGTAGAGTCATTGAATGCAGAGACTAAGTATTTTGGTTATTATTACTTCAAGCTGGATGTTGCAACAGCAACCCTAGTTCTAGCACCTATGGGAGTGCCCACTCTCTGAAAGTTGGCTATGGAAAATCAGAGCAAGCAAGAAGGATGTAAGAGGAGACTTTGCCATGGAAGGTAATATGACAGCTCTGTTCAGACCTGTGTTTTTGCACATGATAGTAAAGACTCTAATCATGGCTCCATTGCAAGTAATTTATCCTGGAATGACACTGCACAGTGCTTCTCCAAGGAAGTTTTCTGTACTCCCAGCTGCAAGATAAGGATTGAGTTTGTGGCTCTTGCAAGGGATGGACAGGGTGATCAGAGGTCCCGATTTTATAGGGACAGTCCTGATTTATGGGTCTTTTTCTCACATAGGCACCTATTATCCCCCCATCTCCTGTCCCAACTTTTGACACTTGCTATCTGGTCAGCCTAGGGATGGATAATTAAATAAAAAAGCCATCCAAGATTAGCTTCCTCTGCTTTTGCCTGTGCACCTGGTTTGAAATGGAAAGTTAAAGAAGCCAAGTCTTTACATAGCTTAGAAAAATGGGCTATATTAGCATCAACCTGATTAAAATGCCTCACAAACATTCTATGAGTTTAGCTCAGTGATCAATGGATGGTCACGAATCTCCTTAAGCAGAGGGGTTTGTGATTAAGAAATGACAGTATTAGGATAAACCTACAAAAAAGAGCATGCTCTAATTGACTCGATAGGAGCAGCAAATACTTTGGTTGAAAAATAGTTCACTTTGTACAATGATTTTTTTAAAGATCAAACTAAACTGTGATTTACAGTAAAATATGTTATTAGATTAAGTAAAAAATGCAACTGAAAACACAACCATTGCAAAGCCTGTCAGACTTTTCCCTACTAAATAAGCTGGCTATGATAGCATTAGCAAAAAGAGAAGTGTGAACCTTATGAATGAATGAAGATTCTTCATCCTACAGCTTATGGATTGAAAAGAATAAAAGAAAACACCTAGATTTCACTGTTACCAACCCTGGATATTCAGTCAGCCGCCCCTCACCCTAAATCGTGAGATGCCTTAAAAATAATGAAATTTAAAAAAAAATACATTATGGATTCCTTGTATTTGCCTACAGGTGTTTGAGATTTAGGGTACACTTGGGTCATGTTTTTAATCTTTTCTCACAACCAAGAGGGCTAGAAACTTACTTTATTTTCAAATGAAGGCTGAGATTGTCAAGTAATTACGTAACTCTAGGAACAAGGATGTTAAAAAAAACAACACAGCAAATACTTCAAGACTCACCTGAGAAATGGCAAACTGGTGTAACAAACATTGGGTAGAGAGATACAGATGCATTAAAATACTATTTGAAATTCATAAATAGTTGATGAGAAATACTCATGTAAATTTCAACTTTTCTACACTTGTGGGTGGTTTGGGCTTATCTTGCAAACTGACATATTGTGACTCAAGAGAAGTTTGGAATATCACTTCTTATCAGCTTCCTCCCTATGCTCTTCTAGACACAGTCCCACTAGCTGGCTACTGGGAACCATGCACCCACCCAAGGGACCATTCAGGAACATTGCAAACCCCACCAACCTTGTGGCAGACTTGGATGGTTGCCAAGAACAGCTGGGAAAGATGAGGTGGAACTGGAAGAGCAGACAGATGGTCTGAATACTGGATTCAAGGAGGGAAGGTGGGGGAAGACCCAGAATCTTACAGCACAGAGATCCAGGGATGAAGTCAGGCTGGCAGAGGAGCTGGAACCCAAGTGCAGGCTACAGGGAGAACTGTGCTGTTTGATTCAGCTGCCATTAAGATTCAGAGAGATTCTATCCTCAGAGCAACACTAGTATGCATGGCTCCTGCGCTTTGTTTCACAGAGTCTTTTGGCCAGTGTATCCCCAAGTTGTTGCAGGTGCACTGGTCACTACACCACACTTCCCCCAGCTGTCTGAAGAACCACACCTGTACAGTGGTGCAGAGTAAAGGTCTGTAGCATGCAAGGGAAGCAGTTCCCCCTGTGCCATTTCTCTCCCTCCAGACTGGAGTTGGTGTTTGTGTGCTCCTAACCAACATGGTAGAATTGGGAAAATTTACTATCTTCCACTCTCTCTCAGATCCCTCCCTCTTGTCTAGTTTTCCCTCTCATGGCATCAGGTTTGAAATTAGTTTGTAAGCTCCACAGGGAAGGGATCATGTTTTTTATGTCTTTTGAAGCTCCCAGTGCAATCTTAGATGCTATAAAATTATAAGTAAATAAATAATTGTTTGGGGGTTTTGTTTTTATTTCTTAGTAGGAAACAAAGTACAAAAACTGCTATATTTAAATCTCATCAAGGGTCTGCCTGGAACTGAGGAAGAGCCAGGATTTGCACATTTAAGAATGAACCTGTAATTTTAGCTTGTTCCATTGCGAGGGAAGTGTGTGTGAATCAGAAATGATTGTGCGACATTACATAAGACCCTGTATGTGCTGCAAGTCCTAGAAACATGGAGCTGAAGGGAGGATGGAGTCTGAGCCTTCCCTTTGAATTTCCGGGCATTGTCATTTCAAGACTGACCCCTTACATTACTTAAATGCAGGTTTTTTTATTTAATTAGAAACAGCAGTAGGCTGGTTATATAATGCGATTAATTGCAGTATTAGAGATAAAAAAATATAGGGCATACAGATCTTAGATATTCACATGCAAAGTCATGTGTGGGAGTGAAAGAGACAAGGGTGAAATGCAAGACTTATCTATTTGATTATGTACTTTTCATGGGGCAGTGATTTATTCCTCAGGTAATTTAAGCAGAGTAATGAGCAGGTAGCTGGAGAAAAACGAGGAAAGCTAAGGAAAAAGGAGCAAACACACATCTATGAACAGGGCTCTACCAAATTCATGGCTGTGAAAAACACATCACGGACAGTGAAATCTGATCTCTCATGAAATCTGATCTCCTCCACGAAATGTGGCTAGTGTACTGCTGGGGGCTCCTAATCAAGAATGCATCGGTGCTTGGACATCGTATCATGGAGCATTCAAAGAAGAACTTGTCTGTCCTTCTGAGCACACAGGGAAGTTATCAAAAAACTATTAATACTTGAGTGGTTTGGCCCAGTGGTTCTTAAACTAGGGCTGTCACTTGTTCAGGGAAAGCCCCTGGCAGACCAGGCCAGTTTGTTTATCTGCTGCGTCTGCAGCTTTGGCCAATCGCAGCTCCCAGTGGCTGCGGTTCACCACTCCAGGCCAATGGGAGCTGCAGGAAGCGGCGCGGGCCGAGGGACGTACTGGCAGCCACTTCCCACTGCCCCCATTGGTCTGGAGCCATTGGGAGCTGCGATCCACTGAACCTGTGGAGGCAGCAGGTAAACAGACCAGCCTGGCCCGCCAAGGGCTTTCCCTGAACAAGCAACCGCCCTAGTTTGGGAACCACTGGTTTAGCCTGTGTTCCCACTGCAGAATGAGAGAGCTACCAGCCCAAATGAAAGCATCATTTGATCTTTGGCCAATACCCCCATATGGGCCAGCTGGCTTGGATGCAAATCACCACCAAGCCCAGCTCAGAAGTTTACGTGTGGGGAATTGGCTAATGAGACTCATGCCCTGTAGAGGGTTTGTACTGGTACATGGAGTCAGAACATTCCCCAGTCCCTCTGCACACTTCTTATGTATTTCCGCAGTACTGCTCCCCATGGTACTGTACCTAAGCACTATACACACTTTGATCTACTTACCATTTGACCTTATCTGTCCTGATACAGAAGGCATGCATCATTTGAAAACAGCTTCTTCATTATTCATAACTTAATTGCAGATACTGGGCCAAATCCTGAAGACCTTACTCCATCTTTGCTCAGGTAAAACTCTATTTGGAACCAGTGCAAGCTTTCCCTGAGTAAGAATTTGCCCAGAACTTGTAATTCATGCCAAAGAAAAACACATAGGATTTGTCACGTCTTTACAATGTATATGCTAATAATTCTCACGAAATCATGGCTAAAACAATTAGGAACAAACTAAAATCAAGGGCACCTCTATTAAATCTCATTAAAAATCACCCTTTGTATCATTCCCCTTCGCAGCACCCAAAGTCTCATAAATACAGTGATCTAATGAGAGAGCAGAGGGTTTTTTCCTCCGATATGTTTCTGTTCTATACTTAGCAAATGTCATAGTTTAATTAAGGGATGTCAAAGGAATAGAAAACTGCCCTGAGATTATCACCGCCTGCTGCTAGATATATACTGAGGTGAAGACAAGTGAGCAGGTCTATCATGCAGACAAGAGACTATGGAGAGGGGGCAGAGTTCAAAAATACAACTGACAGAACTTTTATTTATAGGGGTGGGCTGACACAGCTCTCTGTGTCGCCCTTTGCAGATGAACTCCTCGCTCCCTGTCTCTCCTTTGCGAGTGTTCCTGGGCTCCCTGACATCTGTCATGCCTACGCTCAGTCCCATATTGTCCTTTGAAGGGAGTTCACGCCTACACATGTATTTCTCTTACAGGCATCTCAAAGCTCCTAGCAGGCAGACTCTCCTCCAAGTCCCCGCACACAGCGTTGGCATGGTTGTCCTCTTACTGCACCAGGATGTTTATGTTAAATAATTTCTATATCATCTAATAACTAATGTACACATCCTAGGAATATTTTGACCCCTAGTTCCAGACCCATCATGGATACCAGTCTAATCACTAAATAAATGACCCTTTACAAAATGTTCACAAAGGGCCTGATCCAAAGCCACCGGAAGTCAGAGGAAAGGCTTCTGCAAACTTAAATGAGCATTGTTTCAGGACCATACTGAGATTCTCCTCTTAATGTAGCCTTCTCAGCTGTGCATGTGACAGTAGGCACCTCTTTATTTGTACAATAAAACTCAGGGTTCCAGGCCCTTCTAATTTTAGTATCCTCAGTTTCTAGGACCCTGTCTGGTCCCTGCTATGTTATTTGTTTTTCTACTTAAAAAACAATCTAATCTTATTTTATTCTCCACAATGGCTGACTAGTACTACTGATTTCTCTGCCTCCTCTCACTCGGGAGAAAGCAGCTTACATAATTCCTCTTTTACACATACTCATTTACAAAATGAACCAGAGGTGTTTTCCTTTCTTTATAAAAATATAGTGCCTTCAAACAGGTCTGCGCACTGCCAGATGTCCCCATCTATTATGGCAAGAACAATTGCTTGCTGTATTTGCACTCCCTGTCTGTGCTCCCAAGAATCCACTGCAGAAGTTTACAATTACAGTACCTATTAGGAGTTATATGCTGGAGGTAGCCTATGGATTCTGCCACCTAATTTGAGATCCAATTAGTCTGATTTCCCAGTCATTGTAAGGAGGTGACCCACCACAACCCACGGGGTTCTTCTGACTTTCCATACCCCAATAATATTGTACCTCTGCAACATGCATGCCAATGTCTTCTTTCTGTGGAAAACTCTGCAGAAGAAACTATTCATTGAACTCCTTACAGAACTTATTGTATAGCTCTCCAACAAGGGAAGTTCAGGAGATTGCAAGAGGAGCAGGGAGTGAGGCCTAGAAACTCAGTGGAGCATAAGACACTGCAGAGCAAGTAGACTTTGTTCCCCTGGAACCATGATACCTTTGCAGAAATTTCATGATGCCCCTTTCAGCAAAAGTTCGTCTGGTATCACTGCTTTAACCCCTGCCTAAGGACAACAGCAGGTATGGAGGCCAGAAGATTTCCACAGTGCATCCAGTAAAGTAGGATGTATCATTTTTGTCTGACGAGGCTGACAGAGCAGAGTACCCATTTTTCACTGCACTACTATTAAATAGTTACATTTTGAATGGTCAAAGAAATAATCTTGCTGTGCATTCTGTCTGACCCAATCTTGCAAGATTCGCAAAGGGAGAAAACACACATAGTTCTCTGAAGTGAATATTTCACAATATATTTAGCAGAAGATAATGAAAACACAGAAACTATAGTGGGAGGGAGGTGACAAATGCATTCTTTCACGCTGAAAACCTAGTGAACATTTTGAGCAAGGGAACAGGTTTAGAAGAAGTAGGGCTTTCCCTAATTTCTCCTTCAGCATGGCCTTTGGCTCCTCCTCTTCCCCTTCCCATCCTTCTGTATCACAGGACTCTGTCCTTGTTCCCCTTCTCTTTTCCCACTACACCTTATCTCTGGGCAAGGTCGACAGCAAGCACAAATTCAGCTACCATCTCTATGCTGATGACTCACAAATCTACCTTTCTTCTCCAGAACTATCTCCTTTTGTCCATATTAAAAAGCCTGTCTCTCTCTGACATCTCCTCATAGATGTCCAGCCATCAGTGCTTAATCTCCCTTCTCCCAAGCCTTCTCTAGTGCCTCCTTTCTCAATCACTGTGGACAACATCACCATCCTGCCTGTCACTCAGGCCTGTAACCTGGATGTTACATTCAGCTCAGACCTATCTCTAGATCCTTACATCCAGGCTACCTTTAACTCCTGCAGATTCTTTCTGCATAGCATTCCTAAACTACAGCCTTTCCTACCCATCCTCGCGGCTTAAACCCTTATCTAGGTACTCATGTCAGTGCCTCAATTATTGCAATGTTGTTTTCTCTGGCATTGAGAAATGTGACTTGCCCTGCCCACACCCATTCAGACTGTTGCTAGCCCATTCCTTTGACCAACTCACGCTTTTCTTTGCATCCCTCAAAAAAAATTACAACAAACATAAGGGCCTTGTGTTCACTTTTAAAACCTATCACTGCCTAGCCTCACCCTACCTATCATCTCTCATTCACTATCAAAATGTCCACCCCTGCCTACATGCTGCTGGCCTCCATCGCCCACCAGCCAAATTTTCCAACATTTTCTTTGTTTTCTCCCATGGTGCCCTCTCAACACGCAGGGGGCGCTCCTATATACATCCACAAAGCTACCTCATTATTCCCTTCAAATCCCACCTTAAAACTCTCTTGGCAACTGTTAGACCACTGGTGTGCTGAGACCACTGCCTACCATTCAGACCAATATTGTCTTATTGTTTCCTTGTACCCTTCTGTCTGGCACTATTCATCTCATCTCTTAGGGTACGTTTATACTACCTGCCAATCCGGGTAGTGTTTGATGTATTGGGGATTGATTTATTGTGCCTCGTCTGGATGCGAAAAATCAATCAGCAAATTGACGCCCATACTCCACCTCAGCAGGAGTGGTAAGCGGAGTTGATGGCGGAGCCGTGGCAGTCAACTCGGTGCCGTGAGGATGGCCAGGTAAATCAAACTAAGATACTTTGACTTCAGCTACACGAATAGCGTAGCTGAAGTTGCACATCTTCGTTCGAACCCCCCTTTTAGCGTAGCCCAGAGCTAACGTAGATTGTAAGCTCTTTGGGGAAAGAACCATCTGCTTTTTGTTCTCTGTACAGGTTTTAAATGTTTTGTAGTGAAGAGCACTATATAAACACAAGATATTAATTTACTTCAAAGCATACAAAAAAAATCTACTTTAGAAGATGTGGCTGCCAGAAGATGACTAAGCACAGAACCCCCCCCCCCCCATCCTGCTCAGACTGTTGTCTCTGTTCATTTAAATTGTAATCACTGTAAAACTCACTTTTCAAACACCTTGCAGTTGTAACAGCAAATAAGTAGCGTGACCGTTTTTTCCCTAAGCAGTAATCTGGTTCCCAAGGGGATGAACTAGTAGCTTGAAGGCCAAGTGGTTTGTCACGAGGGACCAGGATTACTGCTGAGAAAAACAGTGTGAGGTGACTACAGATATCACATGGCTAGAAGCCAGCCAACACAAGCCATTTCATGGTTATTAATCTTTCTGTCAAGTGGGCCCTCACTAACTTTAAATTCAGAATGTGACACTGATCCAGCTGGGGGCATTGGTGCTGGGGCTGGGGGCAGGGGGGGGGGGTAACAGGAACATCGGCAGAGACGAGCAAGGGCTGGACACACCTGGCTGGTTGCGTTTAGTTTGTAATTTATTGCCGGTCTCTAAAGCGTGGCTGTAAATAAAATTAAAGTCAGCCAAACCCCAGCAGGCTGCACAAAGCCAGGCAGCCAGCACAGGCCGCTGGGAGGCTGCGTCAGGAGCCAGGGCTGGCTGCAGGGTGGAGCAGGCAGCTGGGTGGGTCGGGGTCAGGCAGGCAGTGCCGGGAGCTGGCGGCTCGCCCGTGGGAAGTAAAAGCCAGACAATTACGTGTCTGCAGGGCCCGACGTGCCGCCCTGCTCGGCTTCCCATTGGTGGCTGAGCGAGTGGGTGACGGCGGGCCCGGCCCTGTGGGCGCCCCAGGGCTTGGCGAGCTTCGCTGGTTCGGTCGCCCCCTCCCGCGCCGGCCCGGGGGCGAGCAGCGCTGGCAGCAGCGTGCGGCCCGGCCTGTCTGGCTGCGCCGGAGCGGAAAGCACCGGGAGCGGGGCCGGGCGCTGCTTGCTCCTGCCTCTTCAGCCGCCCGGGCTGCGCTGGGGCTCCCAGGTCACGGCGGGGGTGGCGCGCACGGGGCCCGGCGGGCAATTCCCGAACTCGGCCGCCTCCCCCACGCCTGCAGGCGGGCGGCCCGGAGTCGAACCCGCCTCCCGAGGCGCAGCTTGGGGCCTGGTCTGCTGCTCCTCCCCGCCCCTTCCTGGAGGGGGGCGGCGTCTCCAGTGTCCCCTCCAGGCAGCCCTTCCTGTGGGGGGCCCCCGTCTTCAGTGTGTTCCCTCCAGGCACCCCTTCTTGTGGGGGGGCCCGTCCCCAGTGTCCCCTCCAGGCACCCCTTCCTGTGGGGTGCCCCCATCTCCAGTGTTCCCTCCATGCACTCCTTCCTATATTGCCCCATCCATGTCCCCCTGTGTGTGTTTACTGCTTGTGTCCCTTCCTGTGGCAGGCCCCCATCTCCAGAGTCCCCTCCAGGCACCCCTTCCTATGTGGGCCCTCCAGTCCGTGTCCCCCCGAGTGTGTTTCCTCCATGTGCCCCTTCCTGTGGGGGGCCCCCATGCCCATTCCATGCACCCCTTACTGGAGGGGGGGGCTGTCTCCTGTGTCCCCTCCATGCGCCTCTTCCTGTGTGTGTTTTCTCCATGTTCCCCTTCACGCACCCCTTCCTATGTGGGGCCCCCCCAGTCAGTGTCCCCCCTTAGTATTTCTCCTCCAGGCACTCCTTCTTGTGGGGGCCTCCATCTCCAGTGTGTCCCCTTCATGCACCCCTTTCTGTGTGGGGGTCCCCATCTGCAGTGTGTCCCCCATGTCCCACTTCCTGTGTGTGTGGCCCCCGTTTTTGGCCCCCCCCGTGCCCTTTCCTGTTTGGGGCTCTATCCATTTTTTTTCTCTCCATCAGTGCATATGCGACTACCCCTTTTCACTGTCCCCCCTACTCTTGTGTCTGTGTCTGTGTCTTTTCCCCATGTTCTCCTTCCTCCAGGTTCCCATTTCTCCCCAGCCCCTGTGTGTACTTGGAACTCACCCTCCCGGGTTCTGCCTGGGGATTTTCAAGGTTCCCTGAGCACCACCACTAACATGCTTTAACAGGTAAAACATGTCTCTGCATGCACCTACTCACCTGTGTCCAACTCAAAGGCACTTAGAGCAGCTCCAGCACAGAATTGGGCTCGCTTTTCTGGCTGCATTGAGTCATTTTTGCTGCTAACAGACTAAGTAAACTAGGGGTATGTATCTCCCCACCCCATAATGTTATGACCTCTCCCCGTGAAAGAGTGGGAAAAATATGGAAAGTATAGTATACATCATCATAATCCTAAAACTAAAGGTGGATCATCTTCTCAAGACAATTCCGCTAGCCAGAGAGATCATAGTTGATAGCATTGAACTAAGCATCATAGAGTGATGTTCCCAGATTGGGCTCAATCCTGCAAATCCAGGATTGAGTCTACAAAAATATGGGAAACTTAAAATTGTTTTATAATTAGGAACACTGCCTCTATGAAACGCTGTAGGTTCTCCAGGCATAATAACTATCTCCCTTCTTTGGGGTTTTTATTTTCAATATCACTTTAAAATAAGACAGCACAAGCATTTCTGATAACTTGTTCTTGAATTTATGTAGTACTGTATATTAAAATCCGTGCAACTCTGCCTGCTACTTTTTCTGGCAGAACACATTGACAGATACAATATGGTGGGTTCCAGTCATGCCTTCTATCCTGTTGTACAAAGTCCATGGATTTTTATTTTATTTTGAATAATGGAACTGTTCATTTAGTTCAGTTATTGACTGGGAAAGAAAGGAGTGCTATGTAATAACTATATTGGACTCATGGTGTATGTGTGCTGTTCTCATCCTCTGCAACCTCAGGTCTTCATTCTTTGACTGCTAACGTTGTCTGTTAAACTGCAGTGGGAATTCTGTGTGTAACCCATGCACCTCCTGGGGGTGGTGTTCGTCCCATCTAGTGGCACCAAGACCACTTAGAGAGAGTTAAATGAGTCTGTTCTACAGCCTTAGCTAAGAGCCAGTTGGCATTTAGCTCCTGCAGTAGAGGCTCATGCACTAAGCTCCAGAGGTCCCAGGTTTAATGCTAATCACCTGCGATCTGTCAGTGTTACAGGTACACACACAATGCAAGATTGGACCCTAAACAGCCTCTTTGGAGGTTATTCCTGTGAAATATTTTTTTAAAAATCTGTTTAATGCATTGTTTTTGCTTCCTTATGCCTAGAGGAAAAGTCTCTGTGCATTCATTGTCCCAAACCTCACTTTTCTCTATCAGTTACCATTTTCAAAACTTAATGCAGGAACTTACTGCAAATTCAGTGTAATAGTAGAAAAAAACCCAGACCACACTCAGGCATTTGCACGGTGTTGTGTAAATCAAACTTCTGTTATCTGGAAAAAGTCATAGGGCCAGCTCAAGTGTAGAGTCAGAAAAAAACAGCTGGACTGACAGCAAGTTTATGTGTACTGTCTGTTTATCAAACAACATTTGTTGTGCCAGGATGTGGTTAGCCTTTGTAGCAAAGAATCACAAACAAATTTCAAATGACCCCTTGCAAACAGACTGTTTTTTGTGAGAAACTAAGTAGGTAACTTTACATTAGAACTGCCTTCTCGGGCCTCTTTAATAGGTTTTTCTATTAGCTGATCTTTTAGCATTAGTTGAAAAAAATAAAGTTGAACTCAGAATTGTACAGTGAGTTAAACTATGGAATGGCCTTACCAAAAGTGTAAAGAGGTGGAAGTGTCTGGTTGTGACTTTGTTAAACCAGCAGATCCAGCAACAAGCTCTCTAAGTGCATGTTATATACAGAATAGCAAACAAAAATCCAGTTTTAATTCATAATATTCTGAGCACAATTGAGGGAGATGGGTTATTTATAATGTATGGTATTCCTAAAAAAAGTTTTAGAAGTCTTTAGGCCACCTGTTGCTAAACAAATTCATCATAAATTTTAAGAAGCACGTCCGACATTTCACGTAAACAGGCCCTTGTTCTTTCCGAATGCCCCAAACATGTGTTTGAATAATATACAAATATTTTGACCACTATAATGACACAGACTGTCATATTTTATTGTTCACATAAAAAAAAGTTAAAACTCAAAAGTTGGTCATTCACACTGTAAAGTATGCAATACTTAGGATATGTCTATACTATCTACCGGATCGGCGGGTAGTGTTTGATGTATTGGGGATCGATTTATTGTATCTCATCTGGATGTGATAAATTGATCTGCTAATCTATGCCCGTACTCCACCTCGGCAGGAGGGGTAAGTGGAGTCGATGGGGGAGCCGTGGCAGTGACTCGCCGCAGTGAAGACGGCTAGGTAAGTTGAACTAAGATACTTCGACTTCAGCTACGTGAATAGCATAGCTGAAGTTGCGTATCTTAGTTTGAACCCCTCCGCTAATGTAGTCCAGGCCTTAAACAACCACCACCACTACCCTCCTTAAACATATGGAAAAAGCAACAAGGTCTGTTATTTAGGCCTCTCTCTAGCACTTCATTATATGCTGCTGCACCTACCTGGCATGCCAGTGACTTCCGATGGCTTTGAACAGTACATAGCCCACTTGGGGATTTTTGTACACTACTAAAGTATAACAGCAAGGGGACCAGCTTCCATTACTTACAATCCACGCTAGTTATAGATATTTGTCCCAGTTGCTGGAATAACTTAGTTTAATAGAAATAGTCATAATTTAGCACCCATGCATGATCAATGCCTTTTTTTTCTTTTTGAAAGAAAAGAACAAATGCCTTTGTTTCACTGCCACAGTTCTGTAAGTATCTTGGCCATCTCAGGATTATCCTGTAACAAAAGTCTATTTAATCTTTTAAGTAAATACAAATAGGTACAGATCACATGATTAATTTTCCTGCAGCACCGACAGTGCAGGATAAAAAAACTTCAGTCATAGAAACTAAAGTTATGCGTTGTATTTTAAACATGTTCTTGTTCGGTGTTTCAGTAGTGAGGGAAAGGTGGTTGGCATTATAAATCAAATGAAATAAATAGCAATCTCATTGGCCATATCGTAACTCAAGCATATACTTTGCCAGGTCAAAAGGGGAGAGATTTCCACCCTCACTCCCCCTTAAACAGTTTCACATGATTACAAAGTCACGGGAGCTTGAGAGTGGAGTCATTGTCCATTTTCCCCATTCCAAATAATTATTAAAAGTTATTAAAGCTGGTTTTTGCATGGGTGAGTTTGCCTTGTCAACTCAATAAAGGAAGGAACTTTGAGGGGACTGACCTTTGGGGTTCTTTCTAATGTCATTTAATCTCTGGGAATAGCTGGCCCTGTGTGACTGGGTGCCTGCAGAAAATGCTCCTCCCCACCCCCGCAGAATTTCTGTGCTTCTCTGCAGAAAATGCACATGGGGGGATGACTATGGGTACAGGTTTTTTGGGGGGGGGGGCATTGCCTCCCCCCAGAGGTTAGGTGGGGGGGTACACTGGGTTACGTACGACTGCCGCACCACCACCACCCCATTTCTGCAAGCACAGAGCTGCCCAGCTGAAGGAGGCTGCTTTGTCTCCGCTTGCTTGCTAACGCCCTGCCTGGGTCCTATTGCCAGTTTTGGTCCCCTTCTGTATCCTGGGAGCCTTCCTGTTTTCTGTGCAACAGTGAATGCTGGTGGTGCTTGGTAAAGGGAGGGTGGGGTTGTGGAGGACAAGAGGCAGTGGGGAAGGAAGGAGGGTGGAATAGGGCAGGGGAAGGGGAATGTGGGAGTGAGGGTAGGGGGATGAAAAAGAAAAGGGGATAGGGGAATTGCAGGGGGAAGCGAGAGCTGGGTATGCGGCTTCCCGTCAGTAGCAGCTGGGGCTCCTCCATTAAGCAGGCCCATTGAACCTTCACCCTGACACGCCCTACCCCCCTACAGCTGGACCCCTCTGATGAGCCCCCCCACACCCAGACTCCCACCCTACTGATCCCCAAGCAGCTGCAGCTAGACCCCCACCCCATCAAGCTCCACTCCCCCAGCACCTGGACACTCCCCCCAACCTCCCCACCGAGACCCATCTCCCTACTCTCAGCAGCCCCCTCCCCCAGCTGAGCCCCAACCACCTTTATCTGGATCCCCTGCATCCGAAACCCCCCAACAAGTCCCTGTACATCCAGATCTCCCACTGAGCTGTCTGCACCCAGATTGCCCCACACAGAAACCTCTCACCCCACCCCTGGAGCCCCCACAGTAAGCCCCTCCATGCTTGGATCCTGGTGGGCTGAGCCTGCCCACCCATACCTGGTGCACTTGGCACAGAGGAGCAGGGCCCAGGGGTGTTTCTGTGGCAGACTCAGCCCTGGCACTGTGTGAGGGTCAGGTGCAGCCATGATGGTCCACCTCACTGTCATGCAAAATTCCCTCAGGAGTAGTTGTGGGAGAGCCAATTCTTTAAGTTGCTACTTAGCATTGCATTAACCTGTATAAAAACTGGTTTGTCCCATTTAAAAATACAAGAATAACTAAAGTAAATACAGCTGGTAAAGTTGCAATCACTTTAGTTTTTACCCGTGATATTAGAGGCTTTTAAACATTGTATATAAAATTAAGCCAGTTTAAGACAGAATGTTTTGTTTTGAACGCTTTGTCAGTGTCGAAAAACTTGAAGGCTTTTGACACAATGCTAAAAAAAAAGGAAGCTTTGTGGGACATGAGCGTTCTAACTTTAGAATTGTTTTCTTTTAAAATGTTTCAGTACAGGAGTCACATAACATCAGTGGACCTTTTTACATGAATTTAAGTTTCTTGGTATTAATTTCATTCCTCCTGACAGCAACCTTTGCACATTAACTATGTTTTCTCAAACTGTCATTGGCAGCTTATGTGATAGTTGTTTACCCAAGAGGAAGAGTAGCTAACTACATATTTTTGCTGGAACGATTCATTGAAATTCAACATGAGCTTTGTGTGAGTAATCCCCCATCAGCTTTCAGATGAGTTAAAATACTAATAAAGAACAACACTAGGAAAAGTTAGAATACAAAAATTCAGTGTATGTAAAAATGCACATGAGTATGATGCTTTCTCTCTAGGGGCTGTTGGCTTTTATAAACATTAGTTGGTTAAACCATATGTAGACAGAAAGAGGCTCAGCAAGATATCTGCACGGTTTGTAGGGAAATTTGTTTGTAGCACATGGGGCAGTTCCATATAATGAAAGGGTTAAAGTGGTGATTATAATGTGGAAATATGACAGATGTTAATATGCCCAAATATTCTAGACCAGGATCATCCTTTCCCACTAAAATACATGCAGAAAGGAATCTGGATGGGGAGGAGTGGATAATGAAAATAGCTCCACAATGAGTGACCATTCCAGTTGAAACAGTTTTTAAGCAACTTATATACAAAATGTCAGACTAATGCAAATTAACACTGCTGAGTTATAGCTAGAGTGGAAAAAAGTTAATTTTTAGTGTGACCTGCAAATAGACATGAGAAAAAACAACAAAAACGCCCAACAGCTTTTGAATTGTGTGTGGAATGTCACACAAAATACAGATTGAGGATGGCCCTTACAGGTGAGATTTTAATTTAGAAGAAACACTTGTATATTTTTTTATATAAATTTTTTATTCATGGTTTCAGAAATTACTGTGACAAATATCAAGTCAAGAAAATAAATGTTATATTCATAATCACCTGGCAACTTTCAAGATCTTGTAAAAGTTTAAAAAACTTTAATTCTGAAAAAGTTATAGGTTTAAGTTGCAACAAATTGTAGAGTACAAAAATCTAACCATTAGGAAAGCAAAGTAGCAAAAATTGGTTTCTTATCTAGAATTCCCTCCCAATTTAAAATAAGGCAGTGCTGATTTAAATTGTTCTGTTTTTCTAAACATTATTTTCTGTTCTACAGAGTTCATTCTTTAAAACTGAAAAGTAACATATACATTACATACATGCAGGAGATAGGGTTTACCTTACTCCTTTGATCAACTCCTGAATAATAACACTTTTCATTTTTAAAGTCATGTACAAATATTAACTTATTCATCCTCACAGCACCATAGACAGGCAAGTAAATATTACTGACTTTGTTTTCCAAAAGGGGAAATGGAGAAGAGCTCAAGATCATGCCTAGAGTATGGGTTAGGATCAGCAACGCTGTCCTGTGCTCACGCCACTACATCATGCTGCTCTCAATCTGTTGTTGCAGTCAGCTTCCAAAAGAGGTGTGAAGTCATCCTTGGTGGGCCATGATACAGTTGATCTTCACTGACTGTGGATGTCATAGGGCTCAAATGGGAGAGGGAGCTGGAGAAGTATAAAGAACCTAGAGGGAAGGCCTTGTGCCATTGAAGTCAATGGGAGTTCTGCCATTGTCTTCAGTGGGGCTAGGATTTCACTCCTGTTTTTCAGAGATGTGCCTTCACCTCCCATTAGTTTTAATTAGAGCTGGGAGTGGTCAGCATCTCTGGAGAACCAGATTTTAAGCTTAAACTTTTTCCTGGTTATTTGGTGCTTTCAGCAACACACAGTTCTGAAGTTGCTGGATTTTAAGAGTACATTTTCAAATCATCTTCAACTATGCTGGTATTTATATACCATACACTCCTTTCCCCCTCTCCACAAGGATAGATTTTTTGACAGTGTGATTCCCCCTAGCCCCCAATTAGCTATGTTGAGTTTTGACTCAGTATAGAACAAAACAAATTGAAAAGTAAGCTATACCTAACAGAAGGCTAACAAGGATTTGTGACTCCATAAGTAGTAATGAACACCAGAAAAACAATACTGAGCATTCCAGTTAAGGATTGGCGTTTATGTTGCACTGGTTATGGGACTTTTCGTTGCTTCCTGTCTGTTTCTAGTAGCATGTGTAGTAGTGGTTATAAAATGACTGGCATTTATCTGATCTAGAAGTGACACACATTACTTCATTGTCATGGGGTCAGCGGCAAAGTCTCCAAAGACCAGCCAAACAGTGCTCCTGGGTACAATGGTCTGGTGGCAGGCTTTACGTTGATGGGCTGTGTTCTTACAGGGGGGCAACCTCATGAACAGCTTAGCAGCATGTTATAGCTTCACAGCCCTGAACAGAGCAGAAAAGGACTTTTTCCTTTATTGGATAGAGGAATGCTCATATGCACATACCAGCATGTGTGTTAAAAGATAGTCACATGTTTCTTAAAGCAGGACAAGGCTAATGACTTGCAGTTGTTTCCATCTTGATTTTTAGTGGCATTTTACAAAATACATTGCAGAGATGATGTAACATATGATCCTAATATAATTAAGCCTAGCAAGAGTCGTATATACACCTCTATGCCAATATAGCGCGGTCCGATATAACATGAATTCAGATATAACGTGGTAAAGCACTGCTGCGGGGGGGCAGGGGCTGCATACACGTGCGGATCAAAGCAAGTTTGATATAACGCGGTGTCACCTATAATGCGGTAAGATTTTTTGGCTCCCAAGGACAGCGTTATATCAAGATAGAGGTGTATTAGTTATCTAGCAGTTATAATACAGTAATAATGTACAAAGGTTAAGTTAACTATCAGTTAGGTCACCAACTGTGTACAGCTTAGCCTATTCAGCAGGAAGAGGATACAAATAGAGATAATAAACATGTCTTGAGGGCTGAGGAGCTGTCTTTTTCTGAGTATCGAGTAACAGTTGACCTCCATCATTTTGTTGGCCAACCTCGGAGAACTAGTTTTTAAATGATAATGGGTGTTTTTGTTTTCAGGAGATGGTAATACCACCTCTAGCTCCTATTCATACTTGATGCACATGAGACATAGGTCTGTCCTGTGGAAATCTATATAATGTAACTGAAGGGTCTAGAAGTAGTTAGCACCAGGTTATATTTTAGCCTATTTAATATTAATTTCAAATAAGATTGAGCCCAAGGGAAAGTCCAGCAGATGAGGACTTTGGACATATGCTTTCCCGTTAGTTACTGATTTATGTATTTTCAGACAGGTGGGGGTAAGATACTACTGGACACACTAATGTAATTCTTCATAAGCATGATATATACAGAATGAGACTTTCCTCCAAGTTGGTACCAGTTGTGCTGCTTAATGTTGTCTACCCATGTCTCTAAGCCACTGTTTCATGTACTGCATCTCCACATTTAGAGCTGGAAAATTTAAGTTTTTGCTTGTTTATTTTTCCACTTTATAACACCTATTCAGAGACCCACACAAGGATCTAATCTGTATTAACATATTATCATTAGCTCCTTTTAAATCTGCCTCGCCACAGCTTTTGTTAGGGATGGTGTGTGATAATCCTACAATTTTCTAGTTATTTTAAAATCAGCTCGTCATCTTGCACCACAATTCAGGCTACACATACTTAGGGTGAGGATGTGTGTTTAATTCAGGTGAGAGCATGTCCTTTCTGTAGAGTATTGTTAAGATGAATATTTTATTTTATTTAACCAAATGGTTTGCCTAAGGGGATATAGCCTACATTGTTTTATACAAAATATGGTATTTCCACAGGGAAAAGATCTTTGATACTAGATGCCATATAGTCTAGCAGACAATTGCATAATGAGATTCAATGGCTGGAAGTTGGTTAGAAAAAATCAGATGGGAAATCAGATGTACATTTTTAACAGTGATTTCAATTAACCGCTGAAACAGAGTACAAAGGATTGTAGTAAATTCTCCACCAAGTGGAATTGTTAAACCAAAATTGGATATCTTTCTGAAAGATATGGGATGGTCCAATTACAGGTAATCAGGCTTGATGCAGGAATCATTAGGTGACATTCTATGGCTTATATTATGCAGAAAGTTATTCTAAATGATCATAACGGTCCCTTAAAATTTATGAATTGCATGTTGATTAAATCTGTATGATGTCTAAATAAAACTACATTTATGAACTTGTCAGCCACAATAGAACCATGAGAGAGAGCATTTTCTGCAGTATGATTTGTGAGTACATGGTTACTTCTGTCATTCATACTATACATAAATAGTTTCCTATAGAGATAATGGATTATATTTCAGCAAGTCTCATCTAAAGACAGTGATGTAAAAACAAATGGGAAAACACAAAGGTTAATGGAATGCACAACTATATTATTTCCACTACGTTACATAAGATTCACACTGCAATGTAAGCTACAGCCGCCGTATTTTGTTTAAAAAAAGTTAATACATAGGCGATAGGGATGGTTAGTTAACATTTGTTGCCCCATATATATTTATTTATATAGCACTACAGGGAGAAACAGACAGGAAGACAAAATCTCTGCAGCAAGGAGCTAACAATCAAAGGGCCTGGATTCTGCACCCTTTCTTTAGCAGAGAGTAGCACTTTCCCCATTGCCAATGAGTAAGTACTACTCAACATGGAGGAACAGTGCAGAATCAATCCCTCAATGAGGTAGAGGCACTAAACATTTTTTCATTAAACACAGGGGGGAAAAAAAAAAAAAAAAAAAAAAGGACCAGGTGCCAGAGTGGGAGCAGATAGCATCACAGAGATAATGGGTGATGGAACGCTAAAGAGGTAGGAGTGAATTTTAAGGAGGGATCTGACAGATGATGGCTGTTCAAATGTAAAAGCTGGTTTGAACTAAGTTCTGGTGTTCTTGCTTGTGCTGTGTTTTTTGTTTGGTTTTTTTTGGTGGAGGGGGGGAGAAGCATATGCTTTAACGGAGCTTTTGCCAGCTGTCAGCTTGTTTCCACATACACAATAACTACATCCTGGGATTGTGACTGCATTTAAATTGCCTGAGACTTCCTTTGATTTGGCATAATTATTCAAGTAGTTTTAGTTTTCTTTTTCCTCAGAGTGTGACGTAATTTCACTTCCAAGCATCAGTGTGTAGTCAATACTCAAGTTCTCAGATACTACAGAGAGGAATGCCATAAGTACCTATGAGAACAGCATAAAAGTAGGATAAATAAATTAATGCAACTATTTCATATAGTGTCACTTATACACATATCACAGTTTTAATCTTATATAACTAAGCATGTTTGCAGTGCCATTTGATTGCAGCTTTAGTATCACTTCCATACTCGACTTTCCTTTCTAAGTTTATCTCACCATTGGTTATAGAAGTGTCTGAAAAAAGGGGGTTTATACTTCAAGTGCTGACATGATGAGTACCGGGTATAGCAACAGGGTTATGTGGCTAATGTTGTAGACTGCTGTTGGAAAGATATTTGTCACTATAAATTTTGCTTGTCATATGCAGAGATGACATGCAGATCTCCCCTTTGAAAGATTGATAGTCATTCTGAGATCCATCCACCCACAAAAACCACAAACATGCTGCTTTACTCAAATCTTTACTTTAACCACTACTTTGTGATGCAAAACTGGTGGAGTTTTTGGTACTTTTTGTTTAAAATGAAATCTTTGTAGGGGTTTTCCAGCATCTTTGCTAGTTGCTAAAACAAATCAACTTTGTACTATTGCATGGGACAAGAACACAGTTCAGTTTACTTTTAGACATGTTTGACATTTATTGAATTACAATATTGAGTCTGAAGAAAGCTGGATAAGGCAGTTTAAAATATCAGACTCAAAGATCTCTCACCTCCTTGCAATATTTAGCACTTATTTCACCAGTACAAATGTCAGCTTCACATTTGTAGAGTATGTCTACTCTAAGAATCATCCTATCATGATTTAGTATCAGTCATATCTTTAAAAGATTAACAACATGGTTATTTCATTTGTAAATGCAAATACTTGATGTTAAGCATTTAAGGTTGTACAGTTAAGCACTTAAAGTCAGAAAATACACAAGTTAAGTTGTATACACTGCAGAGTTTAGGAAGCTAGCCCCATGATGATCAACACAACATAGCCTCATTTTAAAAAATAAATTCAGTGTTAGAATCTTCAAAGTTTCCCTGTGTCATACTGCTGCAGCTACTTTTAATGATCATTTTGGACATTTTTGCAGGTGATACATTTTGTGCGTTAGTCTTTTTATGTACCATTTTAGGCATAAGTGTCTGGAAAAATTAAAGAATTGTTAGTAGGACCATGGAACAGAGAAAACAAGGCAGTGTCTTCAGCTGCTTATCTTTTAAACGTAAAAGGAAAAGTACTCCAAATAAGTTTCTCTTGTTCAAAAATACAATAGGCAATTTTAAAAAAACCTATTAAGTATGTGTGTAGGAGCATTTCCCAGTCTTGGAGACAAGTTGAATTGTTATGTGGAGCTATATTATGACTCAACTGACAAAAGTATCAATCAAGACTCCATTATATAACAAGGTATCCATCACACAAGTTCTATTGAGAGTCCCTGCAGTGAGCACACAGACCGTAATCCAAGTTTCTTTGTCCTGTTCTGTGCCAATTTGCTGTAAAATGACAAGTCTAGACTGTCTTTACAGCAATCATAGGACCACTGCATTACAACTATATTTTCTAAACATTTTTGCATTGTCTTGATTAGCATGTCACCCGCTTCATTAGTGAAGGAAATTCTCAGCCAGCAATTCAGCCATTGATGCAAAGTGAAAAATAAGTGGAGATACTAATAATGGAAAGTTATAGAGGTGAGGTAAAATGAGCAGATTCTGTGTTCCTCTTCAGGAGAGCATGTTCAGGTTAGCCACAGACAAATTATTATACCCCCAAACTTTAAAAGATGGGAATCTCATTTAAAAAGTCCTATAAATCAGAAATGTGTGTGCATATAGGACTGGGAGGCAGATTAGAACTTGAGAGTTCTTAATTCTTTAACTAACTACCCTCTGTAAGCTGCATCAGGTCACTTACTTTTCAGCTATGGAAAGTGAGGCAGAGAGATTAATACTTGCTTCTCACAAGCATTGAGGGGAGTAGGTTGCATGTTCTTGGTTTTCCCTCATTAAGTTGTTCACACCCAAACAAAATGGAACTCCTGTAAAACTAGTCAAGTTGTTTCTCCAATAGATTGAGTGGGGGGAGAAGTTTTTTTTTTTTTTTTTTTTTTTTAATATGTTTGAAAAATACTTAGAAAGTTTGGTGTCATCTAATGTCCTAAATAAAATATATATAAACTGCTACAGAAAAATTAAAATTTTAAACAGTATCTCCTTTCTCTCTTCCCCAATTACCTACCAGTCAGTGAGATGGAAACTAAGTTGTGGGGCTCATATTATTTATTCATTGAGGAAAAACATAGCCTTGGCCTTATACACATCAAGAAGGCAGAGTCTCTGTCCTTTACTCTGTACTCACATTAAGGCTGTGGTTTGGCAGTAGTAGTTTTGTTCCCGGAAGTTACCTTTGTTAAGTTATTCCACTGAGTTAAAAAAAAATTACATACCAACTCCACACCTTTTCCAGGATTTCATATACCAGATATTGGTTCATTTCAGATCTGTCTTTAGGAAGGTTTATCATACTGTTAGAAAAATTTTTACGAGCTAGACAGTAGGTCTCATAGGTCTTCTAATGTATAGATGTTAGAGTCTTGAAGTTGTCACTCCCCCCTTGGATCCCAACACTGAATCCCAGATTAAAGATATGATTGAGCATCTTGAGTTAAAAGCATTGATGGCACCTGGTTTTAGAGCTAGAGAAATTTTTCCTTATCATTTACAGTCCATGATATGCAAATAGTGCTTTAGCTCTTCTCTAGTAAGTTGCACAATCATCTTTTGTGGGATACAGAAGATTAACAGCACATAGATGTTGCATTTAAAGGTTCTCAATTTGTCTCTTTATGAAGTTCAGGTAGGCATGATAGGCAAAATTTGAATCATGAGTTGGAATCCCCTTAAACTTGGCTGTGATTGGAGCTGGGAGGTTTTTTTGGTCCCATTTTTATTATTTATTTGTACTGTGGTAATGCCTAGAAGCCCCAGTCATTGTTATGGCCAGGATCCAGCACCACTGAAGTCGATGGGAGTTTTGCCACTGACTTCAAGAAGGGGACCTTTTCCCTTCAGTTTTTCCCCCCCCCACACAGGAGATGAGAGAGAATAAGGAACACAAGACACAAGACTAACTTGATTCTTTCATTGATTCAGTGGTGATGTGAGGGAGAAGGACAAATATTACTGGATGGAACATCCACTAGAGCAATAAATAACCGAAGTACCAAAAGACTTGGTGCATAACAAGTGCTTATTTGCAAAACTAAACATTAAAAGAAAATAGCTTTAGTCTGACAGCGTTAATTTGGGGGAAGGGGAGAATGAAGGGCAAAAAGTAAAACGAAGCTGTTGGTATACATGAGAAATTAAAAAAATTCAAGTCATAACAATATTTCTGGTTACAATGGTATTAATCAGGATTCCCTTGCCCCCCCATTCATTGCAAATTATATTTCATTATGACTTTGAGCAGCAGTTCCTACCCTTTGCAGACAACTGTATCTTTTTACCACATTAAGAACCTATTAATTGTACCACAGCTAGTTCCTGCTGCCTCCCAGTCAAGGTTGTGCACTCTGATCTGTAGTGATTGCTCTTGAGAGCACAGTGCTTGGGTTTCAAACTTGTTTTAAGCTCTGTTGCAGGTTTCAGCTTGCATGTGGTGGACAGAACAATTGCTGGGACATAGGCTCCCTCTCCTTGCTCTGATGAAGAGCCTCTGAGCTAAGGCATCTATCATAAAAGCCTGAGAACCATCCCTAGAGAGATGTATAGAACATTGTAGCTTCCACTGTCAAAGGCCAATTATTTGCTCTGTTAATAAAAGATCACCCCCTCAATGGCTCATTTCAGCATTCTAAGAAAATTCTTACCTTTTAAAGTATTCTAGCTACCCAATCGTGAGGCTTTCATGTAGAGGAATGTTATCCTAATCCATGTTCCTTCTATTACGCTAGCAGGTTTAACTAATACAATTCCATGGGAAGGGAACAAACTACCAGCAGTCTGTCAACCGTACAGTATTATTCTGCATCATTTATTTAAATATTTCTATTTATGCATTTACAAACTTTCGTAGCTCTCCATCCATAACTCTCCTGTTGTTTTAGACACTATTGCAGAGGAATTTTAGCTATTGTAAAAGGAGGTCCATGTACAAAACTAGGTGACAGATATTAAAAAAGAGGTTCCTTTCAGATTTTTCACACCAGGAACAAAACTGTCCAAATGGAGAGAAAAAACAAACTCAACCCCAAACAAGAGGCTCTTTCATAAGTACTACCTATGTCAGTGCTCAACTACAAGTCCTAAAATAGGATAGTTCATACTTCAGTGGTGCAATGCACGTTTGTTAATACTCCTGGATGGGAATGTGCGTCTCTAATGAACAAACCAAAAAAGAAAAGGCTACATGGGGAATGTTAAGTTCAGAAACCATCATTTATGGGTTCTAAATGAAATGGCACAAAACTCTAAGAAATCACACTGATTTACAGCAGTGTATTTTCATCCCAAACTTAATTTTGCATAAAAAGTTCCCTTTAAGAAATTTGTTGAATTCTTCAAAAACTAACATTTGAGCTTCTGGGGCCCCCTGTATTTAAGAAATAATCACTTGAAATACACCTCATAATCTGGAGGCGTCCAAAGAATATTTAAGAACCAAATTTTCTTTTTTTTAAATGTATACCAATTTAACAGCTCAGATTCCCAGTGTTAACCCTGGGAGGAAGAGGCAGCCAGATATGGCATTTCAGGATATTTACACACATGGTACAAAAATGCCCAGGGGTGTGAAACACTAGGAATACAGTTTGGCAGCACCCTCATTTACACCTGTAATTTTAAACTGTTTATTACATTGTACTAACACACCAGATTCAAAGATGTGCACTCCCTTTAGGATGTTCAGGAGTTACCAGTATATTGTGATTGCATATTTTATATTGCACAATTGTATAAAAACATAAATACTAGCTATTCTCGTTTTTAAATACAAAATACAAGTCACATACTTTTTAGTCAATCCTTTTCAAGTGCAATTCAAGGGGTCTCTATGGTCCTTCCAATAAAAGGCAATTTCATACTTTTGGCACAAGTATTACCCCCTTCACATGCCAACAAGATCTAATTACAATACATATGCCCAGATTTTTATAGTAGCAGTCATATACATACATATAAAAACAGGGTATTTACAAAATGAACTGATCATACATAGAAGCAGCCTTAGTGGTTAAATCTGAACTCTTGTTTAGCATTATTCATGTTGTTTTGAGAGGGATATGCGACCCTTTTGATTTATGCTGGTTGCTGTGGGTTCACATTCACGGGAGGAGGATGTCCTAGGAGACCAATACGCTGTTTCTGCTTCCTCTGTTCTGTCATCTGGAAAATTAAAAAGTTTGCTCATTAAACCGAGACACTTCCTGTACGTCAGCTCACAGAATGAACCATTCGTGTATTTGTGGTTAGGGTTTATTCTGAAACCCACTTTCTACAAATAATGCACTTCCGGCTGCTATGCCAAACATGAATGGATTAAAAGGGCAATTATAGCCCCTGTTTTGTGAACCCAGCAGGGATATCTGTGAACCTGCTCATGTGACTAAGTATTCAGAGATGACGGATGCTGTTCAGAGAATTTTTTTTATTTTTTTTATTTTTTTTTTTGCAGAAGGGCCACATTACTGGCATAAAATAAACCTAGAGGACAGCTTTCAGAAACTTCTTGTGTTGATAATTCTCTGTAGACTTCCCACTATTTCCACAACCTATTTGGGGAAAGTAGGGGTACTGTATGTTGGGAGAATCCATCTCAGTCTGGAAATATCTCACTGTTTGTGGAAATTCACTTCAATACCTCAGCTCTTGGGTCACAAGAATGCAAACATCCCTCATGATTTGCCAAAGCCCAGATATGAGGCAATAATGCAAAATAAGCGACACAGGAGCAAAACTATATCTTTTTCCACAAAACATTTTCCGTAACCTCAGTCCCAAAATTCTGAATGTTTGCCAATAATAGTTTACGTCAAATGTAATACCACCACAAATCTAAGAGGGAAGAAGGTACATGATCTAAAGAGAGTGACACTCCTAACAGAGAAGCATATCCCTTCATTATTGTGATCCAGAGCACTGCAAAGCAGCCATCATCCATGTTTCTTTGCGTTCCGCCCCTCCCAACACCTTGTTAGAAATCTGCTAAAGTCTGAAAGCCTGAGAGAACCAACACACCAATTTAATCAGTAACACTGGCATTTCTATGGTCCCCATCATCCTAGTATATGAGTATTTCATGAACATTAATGAATTTATCCTCATCACCCCTGTGAAGTAGGTAAATATCTCCATTTTACAGAAACTGAAGCAGAAATATATAGGGTGTGTTTACACTGCAATTAAAAACCCACAGCTGGCTGTGTCAGGTGACTTGGGCTGGCAAGATTTGGGTTCAGGCCAAACATCTACACTGCAATTAAACAGACCTCTTAGCCTAAGCCCCGCGAGCTGACATTGCCCAGCTGTGGATTTTTAATTGCAGTATAGACAAACTCGGAGGGCTTGATTTTCAAAGGTGCTGAGTTGTAAGTGCTCAGCACATCTGAACAGCAGGCCTGAAGTGACTTGCCCAAAGTCACACAGAATATCTTTGGCAGAGAGTAGAACTCGGGCTCCCCAACTCCAGTCTAATACCAGATGATTCTTCCTTTGATAACATAGGTACGGTTCAGCCTCCATCACATTACCATCACAATGGCTGCAAATTCCAAGACTTACACAAAGGTGCTGAGACCCAACCTTCTTAGTGCTCATCCCCCATGGCATTACTTGGTCGACATACAGAAGGGCCACAATCTTGTTCCATTTTTATTGCTTTTTCCCCTGGACTGAGCATACTGAGACTTAACAAAAATAAACGGAGCCAGGCTACCATGCATCTGTCAACTTAGAATTTTTTAATCAATACTCCCGTTTTAGGAGTTACTTTAATATAATAAACATTTACACTGAATAGCAAGTTGTAAGAAATCAGTCTGTAGATAGTGCTCTGACTACCAAAATTCAGCATCCGAACCAGATACAGCTTATACAATAATTTTTCATTAAAAATTTGAGCTACAATGTGAATTTCCACCATTTTTCATATCGAATGAATTGTTATTGGCCCTTGTTTTGGCTTGGAATTCATCTGAACTAAAATAGTGCTTTTTCTATCCTATCTATATTCATGCAAGGACCTAAGGTTACTAATCAGTGTAATTCTTCGTTTTTGAGACATTTCACTCCAAATACCATCTAATGTAATTGATAGAGTAAATCAATGCCAAGATAACAGATACCCTGTTTGCATTTTCAGCTCTCTACCAGTAAACACAATTGAACAGATTTACATAAAATCTGTATGTTCAGAGACTGAATAAATTCTCCCTTTCTAAGGTCAGGCATTGAATAATTAAGTTTGGAGTTTGCCATGGCAAGATGAGTCAATCCACCTGGATTGCCATGAACAATCTTCGGAATGATCCTTTTACCACCACCTTTCATTAGAGGACTGAAAATCATTTTAAACACTCTTAATTAATCTAAGCACCTCTATGGTGTACATATCTGTAAATATTCTCCCTTAACCAATGGGTAAAGGTCTCAATCTTACTTTCAAGGAAGGACACGGATTCAAATGGAGCTGAATCGTGTCTTTCTCAATGTCACACGAAAGGAGTGGAGCGGCACCCAAGCCCTAGCTCAGTTCCCCTATTCTAACCCCTAGATTGCCTAATGCTATATGGGGTTTGAAATTTGCGTTATTTTTGAATATATAATTAACTATTTAATATGAACAGAGAAAATCTATTTGTAGGTTTTATTTCCATTATTCTGTTATTTCCACTGGACAAATTAATAGAACACATGCTTTCAGAGGGGGCAAGGTTTTGAGTAGCAATTGGATTCGAACAATTAGCTATGAAGGAGGCACACAAAATGGTAAAATAATGAGGAAAGGATAGCAATTGACAAGCAGAATGCTAAATTTTGATATAAGTTTAGTTAACAAGAGGAATTTATTTTTTTAAAGAAAGCATAAGCTGACTAAATGCAAGTAGAAAACAAAATGAAACCTAGATGCAGAATCACATTGTTCTAGTATGACGTTTACAAGCGTCAAAGACCCCATGGAGCAATTTTTGTCTTGATCATCACACTTAACTGAGAGCGAGTTACTTTTGTAGCTTGTTGCTTTAATGCCTTTTGGAAGTGCTTCATACTCATTTACAGTAATGAATTAAAAATGGTCAGCTCTTCATTTGTTCCTGGTGCATTTTTATTTTATTTCAAAGGCATTTTCAAAGTGGACACACAGAATTTCAGTTTTAATGACAGTTACAATTCCCAGAAACTTGTAGGATCAGTCAGATCACAAGGCAAATAGATGAAAGATTTGCCCTTTATTTGATTCAGAACAATCCCTGAGCTAGCTCCTCTTCCTGGTGACAGTTCTTCCTAATATGATGGAGAGATGTACTGGTTTTGTCTCATAATTGGAGCATCCTGCAACTTAAGCAGGGTTATCTCAGTGACAGTACTTAAGGGAATTCCTAAGAGCTATCACATTAGTGAAGCTGGTTTCCTCTTCTGCCTTTGCAGTGAAGTAGCTATCTAAAGGCTCATTTTCACAAAGAACAAGGGAAGGTTCTTAGTGCTTGGGCAGTGGAAAGTTGCAAGCTTTAGAAATAAATACATTTGGGGCATGATCCAAGGCCTGATTGAAATTGATGGAAAGAATCCTATTGACTGCAGTGGGTATGAGTCAGACCCTCTAACAGGAAGACCTACATCACATGTTTAAGATAATTGTTTCCAGGCAAAGTGGCATGATAGCTACCCAATGAGTATATTAAGGCATAGATAAGAGAGGATTTGGTTTGGAGAGAAACATTATGGAAAGTAGCAAAATCCTGGAGCTCCAGATAAGATCATTGCAATTATAAAAGCTATTTACGAAAACTTCTGCAGTGCCATCATTGGTGAAAAATTAAGCAACTGGGTCAAGTCAAAGTGTGATGTGAGACAAGGGGGCATGGAATCACCATTACTTTTCATCATGTTCTTAAACTGGACACTAAATGTTAGATGAGTTGGAGGGCTGGAGACTGGATGATCTAGAGTTAAATTTGTAAACCTATGCAGATGATGATGTGCAACTGGCAGACACATTTGAACTGATAATATTCTTCGTTACCTTGGAAAACTGTTGCAGTCAACTTGGACTTATAATAAATGCTCAGACGAAAAGTGGTTGCACCTTGGAAAAGGGATAATAAATAAAGTGTTGACAGAACAAGTAGAATCTTATGTGTATCTAGGAAGTTTGATCTGTGCCAATGGTTCCATCAAGCACAAGGTTAAAAGGAGATGTGACTTAGCCACAACATTATGGACTGATGAAAATATGTTTGGCACCACATGAAAATGTATTAGACTACTGTATTAAGAATAATACTGTATGGTAATACATTCAAAAGCATCTGGCAGTCTGGATTTGGCCCAGGGTTCACCTGTTGACCACCCCTGCATTTACCTGATTCTCACCACCAGAAGAGCAGAGCACAGAGTGGAAAAAAAGGACAAGCATCTCCGCCAATACCCTCTTGCAGAGACTAACTACTTTATCAATGTAAATTTACTAGCACAGAAAACACACTCATGATAGTAGATTTCTTTGCTGGGTTTTCCTATCCTGCTTGCACAGTGTACTACTTTGAAACTACAAAGCAAGTATATAATAAAATAAATAGTTCAGTTAAAAACCACCACCATTTTAATTCACTTAATACTCTGTGCTCAATTACATGGTGTTTTTCCTAGCAAGCCTGCTGGCAAGAGTATATCCCATGCACCATAAAACCTTCAGTTGTAACTCTAGCTGCAGTACATGGAGACCTGAACAACAGGAGTTTTGCCAGTTAGGAAGACTGCGTAAAAGCATGTTGCAGGTTATAGATGTGTGCCAGGCAGGTATATTTGTCTTTAGTGAACTATTATCTCCAGAAGGATAACATTCTGTTTCTAATATAGATTAGGTTTGGATTATAATAGTTGCTTCCTGCAGCATGGTGCATCTCATTTAATTCTAAGTGGAACTAATCCCAGTTTAAAATGGGAATCACAATAATAGAAACATGCCTAGGAAGAGGCTCAGTGGCAACAACCAATCAGTTTAGTATTGGAGAAAGTTGTCAACCATTTTACAACAGGAAAAAAAATCAGAAGTTGAAGAGATAATGAGCCAAATTCAGTGGCTACTTGTGGCCTGTGTAACTCCATCAACTGCTCTGGGATTCCAGGAGGTACAAGTTAGCAAAGAATTTTACCCAATGTATACATCTATAAACTCAATTAAGGCGTCGGCGTGTTCTTCTGGTTCAGGTAATTTTGTGCCATATAAAATTTCAGACAAGCCACAGCATTTCGCCCTTTATCTTCAGTTGGACACTTCAAGCACAAAATGGAAAAGGGCTTTGGCACTTGGGCTTTCTTGGGGAGGCCCATCTCTGAGATGAATATGGTTCAAAAGAACCTCCCCCAAGCTGTTTCTGCTGTTAACAGTAAATAGTAAAGAAGCGCCTATGATTGAACTGTACTGTTCTCATGACTGCAGCGGCTCCAGGTATCTACCAAAAACTTGGATTTTTGCCATGTGGGCCAAGATCTCCCATTTGTAGGCCTACAGGAAGTGTAGCATAAAAAGGGAAGAGACACTGTCTAAATAATTATTTAAAGGATTCTTTGAGGGTCTCTGTCCATTTAAACAGAGGAAAATGGGAATAGAGATCCAAGAACTATGTTGCTTGGGCCACTCCTTCAGTTTCTCTTCACAGGGATGTTGCTGTTGAAAACCGAATAAAAGCTATTTTAGGGCAATGTTCAGAAGTACAGAGTAAATGATCAGACTCCCATTTTGGATGCCTGTGGTTAAGTGCTGGAGCTGCCTTCTTTGCTGTCTCACACGTACGGATAGTGTAGCCACAAGTACCTCTAGTACGTAACAATAAGAGAGTGGTCACTAGGTTGCATAAGAGTTTGCGGATATTTCTGCATATTTTGGGATTTAGCAGTGTACAGACTTCCAACAAAACACATACACACAAAGACCAGAATACAATAAAATCCACTATAGTAAAAATTTCATGAAGGGTAACTTTCTGTACAACTTTCACTTCACCTTAGGATGTCATCCGTAATAAAATATTCATTGTTTGCCAGGCCACACAATCACAGGAAAGAGTAATGTTTCTAAAAGAAACAACCTTAAATGTTTAAGAACCATTGCAGTAACTATGTAAAGGAAGGATCTAGAACGGAGTGGGCAAACTTTTTGGCCCGAGGGCCACATCTGGTGGGGAAATTGCATGCAGGGCTATGAATGTAGGGCTGGGGCAGGAGGTTGGGGTGCGGGAGGGAGTGTAGTGTGCAGAAAGGGACTCAGGATGCAGGAGTGGTGCGGGATGTACGAGGGGGCTCAGGGCAGGGAGCTGGCGTGGAAGGGGATGCAGAGTGTGGGAGGAGGCTCAGGGAGAGGGGGTGCAGGAGGGGGTGCAGAGTGGCAGGGGGCTCAGGGCAGGGCGTTGGGGTGCAGGAGGGGTGCAGGGTACTTGATGGCTCAGAGCAGGAGGTTAGGGTGCAGGAGAGGTGCAGGGTGTACATGGGGGCTCAGGGCAGGGGGTTGGGGTGCAGGAGGGAGTGCAGAGGGCTCAGGGCAGGGCGTTGGGGTGCAGGAGGGGTGCAGGGTGTACAAGGGGGCTCAGGGCAGGGGGTTGGGGTGCAAGAGGGGTGCAGGGTGTACAAGGGGGCTCAGGGCAGGGGGTTGGGGTGCACGAAGGGTGCGGGGTGTGGGCTCCGGCCCAGTGCTGCTTACCTGGAGTGGCTCCAGGGTGGCAGCATGGCTAAGACAGGCTCCCTGCTTGTCCTGGCCCTGCACCGCTTCTGGAAGCGGCCGGCACCACGTCCCTGCAGCCCCTGGGGGAGGGAGAGCAGAGGGCTCCGTGCCCTGCCCACCCCTGCGGGTTCCTCCCCTGAAGCTCCCATTGGCTGCGGTTCCCTGTTCCCAACCAATGGGAGCTGCAGGATGCAGTGCCTGGAGGTGAGGGCAGCATGCGGAGCCCTCTACGCCTTCCCGCCCCCTGCCGCCCTGGGGCCGCAGGGATGTGGTGCCAGCTGCTTCTGGGAGCGGCCCCGTGCCTGTGGCGTCATGGCGATGGCAATCCTGTGGGCCGGATCCAAAGCCCTGATGGGCCAGATCCAGCCCACAGGCTGTAGTTTGCCCACTCCTGATCTAGAACAAAAGTTAACATTCAAATCCTCGAGTTCTCACTGCAGTGTTATTGCCAATTAGAAGTCAGTGTATTACAACAAAGTCTGCTGAGTAACACTGACTCAAAAGTGAAGTTGCAGTGGGTAATCTTTACTATACAAGGCAATGGGCAGTATCGTACAAGATATTTTCAGCATTTGGGGGGGGTTGATCTATACTGTGAGGGTAAGAAATCATCATATACATAGCTCACAATATGAATTTGATTTGGTTTTTCGGACTTTTCAAAAGATGGGTAAATTGGAAAACGTTTAGTTCTGTTAGAACTGGACAGGCCGGTCGCCTGTATGACTAGAATTTGGATTGGTGATTCTTCTAAACTAGCTAGTTCATTGTGGCAGCAGTGAACAAAGAGCTCTGCACATTGTTTGTATAGTCAGTTAAATTGTAAACATCCAATTCCCAATACAGATCAATCTGGATTTTACAAAAAACTCTTTAATCCAAGTGATTGTATATTCCCCTAATTTTCCAAATGTTCTGGGAGGCCCCAGTACTCTCCATTTAACTGAAGTTTATTAATAGCTAATCCATCCCACTGCAACTTGTTTTCTCCTAGAACTTCCTTACCTGATCTTTAAGCTCTGACAGCTGGCCAGAAAGGTTAGTGACCAGCTTCATGGTAGATTCTAGCTTTTCCTGCAAGTTCCTGAGTTCATTCTGTTCTCCTTCAGAATCGCTGCTTACAAGGGACATGGCACGCATCCTAGGGAACCAATCAAGGTTTCTTTCCTGGAATTCAGACACAAGAACATGATTATTGCTAGACAAGGACAAAACTGTGCATGGGTGGCTGTGAGTGTGAAAATCTTCAGTCACAAGCTCTTAATAGTTCCAACTTTCAGTTTTATTTGCACCCTGTTGGGAAGCTTCTAGAACTGCTTCACCACAGAGTTTTATCACTGGAGAGACAGGATGTACTGAAGAGCAAGAGGGATAAAGGTTTTGTAGCCTATATACTCCTTCACCCTTAAGAGGAGTATATTCCACCATAATATAGGAGTCCTCTATTACAAACTGGCCATAGTTATTACTTGAAGATGCATTAACCAGTGTTAGAAACCAGAATCAGAAATTCTAGAGCCCACTGACATCGAGTCTCCCGTCCACAGATATACAGGAGTTCTTCCTTGAACTGCTATAACTGAGCTCTAAATTGGCTGCTTAAGCCAAACCTGCTTCACAAGGGAAAAATGAAGTATTTAAATACTGCTTTGCAAAGACATCCAGTATCCTTTTGGTTTCCTTATTGCTACAGTCTCCCATTATGACACCTTTTCAAAGCTCATAATCAAGATGAACATGCTAGATGTGGCCTTGAATGGTCGTGTTTGAGAATTAGGGCTGTGGAAAATTTTATCAAAACTGTTTATTTGACAGGAAAAAAAATGACTTGTCGCAAAGTGCTTGTGTTCTGGACAAAGCACCCAAATACTGCCCCAGCTGAAAATCAAAATATTTTGGTTGAAATTTTTTGCGATATAAGCAATGGGGATGTAATTTGATCCCTAGGGAAAAGGGAAGTGCTCTGCGGGATCAGAAATAGGTAGAAAAACTGATCCAAGAGAGAGAGAGAGGATGAGAGTGTTGCCAACTCTCATGATTTTATCATAAGTCTTGTGATATTTGGTGGTTTTCTTAAAGCCCTAACTCCTGAAGGCAGGTAAAAAAACACAAGAATTTCATGTTTCACTAACCAGAGGGGGAGGAAAAAAAACAAACAAAAAATCAAAAACCTCTAGCCCTCATAATTGTGGAGAAGGACTGAAAATGTGACCTCCAGGCATCCTAATGGATCACTCAGAAAACAGACAGCAAATAAAAAGAATCCAAAATGTATCATTTTTGCAAAATATCATGAGTTTGGGGGATATGACATTTTAACACTTAGGGTTGATGGTACTGGTATGAAGAGATACCACTGGCCTGCTGGGTGAGCTTGGGCAAGTCATGTCACCTCTGTGCCTCAGTTTCCCCTCAATGGTAAAAGGGGATAATGCTATTGATTCCATTTGTACAGTGCTTTGAGATCTGTGGATGAAGAGCCGAGTACTATTCGTAATTATTATGAAAAGTTTAAAAATCTCTGCTAAGGTTTAACAGGCTATGTAGGAATTTTGTTTATGGAGGTTTTTTTACCACAAGACAGTATGTACCACATGTGGCCAATCAATTTTAGATAGCTTAATCACTTCACTGCTGCTTCATTATACACAGCTTGTATGTCTGGCCAACACTCAGTTTATCTGGTAACATTCCGCTGTAACTGAACTGAAATGCCCAGTCAAACAACAAGTCTGGCTGAAGGGATGGGCAGGTATCAAGCAGGGAAGGATTAAAGGGCCAAAATAATGCAGTAAAGCAGCGGTTCTCAAACTTTTGTACTGGTGACCCCTTTCACATAGAAAGCAACCCCCCCTTATAAATTAAAAACACTGTTTAATATATTTAACACCATTATAATTGCTGGAAGCAAAGCAGGGGTTGGGGTGGAGGCTGACAGCTCGCGACCCCCTATGTTAGAACCTTGTGACCTCCTGAGGGGTCCTGACCCCCCAGTTTGGGAACCCCTGCAGTAAAGCATAGTGATTGCAAGTTGGATGGGCCCTTTCACTTACAACTCCTCTCCCCAACATCTTTTTTTAACCCAATATAATTGTCTAGACCCCTTTACTAAAATAAAGAGCTAAAGGCATAATAGCCAATACGTGTACATACATACACAGTTCTAATTCCCTCCATTCCACCTTAAGAGAAAAGGGAATGAATTCAATTTTGTTTTTAAAAGCATAACCAGCACCACAAAAAGAAGCAAGGGAATAAGGGCTGTTTCATCTAGAATTTTGCCCCAGTTTCTCTCTTTTTTTAAACACTAAACAAACAAACAAACAAACAAACAAACAAAACACTAAAACCTGAAAACTAAGATGATGAAAAATGAATCAGTAACGAAAAGGGGAATGTTAAAAGGCCATTTGCTGACAAGCCTGCTGGCTCTGTGAATACTGCAGTCTATCCCTGTGTCACAGATGTGAAAGCCTGTGCGTCTCTCAGCAGGATCCCGTTCGCACAGAAAAATTCTATTCAAGGTTGAAGAAAAGCTTTATCGTGATGATCTAGTTTCTGTTGCACTCTAAGCAAGCACCACGGTCTCTTTAAAGACATAGCCTTACATCTTTTGGTGACAAGTTTTGGTATTGTTTTAAATACACTAAGTGAGCCATAAACTTGAAGCTTCACTCCTAATCCGTTTCCCTGCCTCCACGCCCCCCACCCGTTACTACTGGCATCCTGCATACCAAGGTTGTTATGTACTGTCTGCTGTGGTCCTCCTACAAGCCGAAGCATCACGATCCTGGCTGTGCAGTCAGCTCCCTCTTCCCGTCACAGTAGTAGCTTCCTCTGTTTAAACAGACGAACTGACTAAAGCCACTGACGGAAGTTGGCTAACCACAATGCTGGGTTTCAGATTAGCTCTTTTCTAGGTAAAGTTGGAAAAGTCCCTGTAAAGCAAATATCACTACCATCTCAGACATGGGGGCGATGTTGACCAGCCTCTTAAAAAGTCCATTATTGGAAATGTAAAAAAAAGAGGAAGCTGTAGTCCATGATGCAGATGTAATGCATTCTGAGAAGTGGTTGCTTTTCCTTGCTTCCACTGAAGGTCTGTTCTAAGAAAGGTTTCTAAAGCAACCTCAGTTAAAAACATGTCCAATGGTTAAAATGGGCAGAAAGAAGGTACCCTTTGATAAATTAAAGATGGAGTAACCATGTTCCTCAAGAATCATGTTTTCCAAAGGAAGCACGATATAGAGGCACATAAATCTGGGTTCTAGTCTCAGGTCTGCCACTGATGTGCTATGTGGCCTTGGGGAAGTCATTACTACTACTCTGAGCCTCTATTTACTCATCTGAATATTGGGCATAAGACCTACTCACCTTCTAGGGCTATTGTGAGGGTTAATTCAATACTGTTTGTCAAGCAAATTGCATTACTACAGCCTTCTGTCTGAAGGTTTCCAAGAAGTGCAAAAGCAGAACATCTGAATTTCTGCAGTATGCCATTTCAAAAATCATGCCCATAAAATAGATGAGTACATTGCAAAGTGCTTTGAAAATGAAAAGCATGATGCATGTGTTTTTTGTGGGGTGAGATGGTTTCTTTCTCCACCTCACATCAAGCTAACTTTTCCTTCAGTAATGGGCTAGATGCAATTTCCTCCACTTGGAGTTCACATTGTCTACCTTTTCAAAAGTGGGAGGAATGTGCCCCCCACTTCCTCACACTTAGCCTGTCTCTGAAAACAGACTAGTGGCATTAAAAAACTAACTTTTCATTGTTCCTGTAGGTTTCTAATTAGCTACCTTGTCCGTTCACATGAAGAAAGCAATTACAGAGATCTCCATATATAGACACCATTCCCAGAGGCAGAGTAACACAGCACCTGAATATAAAATAACCACAACTGCTGTATCTTCAGAACAGTCAAAGGGCTGACAATTGCTGTCACAGGTGAGATAATTTAATTACAAACACTATCCAGTTTTAATAACCATGATGAAGGGCTGCTGTAGGATTGCCCAAAGGAGGTTCCCTTGTTCACCATTTCCGTCCACCTAGTTCTAGTTTCATTGTAAATTATTTAAGTAAACCAGGCCACATTATATCATTAACAGCTGGGCTGGATGGAAGAATTAATTGTTCAAAGATTGTGCAAACGGTTGCCCTTGGATGATCACGTCAGAACAATGATCATCAATGTGCTAATAGCAACGAAATCCACCTAGTTCTTGTGAAATGTATCCAGTCAGAGAGACCAGCCTGTCTCTGAAGTGATGCTGGATCAAGTGGTATATGGTCATTTTGTGGACTGGAGGAAGCAAGTGGTATTGGTGACGCAGCAGGTCGCTCTCTAACCTCAGATTTAGGCTTATAGGAGGAGCACCATACATAGGAGGCCACATCCTCAGTTGATGTGCATCCCCAGCAGAGGATCTAGCCCAACAGACTTTGAACCAGTGCCTCAGCAGAGCGTTAGGTACTGTGCTGCCAAATTTGTAAATGGGATATAAAACAGACATGTATCAGAGGGGTAGCCGTGTTAGTCTGGATCTGTAAAAGCAGCAAAGAATCCTGTGGCACCTTATAGACTAACGGACGTATTGGAGCATGAGCTTTCGTGGGTGAATACGTGCATCTGACGAAGTGGGTATTCACCCACGAAAGCTCATGCTCCAATACGTCTGTTAGTCTATAAGGTGCCACAGGACACTCTGCTGCTAAAACAGATATGGTCATTAAAATCCATGGCACTATTCCCAACAATAGGGATGTTAGTCCTGGAGTTCTGGACAAATTCCCGATCGGGTAGGTTATTTGTCTTACCTAAATTCTCCTACTGGTTTCAAATTCAATGTAACGTTGTTCTTCCTCATTTTTTCCTGAGCTCTTGTTAAAACACTCACCGTTAAACAGCTGCTGCCAACCTTCCCTGAGGTGGCTGCATTTCAGCACTGGAAGATGTTGCTCCTGTACAGAACACACACCCAGTCTGCAAAGTGCTTTGGGGTATTACACAAAAACGTAACCTTTTACATTGACTTGAATTTAGGCTCCCCCCTTCTTCCCCTCACATCGCTTTTCCTGTCAAAGAATGGGCACATATTTGGCAGAGGTGAAGCTCTGGGTTTATTGTTTGAGATGTTAAAGCATGGCAATCTCAAATGCCTCTAACGGGCTGATTCTTGCAGTGGCAGTGATTGCTGAGCCATTCTATCCAAAAAAATAGGACGAGAGAGTGAAACAGGAAGCAGAGGGGAATAAAAAGAACCAACGCCTGGAGAGTGAGTGGGGTGGAGGGAGAATATTGGGAGAAAATAAAACTTGCACTGATGTCTTTGTTACGCTAAATAAAATGATCAGTAAAGGGAAGAAGGTCATAGTTGCGTTTCCCCTTGACTAGGATTGCTTTGGAGATGTTCTGTATTTAATAGAACACAGCTGTAAGGAAGGGTCCCTTCTAATTACCACCGCTATTCCTCCTTTGTTCCCTCCAACAAAGAAACAGAATCACTGCAAAACTTATCTCTGTTGAAACCCAGGCCTAAATGGTCGACCGCACAAAGCAGAAAAAAAAAAATCAATTGGGATAAGCGAAGTGCTGGCAAAAAAAGCCAACCTGTATTTCCATCAGAAGCACTCGGAAGGGCACATACTGTTTTTATCTCCTAGAGGGTAGGATGTATTAGTCCTCTGTGGAGATGATTAAGTCGAGCAATTGCTTCCCTCCACAGCAGTTGCTGATGTGCACCCAAGCTCTTAAATTAATGATGGAACAAACAGCTTAACTAGCTAAATCCAAAGCTCAAGACGAGTGTGCCTGCAACACACTATTTACAGCAGCCAGTGGCCTTCTGCCAAACATATCTTTTATCTCCTCACTTTCACAGCTATTAGTTATTATCTAACAATGTAATTACATTAGCTAACTCTCTAAAGCATCTTGGGATACGTTTTGCATGGAAGACTCCACCAAATAAAACTAATTCAAATGCCAGCCTTCCTCTCGTGATTGGACATTATATTGCTATGGTAACACTTAGCCAAACTGAGGCTCAGAGCTCTGTAGTTATAGGTGAACAATTGCATCTGCACAATATGCACTGGCAGCTTGCCCAACTGTATGTGCAAATACCTAGTTAGATGTCAGACTGGCCATCTCTATATACAATTATGTTGATTGTCTGTGCAACTGGCATTATCTCCAGGTGGAAATTTATGTGTGAGCACAGTTTTTAAAAGTAACATTAGTTGTTAGGTTTCAGAAAGGTAATTTCAGTCACTCACAAATGCAGGCTTTAGGAGTCAAATTCTAAATATGCTGGTCACAATTCACCACTATATTATCTATTTTTCTTTTTTGCTTATGTTACTTCATTGTTTCAGTGATCTCCAGTGGGGTAATGCAGTGGTGACACAAGCCCATTATTGTATAGTCACAAGATTTGTTTGATTCTGACTACCCACCTCTACAGCTGTCTCCCTGAAGCGTATACCCTGTTCCTCAACCCAGTTTGGATATATGTCTACACTTCAAGGTGGGGGTGAAATTCCCAGCTGGGGAACAAATATTTGCGCTTGTTCTGATCAACCTAGTGCCCTAATAAGAAAATGGAACCTTAGCAGCATGACCAACAGGAGAGGTTTAGTGTCTCAGATGGGTACATCCTTGGGGTGATTAGCCCCTCCTGCTACTGTCGGTACACTATTTTTAGCATGCTGGCTTGATCACATCTATTTGTGAATGGCTTACTTCTGGATGGACGGGGTAATGTGCTAGTAGTCCTGGTTCTATCCCTAGCCATTCCACTGATCTGCTCTGTGACCGTGGGCAATTCATTTGAATTATGCCTCATTCTCTCCTTCTGTCAAGAAAGTGACAATGAAACATACTTTTCTTGGTACACTGCTTTGACATCTATGGATGAAAAGTGCTATTCAAGTGATAAGCATTATTTAGGGAATCTTTGTGATCAGAAGGAGGCCCTTTTTAAAATAAAACGTGCATCTGTGTGTACAGTTCTCTCTCTCACACACACAAACACTTGTTCACAGTAATCAAATATGTATTTGAAGGCTTATGTGATACGTTCATTTGTGCATGGAAAAAGAGAGCAAAGGAGCACATCAAATATTTGCACATATAATTGTCAGTGCACTGAAGTTGCATAAAGCGGTTTGTGCACACAAAATGAAGATAGTAAAAATGAACAGTGAAAATTTGGTTCTACATACCTCAAACTCCAGAGCAAGGCAAATTTGTACAGACCAGTTACAAATGCCTACAAACAGCAGTTTGTGACAGACACTGACTGACAGCTACAGCTATACTAAATGGGGCTAGTATTAATGAGACTGCTAGAGTAAATGGAGTCAAATGCAGCAACCAAACTCTCAAGACTGAGAGAATGGGTAGATAAGACTATTTGTAAGGAGTTGCACCAAGTTTGTATTAGTCATTTGTGTGTGGAATGGATGCCAATGTCTGGCCAACAGGAGAAGTGGACACTCCCTTACCCCACCCCTATTATTCAGACATCACCTGATCTTCCTTGATGACTATAAAGCAATATAGAGAGTGAACTATGCCTTTGTTCCAGGGAAGCACAAGGAGCACTGGACTAACTGCTTTGTAGCACAATTAGCATACTTCCCAGATAAAAGTGCTTTTGAAGAGGCACTGATCTAACTTAGAAGTCTATCTTCAACATCTGCAGTGATTTAGCCAGAAGCACAGAAGTTAGATCCTTGGGCAGGGAGCAAGGGGGGGGGGTTATAACAGCTTACAATTCAAGTCCATGTGGAGCACTGCTAACCATTTTCTCATAGTGTAGAAATTACTATAAAACAAAGAAATATTTATCCTTAAAACAATTCAAGAATGCACTTCCAAGGCGGTCTGCTCCATACCACGTTTCCTTCATTGTGTGCTGACTCCTGAAGTCTATAACAAGCGTTTACTTAGGTAAAACTCTCACTTTCAGTGCTCACATAATGACTTCAGGGCACCAGATGATTTATTTATACATCAAAGAGAACAAGCAAATCTATTTTTCCAGTTTGTACTTCTCCAGCATTACGCTGGATCTCACAACCCCATTGCTGAGGTAGAGGATCATTATCCCCATTTTTCAGATGAGCAAACAGACGGTGAACTCACACAAGAAGTTTACACCAGTGATGGGACTGGAACCCAGGTCTCCTAACATATAATCCTGATTTTTAGCTACATGACCAATCAAACTACCACACAGAATCATAGCATATCAATGAACAGCTCAGAACTCCAGCACCACTTTTTCTAAACCTGGGAATTGACAACAAATAATGGAAAAAGACCTGTCCTGGAGGTTTGAACAACCTTATGAAAGCAATTACAGACTAAAGTTAAAAAAATATTGCAATGAACCGGACTTCATAATCCATCAACTCACTGTGTTTGATTAAAAATTAATATGGTACATGTGATATATATTTGTGCAGGGCTACTTATATTCTAAATCCTTTTGAATCTTACATTTGGTTTTCTAAGTATAACTGCTGACTTTTTTCTGCACATTGCGTAGTAACTGAATTGGCCTTTACACATGAAACGATGTAGTACCACATCTATTCAGTGTGTTTTATAGATTTGTTCTCAATTAGGATGGCGTTTTTTTTTTCTTTTTTTAAACAAAACACTGGCTCAAATTCCTATCCACCACAAGAGACGTTGTATAACCAAGATTTAACTCCTTGGTATCAAGTACAACGTGTAGCATCAAAATTGCCATTCACACCTCTTTACACGGAAATTATCTTTAGTTAAGAACACATCAAGAGATGAGGTCATCTTTAAAGGAACTAAGTTGTCTGAATATACAGTAACTGGCATAAAGTCAATTATTCATGATGCTTAAATGCACTCACTGCATGTTAAGGCCAATCAGCATTAGACTTAACTGAAAAGTTGGTAGCATATATAATTCCAAAGTAGTAGATTCGCAACGGTATTTGTCATGTTCTGTGCACACCTATGGTGCTGTAGAAATAATAAACATATTAAATTGCAGGTACAAAATTTCAACTCTTGCCGAAAGATAAAAACTCAAGAATTGTCCAAAGCTGCTCTGTTGGGACTCAGGGCAGGAGAGTGAAACATCTTTGAGGTAGATTAGCATCTGTAGTCTCAATCCATTTTTGAGCATATCCCTGCTTCCTGTCTAAGCTGATATAGCTGAGTAAATATTTCTATTGCACACTGAAACCTATGGAAATAAAAGTGCCCAGTTTGTGTCACTACCAAAGATGTTAGAGTGCCACCTTCAGTCTGTTTACATTGTGGGGGAAAATCCCTTCTAAATCTGTCAGTGAAATCAGCAGAGATTTTGGAAGAGCATGTGCCTGCTGCAGACATTGAGCAATCTCAGATTATCACCCGTTCCCAATACAAATGAAGTAAATAAATCAGCCTCTTCAACAGGATCAATTGAAAGCTTGGAATGAGTGGCATGTTGTAAAGGCTTCTCCCGGGGCCACTCCTAAGTTTGTTTCTGTGATGATGAAAACAAAGAAGTTTGGTGTTAAACAAAACATGCCTCGCCTCGCCTCCCCTCCCCCAGTCATTCATACACACACCTCAACTATCTCTTATTGAAACATTTAAATAAGGCTGAGGCAGCAATACATTCAGATTGTTCCCCTTTTCTTTGGGTATGGCTACACTTGGAAATGTGCAGCGCTGGGAGTTACAGCTGTGGTCGTACAGCTGTGTAGGAACAGCGCTGCAGTGTGGCCACACTGATAGCTACCAGCGCTGCAGTGTGGCCACATTTGCAGCATTTGCAGCGCTGTTGGGAGTGGTGCATTGTGGGCAGCTATCCCAGCATTCAAGTGGCTGCAACGTGCTTTTCAAAAGAGGGGGGTGGGGTGGAGTGTGACAGGGAGCGTCGGGGAGACAGAGAGAGCGGATTTTTGGAGCAGACACTGTGAGCTCCCTGCCTTGCAAATTCTGGCCATTTCCCCCACCCCTCTCTCAATCACTCTTAAATGTAAAAAGGCTTCAGACCAGATAAGCAGCTTCTCCGAGGGACTCCCTCCCCCCCGCCGTGCTGTTTGTCTCCTCAAGCAAACAGCTGTGAACATTCCAAAGCCTCGGCTCGGCTCGCTCGCTGGAGCAAAGAGCAGCTGTGTTTGGTAGCTCCGGGGAGTACCTTCCGGTTTGTTGTAGACAGGAATTCTGGGATACCTCTTAATACCCTGGAGGCCAATAACAGCGCTGGTGAGTGTCCACACCTGATGAGCAGCGCTGCATCACCAGCGCTGGATTCGCTACACCCGTAGCAGACCAGGAGTACAGCCAGCGCTGCAGCCAGGGAGTTGCAGCGCTGGCTGAGCTTTGTAAGTGTGGACACCGAGTAAGTTGCAGCGCTGTAACCCCCTCACCAGCGCTGCAACTTGCAAGTGTAGCCAAGCCCTTTTTTTTCATGAGGGTGGGCGAGTGCGCAGAAAGCAGCAAGGAAAGAGTTCTTGCTTCTAGGCTATCAAAATGAACTTCACCACAACTGCTTTATTGCCACTATTGGTTGAGTTTAGTAAATTTTGATTAAAAAAGCAGTGATTAAACAGCAAATCCTAGGCTTCTAAAATGGTCCAGCTATTCCCAAACTGTACCTACTACTGCTTCCTAGGGTTCCATGTACATCAGTGCAGTACGTGTAAAACAAATCGTCGCCACCATTTTGACAACCAGCGATTAAACACTAGAATTTTGCCAAATGATTGGTGCAGCTTCTGAGCAACTGGTGTGATCAGCTTTAAGGACTTTTTAATAATGTTAACAATCACTAAATAATATTAACAAACTCCTTTGTGACCAGAAAAATTAAAACCAACACTGTCTTAAAGTACTAACATTGTAGTAAGCTAAATGAAGGGAACAATATAATCAAGGCAGCCTTCTGACAGCTGCAGTGAAGTGTTCTGCTATCTCACTGTGCTAATCCACGATCAGGTGATTGCTCACAAGATTTCTTTAAGTCCTCATTACAGAGGAAGAAATCCAGAAGCAGGATGTAGACTTCAGTGACCCTGAAGTAACATGTACCACCTCAGAGAGACCCTTGGTGGGTTCTATATTTAAAGGTATATTGTACCTTTAAGGAAAAAGGACTGTACAAATAAATGAGACCCCAAGTCACACAGCACTGTCTATACACCAAAATAATTCATGAAGGTGAAGACAAGTAAAGAAATATAAATAACTGTACTCTTAGGGTACATCTACACTACGGGATTAGTCCGATTTTACATAAACTGGTTTTGTAAAACAGATTGTATAAATTCGAGTGCACGCGGCCACACTAAGCAGATTAATTCGGCAGTGTGCGTCCATGTTCCGAGGCTAGCGTCGATTTCCGGAGCGTTGCACTGTGGGTAGCTATTCTGTAGCTATCCCATAGTTCCTGCAGTCTCCTCCACCCCTTGGAATTCTGGGTTGAGATCCCAGTGCCTGATGGGGCAAAAATCATTGTCGCGGGTGGTTCTGGGTAAATGTCGTCACTCATTCCTTCCTCCGGGAAAACAACGGCAGACAATCATTTTGCGCCCTTTTCCCCGGGATTGCCCTGGCAGACGCCATACGCACGGCAACCATGGAGGCCCGTTCAGATTTTTCTTTTTTTTTTTTTTTTTTTACTGTCACCGGTATGTGTACTGGCTGCCGCTGACAGAGGCGATCACTCCAGCACTACACAGGCAGCATTCGTTTGCTTTTGCATGATAGCAGAGACAGTTGTAAGTCATTCTGTACCGTCTGCTGCCATTGTAAATTGGCAATAGATTACGGTTATCTGTCGTTCTGTAACTGTCTGCTGCTATCATGGGTGCCCCTGGCTGAGGTCGGCTGAGGGCGCAAAGGCAAAATGGGAATGACTCCGAAGTCAATCTCCTCCTTCATGTATCTAAAATAGAGTCAGTCCTGCTAGAATTTGGGCCAAGTGTACTAGAGAACCAGTGTATCAGAGAGCACAGCTGTCCATGTCAGATCCTGCAGAAATGATGAGCTGCATGCCATTCAGGCTGGGTGCTTGTCCCTGAAAACCCCACCGCGTTGCTTCCCTCCTCCCAACCTTCCTGGGCTACCGTAGCAGTGTCCCCCCATTTCTGTCATGAGTTATAAAGAATGCAGAATAAGAAACGATGACTTGTTAGTGAGATAAAATGAGTGGAGGAGCCTCCCGCTGCATGACAGTCCAGGCAGAACATTAAGCGGTGCGGGAGAGGAACCAGCATCCTGCTGCTATGATAGTCCAGGCAGTACAGAATCTTTCTTTTATACATGAAAGAGAGGGGGCTGATGGAGCTCAGCCCCCAGTTGCTATGATGAGGACGGTTTATCAGCCGTTCTGTACCTATCTACTGGGAATGACCAGGAATCATTCCTATTTTTACCCAGGCACCCTCGGCCAGCCTCAACCTGAGGCAAGCCGAAGCACTCATGGGCTGATGTGACGACGGATAGCAGCATATGTACCATCTGCCACGGGAGGGAGAAGAGCGGATACTGCTCTTCACTGCTGCAGCATCGCGTCTACTAGCAGCATCGCAGACATAGGTGACACTGAAGAAGTCAAGAAACAATTTCTCTCCCTTTTCTTCACTTGGTGGGAGAGGAGCAAATAGACGAGCTATACCTGAACCACGCCGGACAGTGTGTTTGAACTACAGGCATTGGGAGCTCAGCCAAGAATGCAAATAGTTTTGGAGACTGCTGTGGACTGTGGATAGCTGGAGTCCTCACACCCCTCCCTCCTTCCATGAGCGTCCATTTGATTCTTTGCTTTCCGTTACACTTGTCACGCAGCCTGGAGATTTTTTTCAACACTTTGGCATTTCTCTTCTGTAACGGAGCTCAATAGAACAGATTTGTCTTCCCATACAGTGATCAGATCCAGTATCTCCCGACGGTCCAATGCTGGAGCTCTTTTTGGATTTGGGACTGCATCGCCACCCGTGCTGATCAGAGCTCCACGCTGGGCAAACAGGAAATGTAATTCAAAAGTTCGCGGGGCTTTTCCTGTTTACCTGGCCACTGCATCCGAGTTCAGATTGCTGTCCGGAGCACTCACAGTGGTGCACTGTGGGATACGGCCCGGAGGCCAATACTGTCGATTTGCAGCCACACTAACCCTAATCTGATATGGTAATACCGATTTTAGTGCTACTCCTCTCGTTGGGGAGGAGTACAGAAACCGATATAAAGGGCCTCACAGTGTGGATGGGTGCGCCGTTAAATCGCTTTAATGCTGCTAAAATCAGTTTAAATGCGCAGTGTAGACCAGGCCTTAGAAATCAGCCAAAGCTCTTGCTAACCAGCTAGGAGCAGAGACAAATCAGTAATTAGAATTTAGAGGCAGAGGGCATAGTTCCAGGGGCTCTGAACCTGCAGTTTGGCAAAGACAAGGCATTTTATTTGCTCATCTAAAAGCTGTGCAAATGAGCTGACATTAATTTTGGTTTATTACTTTAATAACTAAACTTAGAAGACAACAAGTCTTAGAGGTCAGTTCAGGATACTTTGCTATGAGACAGGTTTTACATGCTTGTTACATTAAAGACAGTTCTCCCAACCTGAGGTGAAAATGTTCTCTTTTAAACTATGGTACATTAGGTTTCAGAACAGAATGGTCTTCCCTTCAACCTAGGCAACTGGTCTAAACCACAGAGACTAGGTAGACTTTACTATTTACATCTATCCACTTGGCACTCGTGAATATTTTAGAGGCCTAGAAACCACAGGTACAAAGATGCAGACTATTTTGTAACTACTGCGCTGCAGTTCACACACATCCAGAAACCCCCAAGCCTCCCGGCCTGCACAATTTTAGTATTAACCATCAATTTACCATACATGGATTGAAACCTGCAATGAGGTACAGTCAGTAGTCCATTCAGCAAAACCTTTCTTTGGAGTTAATCCTCTTACAAAAATCTCTACCTTTATCTTATGCTTCACATATATTCTCTGATTAAGGGGACATTTCTAGAAGGTAAAATACTGCATTACAGTAGTCTGTTTTGGTAGAACAAGTCTTCCGTTCCTCAAATTCTTACACAAATATGCAGACTACATGTATTTACTAAACAAATATAGACCATATACATTAACCTGATTTGGGGAAAGTGCTTCAATCTCACCTTGATCATTTCTGCCACGTAACTTTCTGGTCCAGTATACTCTGTTGAATCTTTTACTTTTACTAACACGATAAAGCACAAGTAGTGCCACATATTGTGCTCTTCTTTAATATGTTCTTCAAACGTGACTGTCTTGTTATCAAACTTGTCTCTTTCCAAACCTAAAAGAGAGATCGCACATCCCTATTAGGTGTTTAGCAACTCTTGCATAACGTGAGTTCTGAGTAGAAAGAAACATACAGTTTGGGGCATTTCTGCATTAACAATTAAATATATTCTTGAATAAACAGTGTCACTGGGATTATATGGGAAAACAATGCTCAGTAGGAATTGTACCACTTCTGTTTACTACACATACTAGAAACGTCATGGTGAAGCTAGCTAGGTCTGGTATGCAATGAACAGTTTTTGTTACATCTCTTACATCTCATTAAAGTATCCTCTTTTTGAAATAAAGTTATGCAAAGCACAGCAACTAGTTTGCAACAAATTTCTAAGTGATACTCGTGTCACGATATACTTTGGCCTCACAGCCTCAATAGTTTAACTTGTCACTTCAGTGCATTCAAAACGAGGTGTTTTACAGAAACCATCCAGCATCTTTGGAAATGTCATCCATTTTAGTTTATCTAATGCTCCAACATAAAACTGTTGTCTAAAACACAGGTGAAACAAGAAACAAGCCACATGAAGTATACTTAAGAAGAGTGGTATATGAACAGCATACTCCTATTCCCAATCTCTTTTCCTTATGCCAAGTTCCTCAAACTCTACAAGCAATACAAATTCTCCTCCCAATAGCAAAGACAACACAGAAGATGCTCTCATTCAGGATTCTCTACTTTAAGAAGAGATAATGATGAGCTTTCAACAGATCCTGAAAGAGGAAGTAGGTATAAGTAGCTGAGAATGACAGCTAGTTGAAGAACGCTATGTAGGATCTACCAGCACTATAGGATTCCTGATTCCCAAAGCCTGATAACTTGGTGGGAAAGCTAGCCTGCAGCTACCTTTGGGTTAGGATAGATCAGCTGCTAGCTCTAAGGCAAATGCTTACCACAAATAAAGCAAGTTGTTTTTAAAATTTCTTCTTTCTTCTGCTTTTCACTCCTTAAATCAGCAAAAGTGTCAATGATAACACCAAAAATCAGATTAAGGACAATAATGATCACCATGAAGAAGAACAGGAGATCGTATATCACTCTAGCAGCAAAGAGTGGTTCCTGTAAGACAAATATTTAAAAAAGTTAATCCTGACACTTACCATGACAGTTCTTTCGTTCAGCGCACCACCAATATTGTATCAATCCACCATCTCCCCTCTTGAGATTCCCTACTTCAGACCACCACTCTGTGAAGTCTTCCAATTATTAAATTTAATATTTTAAATTCTCTATTACCATAAAACAAAAATCCTAAATTACTAACAAGAAAAACATCAAACTAATCAGTGATAGGATATGATCTCCCTGGGATCAATTCTCCCCTACCCATTATCTGCAAGTCTCTTTTCCCTCTTTGTTATCTACCCTATACTCATTCATGTCTTGTCATTTATTCCTTTTATTCCTGATCACCTCTTGACATTCCTTTGACAGCTTGTGTTTATTATACATACTAATAACCACATATATTCTCTTAATTAGCTAAAACAAGGAACAAAGTTTTGTTAGGCTCCCCACTGCCTGTTTTACTACTGATGAAGAGTACAATTTTCAAAAGCATCTAAGGGTATGTCTACACTGCGGTAAAAAATAATAAATAATAATAATAATAATAATAATAATAAAAAAAGGCACTGAATCTCCGAGGCTAGGTTCCCCCCTTGCAGCGGGGTCCTGGAGCCCAGGCGCTAGCCCAAGCCTGAAAGGCTGGAGCTGCAAAGCTGTAAAATTGTGGTGCAGTCAGAGGCAGCTGACCTGGGACAGCCATGGCTATGCCACTGGTCTTCTGTTGTAGCCAAGATGTACTCTATGGGTTTGTCTACATGGGGCCACTCAGGGAAATTAATCTGAATTAACTGAAGGCACAAATTTAAAGTGGGTTAGTTAAACGGCATTAAAACCTAGTGTGGTTGCTTTGATTCAGAATTGAAGTGGCCTTAATTCAGCTTACTTTAATTCACATGGAATTTAATTAAACTAACCTGAACTTTGACACCACCTACTATAAAAAACCCAAAGACGACCCCACACCACAGTTTACCCAGGAATTTAAGGATATCAAATCTTTCCCCAAGCAACTCCAAGAAAAACTCTGCAACCTCATCCCTTACCCCCAGGGTCCTTCTACATGCTTCCCACGATACACAAACAGGGGAACCCAGGCAGCCCGTTGTATCCGGCTACCACACTCTTACTGAAGGAATATTGGGATTCATGGAAATCATCCTCAAACCACTCGGCACACAAAAAGACCAGCAGCTTCCTCCAGGATACAATCAACTTCTTCCACAAATTCTACAACATTAACAACCTTCCTCAGAACACTGCCCTTTCCACCATAGATGTCACTTCCCTATTCACCAATATCCCTCACAATGACAACATCACTGCCTGCCTCAAATATCCACAAGACATGGACAACACTCAAATACCCACAACAACACATTGCCAAACTCATCCATTTCATCCTCACCAATAATAGTTTTACATTCAACAACAAGCACTTTGTCCAAACCAGGGGATCATCCATGGGTATTAGGCTGGTTCCTCAGTATGCCAACCTCTTCATGGGCCACCTTGAGGAAGATTTTTTGGACAAATGCACCACAAAAATCAAATGATATACCTGAGATATTTTAACAATATTTTCATCCTCTGGACAGATGACGAACACCTTCACAGATGTCAACCACAACTTCAACAACCATCACCCATCCATTAAACTCTTTTTAGAACACTCCCACACCAGCATCAACTTCCTGGATACCAACAATCAGCTTCAGCAATGGAATCCTACAGACAACTATATACAAGAAACCCACAGATCACCACACCCACCTTCACAAATCCAATAACCACCCCAAACACACCAAGAAATCTGTTATCTATAGCCAAGCACTCAGATACAATGGGATTTGCTCCAAGGAGAAAGTCCAAGATATATACCTTAATAATACATTTCCAACCACCATCACCAAACAAGGACACTCCACCAGAGAACTGAATTTTATCATTGAATGGGCCACCCAAATACCCTGAGAGAACCTACTTCAATACAGAAATGAACACCCCTAGTTGTCACCTACTGCACACCCCTAGTTCTCACCTACCACCCCACACTGGAACTCAAAAGGATTATAATTAAACAACTACAACCCATGCTCAATGGGGACCACATCCTGAAAGAAGTCTTTCACAAACACCTCTTCTAGCCTTCAAACAGATGCCTATCTCACATTTTAAGAACATAAGAATGGCCATATTGGGTCAGACCAAAGGTTCACCTAGCCCAGTATCTTGTCTTCTGACAGTGACCAATGCCAGGTACTTCAGAGGGAATGAACAGAACAGGTAATCATCAAGTGATCCATCCCATCACCCATTCTCAGCTTCTCGCAAACAGAGGCTAGGGACACCACTCCTGCCCATCCTGGCCTATCCTCCATGAATTTATCTAGTTCTTTTTTGAACCCTATTATAGTCTTGGATTTCACAACATCCTCTGTCAGAGAGTTCCACAGGTTGACTGTGTTATCTGAAGAAATACTTCCTTTTGTTTGTTTCAAACCTGCTGCCTATTAATTTCATTTGGTTACGCTTAGTTCTTGTGTTATGAGAGAGTAAACAACACTTCCTTTTTTAATTTTCTCCACATCAGTCATGATTTTATAGACCTCCATCAATCCCCTCTCAATTGTCTCCTTTCCAAGCTGAAAAGTTCCAGTCTTATTAATCTCTGCTCATATGGAAGCTGTTTCATACTCCTAATCATTTTTGTTGCCCTTTTCTGTACCTATTCCAATTCCAATATATCTTTTTTGAGATGAGGAGACCATATCTGAATGCAGTACTTATGATGTGGGAATATCATGGATTTAAAGAGAAGCAGTATGATATTTTCCGTCTTATTATCTGTCTCTTTCCTAATAATTCTCAACATTCTGTTAGCTTTTTTGACTGGTCGCTGCACATTGAGTGGATGTTTTCAGAGAACTATCCACAATGACTCCAAGATCTCTTTCTTAAGTGATAACAGCTAATTTAGACTCCATAATTTTTTATTATATATACTTCTTGCCCACTCACTCAGTTTTGTGAGACCCCTTTGTAACTCTTCACACACGGCTTTGGACTTAACTATCTTGAATAGTTTTGTATCATCTGAACATTTTGCCACCTCACTGTTTACCTCTTTTCAAAAGGATCTAAATCACTTAGGAGCTTAACTTCTATTTAGGACTTACAAGGTTTTGAAAATTTTACCTGAAATCAGGCTGAATACTAGGCGATAGTTAATAAATATGGTGTAAATATATAGTTCTGTTCTCTGACATCTGACACATACAAAGCAGGGACTGCTGCACTGGGCAGAGAGAGTGAAACGGGGTCCAGTTGGTGGCCACTCCTCTCCAAACAACCTCATGGGTCCAGAAAAGTACAGGAAAGCCTCTAACCCCTACCACTCTGGGGTCGCTAGGACACAGGTGGTGCCTCTCTCCCCACTACCATGTGGCCTGGAGTTTAAAACTATAGGGAGGAACCAGCTAGAGACTCCAGACATTAGGAGCTGCTGCAAAGCAGCCAAAGAAGGGACCTTTGGAAATTCAGAGCCCTTTCTGCAGTTCTGATTCGACTTTCTGTGCCCTGTGCTGACTGGCTGTTTTTGTAAGGGCAGGAGAGGGAAAGCATTAGCCTTGGAGCTCCCTGCCTCTTTTACCTTCTTTTCTCTCTTGCTCTGTCCCACAGAATCATAGAAGATTAGGGTTGGAAGAGAGGTCAGGAGGTCATCTAGTCCAGCCCCATGCTCAAAGCAGGACCAACCCCAACTAAATCATCCCATAGAACAACAGACGATGATTCTCCACCCTCTTCTTTCAATTCAGCTAATTGCCTCCCCCAAACAACCATGGGAACTAACATAACATTTGTTGCCATCACACTGTTCACTCTGGTTGTGGGTTCTACATTTTCTTCCTAAATCTGTCTTGTCTATTTAGACTGTGAGCTCTTCGGGGCAGGAACTTTCTGCTACTCTGTGTTAGTACTGCCGCTAGCACAATGGGGCTCCATTTTTGGTTGGTCTTTAGGCACTACCCTAAAATACGATTAATAATAATCATCATAATGCAGAACAAATAGCTGGAAGCTCATTTCAGATGTGCCATTGCTTGACTTATTGTTATTGCAGAGATTCAACCATATTTAATTGAAAGGAACTGTGGTCCCTTCTATTTAGTAACATATGCATAATATGTTTAATATACTGTACACAACATTCTCTTCAATAAAACCAGATCTCCCTTTTCCTCCCCCATGCAGTGTTAATTTACCTCTTTGGATGGTTTCCTGAGCACATCTCCTACTCCACCTCCACTCCTGAGCCCATGACTTAGTACAGTAACAATGCACATCAGCAATGTCTCGCACGTATGCTCTTTATCCTCTTCCTCAATTTCTTCTTTAGATATCAGCTCTATTAACACAGGAAGCAAAGAGAGGTTTAAAAGGCAAGAAGACATGTTTTAAAAAATTCTCTTCATTTTGTGATTCCCCTCTTGCTGGGAGTTTTCTTCTCTCCCTTTAAAAACAATCATATGACTCTACCCATGTGTATCTAATAAACCATGTAAATCACCACAGCAGCACTTGTTAGCTAGGAACAGAACAGCAGCTGTTCAGCTGGTCTCCACCAGTGGCTCAATTGTCTCTCTCCTCTTCCCACCACCAAAAATTCTGTTTCTAGTTTTGTGCTGAGTTGGCTTAATTCTCTTTCCCATTCTGTTACCATGCACAACTGTAGCTTACCAGATACATGTTTATATAGAATCACGGCTTTTTGATAGCTCTGAGGGCAAAGTTTTTGTTCATATGCTATCTCCTGGTATTTGACAGAGGAATGACTGGACAGGCCTGGAGCTACGCACTGAAAGAAAAGCTTTCTCTCTTGCACTTCCAATGGCTAAGGTGCCATTACTAACTATGGAAACTGTATTTTATTTGAAAGGAACAAACGTCTTTTTCCACTAACTTTTACCAGATTGGCTATAACTTCAGAGTTTGTTCTTTGCATTCCTAATTCATGCATTTTGATTCTGGAAGCTCCAGAACTAATTATGAGTATTCGGCAAAAATAGACTATTAAAAAAATTCTCCACGTCTTTGTTATGACAATAAAAATGCATGTGCAGTTATTATATTAAATGTTAAAGATGAGTCTGAATCAAAATGTTGTGTCCAGACATCTCCAAACATTAGGGAGGTGATCAGAGATTTGTGCATCACATCCACCTCTGGCTGTACACAAGCATTGATATTAACAGATATCAACCTGAACTCTGACATTATCAAGTTTCCTGTGTTTTTTTTGCCAATAAAGTATGTAAAGACCACCAAAATCATCCCCTGCTTCCTACAGCCAGGAAAGAATGGAAGGAACTATTTTTGTATCCGTTCTGTAACTTAATTTATCATAGGGCACATTGGAGCAAACAGACATTTCCTCTTTAGAAGATGGGCTCTCGGCCATCATTGACCTTTGAAACAAATACTTTATTTGAATGAAAAATACCAACATTGTCTGTATCTCACGGCCAACGCCATTAATCTCAGCAAGGAAGTAAATTTAACATGTAGGAAATAAGACAAAATATTTCACAGTTCAATTTAAGGCTGATCATTGTACTATACATGATTGGACAAACATACTGATATATTTCATGCCCAACATACCTATTTTTTCTTTTTTTTAAAAAACCTATTTTATTGTATTTATTCTGTTTATTATTTCTTAGTAGTCCAAAACAATATTAAAAATGTATTCCTTCACTAGTTAGAATACTGTCATCACCAAAACATTTATATTTGATTGCATCTTTCCACACTAAACATTTGAAGATGCTCGCAAATTCAGAGACCAACTTCTGATGTCAGAATTGTTGATCTGTAGTTGCAAACTTCAGGATTTTACATTACTTTTTCCTGCATCACTTCTTCCCTCTCAAACTCATAAGGCAAGGCATTTCAAAACATGTTTCAATTCAGTTCAGTACTAAGCAATCCCATTGCAACAAAATAAGTATTTCTAGTCTACACACAATATTTCATGTACCAAAAGATATTTACGCTAATGGGAAGATGGGATAAGTTAATCCTCCCTCAAATCAGATGTGCCCCTGATATCTTTATTCTGCCCGATTTAATTACACAAGTTTTTTAAATTTAAGATACTTCGCTAGAACAGAGTGAAAATTAAAGTTGTGGTGTAAGAGTTCAGTAGTGAAAGACACCTACCTTCTGAAGGAATGACTGAAGAACAGTTTTCCCCATTACCTGCTCTACATACATCTGAATACAGGAACTCCCCAGTCATGGTATCACCAGCTTCTGTATGGTCTACAAAAATGCAAGTTGTAGCATCAAGAAATGTCCTTTAACATTGCTTCAGTTTTTACATAACTGATACACAGGTGTTAACACACACTGTAGTATGAACTCAGTCTGCACTAAATAACGTGTATATTCCTGGCAAAGATTTTTCCATTGAGATTTGAAGGTTAGAGTCCAATTAAAATCTTGCATCTAGTTATTTAACAATGTTTAAATGAATGACAAAATAAAATGCTTTCCATTTCTGTGCACTAAGACCAAATGCCATACAATTACACAGTACTGAGCCACAAAGTTCATGAAGTAGTTGAAATTGTTATGATGCGTTATGTTCAGCAGATATGGTTTCAAGGTGTCTCAAAAAGCTGCATTCATCATGCAGTGCTAGTTTATCAGGTGTTACAGATAATGAGATGTCCCTGGCATTGAGATCAACTGTGTGGGAAAGTTGAAGCAAAGTGTCATTTAGTTCTTGACCTCTAATCTGATAAATGGTACAAATTAATGCCTGGTAGCGAGAAGATCAAGCAATGCTTTTCTGAACAGTTTAAGCTTTGGAGGAAAAAATGAAGTGCCTTGTTAATATGGTTATTTACTGTTCTATCTGTACTCATCAATCACTAAGCTGTCTCTTTAATGGAAATCAACATTTTACTTGCAATGACCAAATCTTAATTCAGAAAACAAACAAACAAACAAACAAAAGCAAGTTGAACCTAAAGCAAGTATTTGGTAGAGGTTAATGTTCTGAATGCAAACTGAGAACAACTAGAGGAAAAGCATACAGCTTGAGCTCACAGGAGCACCTCTGCATTCCCTTTTATTTTTATTTATTTTGTTTTGAAGTTTCTATTTTGATTGCTGTAGAATTAAACCCACCATTTAAAGCAAAAAGAAACTGTCCAAATCCCACAAGTCAACTTGCAGGCTCTCCCAGTATTTACAACCAGCAACCTCACCAGTTAAAGCCTGGGCGAACAAGTGGGCTTTTGCCAAAACACATTAAGGCTCTGCCTAACCAAGGCAGGACGTAAACTTCACAGATGGAGGGATATGATCGTCGAGATAATCCAATTCAGCTAAATGTAGCTACTGCCCTGCCTCTAGTATGCCTGCAATTAAGTCAGGGCAGAAGCTACATTTAGCGGAATTGGATTATCTCGACTGTCATATCATGCCCTGCAAGAAATCTCTAATGTACGCAAATGGGAAAGTTTAAATGCTGTCTCCTTTTTGGGGAGAGATGGGATCTTGGCATTAGTTTACACAACATTAAAAATGCCATTTGCATCAGTCAATTTCTCGTTTGGAAAGGAAAGCATCTTTTACCAGAACTACATCTGTAGTCAATCCTATTAGGTGTCGAGTACCCCCCATCCCCCGAAAGCTGTGCAGGGGCAAGCCCTTTATGCTTTTCAACCTTGCACAGTTAAAATGTCCAACACCAACCTGGCAATAACGTTTCATTAGGCAGCTTATCTACTTCCAGGATAAAGTCATCTTTGAAGAACAGGTACCCCACTATCGAGAACAGGTAAACCAAGATAAGAGCAAGAACAGCAGTCAGGATGATGGAACGTCCATTGCGAGTGACACTTTTAATGACATTCAGCAAGGTCTCTTCTCTGTACACCAAGTCAAAAAGCTGGAAAAAAGGAGCAGGTCAAGCCGTTTCACAAGTTTACTGCTAACAAAACTGATGGCATGTTACATTTTGGGGCAATGCAGAGAAGGATGGAAGTAATCTAATTCCAATGTTTTAAAGTTTGCCCTTTTCTAAAGCAGACAGTTAATTTAGAATTCTGGAGCATCACCTACTAACTAAATGGAATGGCACAACCACTCGACTGATTTTACATTACCCATTTCCAATACACTTTTTTTTTTTTTTTCTTGAAGTAACCATCTAACTGATGATGTGTTAAGGATGAGAGGAGCTGGCGGTCAGAAGACTTTGGTGGTAATCCTGACTGTGCTAGTGATTTGTACACAGGTACCTGGCTCTTTGTGCTTGAGTTTTCTCAGCTGTAAAATGGGGATACTACTATTTTGGTTACCACATAGGTGTGCTAAGAAGCCGTGCTGATTAATGTTAGTAAAATGTTTTGGGATCTTTGATGGGTTTAAGTGTTATCAATTTATCAAGCATTCTTGTACTATACTGAGTATTAAGCACACCAGATAACATGTGCTCTCTTTTCTCAGACATTATCTCTGCTTCACTTTCTCTCTTTTTAGCACCAAACTGAAAAGTATAACCTACTTCAGAAGTTAAACTTGGCAGGTCTCTTTAAACTTCAATTAAAAAAAATAACAAAAGACGACATGCTTAAAATAAGGGTTTTTTGGAAAGGGTGGATTTATGGTGGTGGGTTAATCTTTTCTGGGTTTTGTCTTAGTTTCCTTATGGACATAAATACTTCCTTCACTTCCCATTCTTCTGAATCTACGCTATCGCCGACATGAAATGGAACAGTCAGTTATTGAATGATGGGACAAAATAAATGTTAAAATATGAGATGGCAAAAAAACTTCAGCTCTCGCCCTCCACCTGCTTCCCCTATGCATATCCCTCTAAAGAACTCTGAAGAGATGTCATATGATGTCTGCAGAAAGCTACTGTCCCTTTCATACATTTCCTTGTCATCGGATTGCAGATTTGTATGCTAGAAGAGAAAACTGTCATACACTAATGACACATTTCTGGCAGTAAAACCATGTTTCCCAATTTTTCCATAAAGGAAACAATTGAAAACAGATACAGAATGATGTAGCAAGCAACAACTAAATAGAGGTTTGTTTAGAAACTGACACCCACCTGCTATAGACATACTTGTTCAGGACATGCTTTGAATACTATTGCATCATGCATTGTAGGCTCCGCACCTAATGGGAAGGCTTAGGCAAGGGATCCTGGTCACTCCCCAAGGCTTGGAATCACGGTCAGAGATTTAAAAAAAAGGCTCCTAAATATACTAAGCGCCTAAACTCACTGTAAGTGACTGATACAACCTCTGATACTGGGGAAGCATCACTCACCTTGCAGAACAATTTGCCTCTCGTTCCCACCAGGATTTCTCCTGAAGTAGCTACCACCTATGTGCTATCTGTGCCAGATTTTGTAGTGAGTTTTCTGATCTGGGTAGCGCTCACTGGTGACTTAGCTGAGACTTGGATACTTCCCAGTGTTACTTTGAGGATATTTTAAGCCAATTTATTCTCTAACCGTAGAACCAGAGACAAATTATATAGTCTAGGCAAGCTAAGAAATGGCACATTTAGCCAAAGGAATCTGCTTTTATCCTTTCCCCAATACTTTAGTTGTCTGGGAATGGGGTCTGAAATGGGGAAGTACTTGTAAATTAGTCCTCTTTGCAATTGTACACGTTCATAAATCTCACATTTTAATTATAATAAAGCAATGTGCAGTGCTTGTGTATGGTACTGGAGGAGAAGAAATTACAAGTCTTCCATTTATCTCTCAGGTAAGGAGAGCTGGAGTAGCACAGGGGCAGTGTGAGTCCCCCCAGTAAGCTCGCAAGCTAAAACTGCATGAGGTTGGTCTCCTGAAAAGGACTAGCACTATAAAGCAATCCCACCAAGGACAGCAGCCACACTGAGGTTCTATTTCTGGGTAGATTGTACAGTGACACATTTATGTCTTCTAGATACTACTGCGATCGTGGCTTTAGGAAAAAAAACACAGAGAGCGCTCCAAAAGAGAAGATGAATACCTACCAACAAACTATAGAAAAATTCATGTACAAAGAGCCCCATAGCACAAATAAGAAGGTATAGCAGATGATAAAGGAATTCCACGTCCAGGATCATTGCCTTGTATCCTCTAGTGAATGTTCCACAGTTACCCACAAAACTCATCAGGAAAATTATTTTATTACAAACCTAAGGAGACAATTACAGTAAAGGTTAGCTATAGTGTGCAACACATGCCTGACAATTGCAGACTCTAAGTCAGTAGCAATTCAGCAACATATTTCTATCAACAACTACAATAAGGACTTGTAGAATGATTGAGCAATTTACACATTTGGGTCAGACTCTGCCCTCAGTTACGTCTATCTATGCAGCCCAATCTAAACTGAACCAAGAGCAAAAATACTGGTCCTTATAAAATGTACACAAAAAATCTTTTCAACTGTGACTGAATACGTCTACATATTTGAGACTGCAAAAACAAATCATACAGTTGGAAGAGGTTAAGACTTTTTAAAAAATAGTGTAAAATTAACTTCTCACTAAAACAAATAGCTCCTTGGAACAGAAGCACTTACATTTCTGAGACACCTCAGTAACTTGTTTGTAGGAAAATAATCCAGGTTCCCATCACCCAACTGGTTTTAGATTGGGTATACAGTAATCATGTGTAGCAGGACACAACAATGCCAATATCAATGGTTCCTCAACCACAAAAGGAGCTCTTAAGCAGTACCACAACAAATAATAATAATACCACTGTTAACTGGCTAACATATTTAGATAACAAGACATGTAATTCAATTGTCTACTTTAAAGGTAATTATGTAATATATACACAAAAGACATCCAGGAGATATAACCTTCACACAGCTCCTATTGGCTTAGTCAAACAGAAGCTTCCATTTGGCTCACTTGGTAGACCCTTCTGCCTGCAGACCACAAATGTTTGAACTTGAGTCCTACTGAAGTTCTCTCTGGTGGCTGAATTTGCATGTTTGCTCTGCAGCAAACTGCTCAATGTCCTACTTTTGACTGACAGGTAAGCTACAAGCATTTGGGACACTTATTGTTTGATAAATCTTACAAATTCCCATCTTCTGTAGCTTAGCGACTGAACAAGAGAAGGGTTTGAGCAAGCAACTTAAAGTACTGTAGGGTCACAGATTTCTTAATATTTCAAGCTGAGCTGAGAGCTGTCACTAGACTGTGACAAAGCAGAGACACACGTTGGAGCTCTGAAACTTCCAACTGAAGCACAGCAATTCTATTTTTAAAGACAGCCCCAATCCAATTAGGGAATTACTTTTTACACCAATTACTCCACAATGTTCTGGACTGAGTATTTAGAGTCTGGTATTTTCATGAGTGGATAAGATAAAATGCAAGAGAATTTAAACGAAAACCTACATGATACTTACATTGAATGCACCCAGAAGAAATAAAGTAGGCTGCAAACCCACTGAAAATATTAGTCGTAATATCGTAGAAGCTATTAAAGCTCGGATACCATGGGGCTTAGGAAGAGCTATAACTATGGCCAAAGATATCAGCATAGCTGTCCAGAGTAAGCCCGACAAATGGGGCTCTAGCGTACCTAGTATGGAAAAAAATAAAAGAAGATTAAATATTCCTAACTACCAAATATAACAAAGCCAAGATTAGCCAGATAAATGTCATTTTAATGTTATTACTGTGCAATATCACTAACCCACCTGTTCAGCCATTACAGATTGATAAGTGTTGAAGCTGAGTAACAGCATCTCGGGTACATTTTAATTAAGTATATTACCTGAACACGTAAAGCATTGTGTGTCAAGCATCATCATTAAAGGAGTCTTCATTTTGTTGTGAGTTACTTAGACACATTCTCATTTGAAAACATAGAAGACAGATTTTCTAATCCACTCACTAGCTTCCCTGAATGGGAGGGGAAGAGTGACCACAAATATGCTGGTCACTCTTATCCTATCACTCTTATCTTGCACTTCTGTTATTTTTTTTTTTTTTTCCAACTAAAAGCTTTACCAGTTTTTGCCATCTCTGGTATTTCTAGTTCTCTTTGAAGCGTCCCATGCACCTGGCTGGTTATATAACATCAGCCAGCCTGGCTAAATACACCTCAGTTAAAAAGCCATAAAAAAAACCTGGCCTACAACACTAGCACACTGTAGGGTTACTTCAAACATGAACAACCATCTCTTCATGACAAAGGCCACATATAAAAAGAGTCTGCATGTTTGCAAACCATTTGTATCTCAGCAGGAACCAGATTACAGGGAAAGATTCCCTAAACTTTGTAACCGTCTGCAGCTCCTGTGCCAGAACTGAGGGGATTGTTCCATCTCAGTAAGCGCGTCAACACATGCACAACGAAGGCTTTTTCGAACAAGACTGGGAGGGGAGAGAAGGAGAGTTATGCTCTTCCATATATGAAGAACCACCATATACTTTCATTCTGAATTACTATTTCAGATTAATGAAAAGCAACAGAAGAATGAACAAAAGCCATGTCCCCCAGAGAGAGCACAATGTGTTCAAAAACTTTGGACAAAATGGCTGCCATGGCAGAGCCCTGAGGAACAAAAGGTGCAATGCTCAAAACAGAGGCATCATATTTGAAAGGGACGTATGCCACAGGGAGGGGAAAGCAGAGAGAAGGTACAAAAGACCATTTAGGAAGTGAATATACTCGGCATTGGAATTCCAGTGAGAGGGTAGAATGCACTTTTAAAGGATCTAGTCACTTGTTTTAAGTGTTAATATTCTGACAGTTATAATAAAATCTAAAACATGAATATTTTCTCGCTCTTCAGTTCCAGCCATTCGCAGCAGGCCTGCTATTTAGCTAGAATTAAAGACACCTTCAAGGTTGCCTGCAGTACGTGCTTTTGAAAGGTCAGACCACAGGCTGCTCATCAGCATTAGAATAAGTGGAATGGAATGCTGTTATTAAAGGGAACTTTTAAGACTGCCCCAACAGCATGTTCTGCTGCCTTCTCAAAGTGGGTGGTGTGGGAATAGAAAAGAGATTAGAGTTCAGGTCACAAACTCATTCCTTGCTGCCAGGGACAGTAAGGGCTGGGAGCATAGCGCAAACAGTGTTTTAGCCCGTGGAAAACAGAGTTCCAAGTTGGGAATGACCAATCTGTGGCCAAAGCTGTGTGTTTCTCAGTAAAGACATGTACACTCCTAGTCAGAAGAGGTGTTAGGAGTCCATTGCACATCTGGTAGCAGAAAGACATGTCTGTTTTCAAAGTAGTAGGCACCTGCAGAGATCAGTGGAAGATTCTTGGCATCTTGGACACCCCCGACATTTATTTAGACATGGATTTAGGTACCTAATTACAGGCATTCAAGTCTGCAAATGTTGGCCTTCCACACTGTGATACATCTGACAGTATTATGCACTTAGCAGCTCAGAGTTCAGCTGGCCTGAATCATGTAGACACACCATAAGAATGACCATACTAGATCAAAACAACAGTCCATCTAGCCCAGTATCCTGTGTCTGTGCCAGATGCTTCAGAGGGAATAAATAGAACAGGGCAACTTCGAATGAACCATCCCCTGTCATCCAGTTCTAGCTTCTGGCAGTTGGAGGTTTAGGTTTAGGGAGCTTGAAGTTGCATCCCTTACCATCTTGGCCAATAGCCATTTATGGACCTGTCTGCCGTGAACTTCTCTAATTCTTTTTTGAATCCAGTTGTACTTTTGGTCTTTACAACTTCCCATGGGAACAAGTTTCATAGGTTGACTCTGCATTGTGCTAAGTAGTACTTTCTTATGTTTCTTTTAAACCTGCTGCCTATTAATTTCATCAGGTGACCCCTGGTTTTTGTGTTATGTGAAGGTAAATAACACTTCCCTAATCACTTCCTCCGCACCATTCATGATTTTGTAGACCTTTATCATATTCCCTCTTAGACATCTCTTTTCTTGGACAACTAGTCCCAGTCATTTTTAATCTGTCCTCATAGGGAAACGGTTTTGTACCCCTAATCACTTTTGTTGCCCTTCTCTGGACCTTTTCCAATTCTAATATATCTTTTTTGAGATGAGGTGACAAGAACTGCATGCGGTATTTGAGTTGTGGGCGTACCATGGATTTATATAGTGGCATTAATATTTTCTGTCTTATCTATCCCTTTTCTAATGGTTTCTTGCGTTCTGTTAGCTTTTTCCTCATCTAATTGAGCAGATGTTTTCAGGGACTACCCCTGATGACTCCAAGCTCTCTTTCTTGAGTAGTAACAGCTAATTTGGGAAAAATGAGAGTTTTCCCCTAAATGATCCATTTTGAAAGAATTATAGCTGTTTAACTAATCAAGAGTTTTAAATGATTTTATATAAGTAACAAAAAGAGGTTTTTAAAAAGCATTAGATGCTTCATGAGGTGTTGAGAATGTGGAAGATGAAATTCCTAGAAGTTAAAAGGCCAAAAATGGTTACCTGCCTTTTCGTAACTGTTCTTCTTCAAGATGTACTGCTCATGTCCATTCCATTCTAGGTGCATGCGTGCCCACGTGCACAGTCGGAGATTTTTGCCTTAGCGGTATTCACAGGGTGGGCTGTAGTGCCCTCTTGAGTTCCACGCTCGTGTGTTGGTATATTAGGTGCTGAAGGTATAGCCCGAAGATATTCTGTCAAGCACCCAACAGTCTGAGCTCACCCATGACCAGGCCGACCAGAAGAGATGCAAACGGTTGAGGAAAGAGCAGGGAGGTGGATCCTGGGAAGTACTGGGACACCATCCTCGGGCGCATCCTCAAAACCCCTGTTTCTGGCTTCCTTGGCCTCTGGAAGAACCAGGATGGGAGGAAGAATGGGAAGACGAAGGGTGATGTCATTTAAATCTTTCGTCTCTCTCCTTTCTGTAGAAGATGCACTGGGGGCAGAGGTGGCAGTAGATGGAAAGGCATTCTAGCCTGCTGAGGGGTGTGAAGGCCCAAGGAATGGAGGGTGGCATGAGAGTCTTTGAGGCTGTGGAGTTGTGTGTCTGTCAGCTCCAAAAACAGCTTTGCTCCCTCAAATGGGAGGTCCTGAAGGGTAGTCTGCATTTCCTTGGACAGCCCAGAGGACCGGAACCAGGAGCTGTGCCTCATGACTACCGTGGCCGCTGAGTCCATAGCTATCAGGCTATCTGGAAAGTGCCTCTCGCCACCGCTTTGCCCTCATCCACCAAGACAGCGAACTCCTGGGCTTGGTCCTGTGGGAGGCCCTCCTTAAACCTGTTGATGGAGTCTTACAGGTTGAAGTTGTACCTGGCTAGCAAGGCCTGCTGGTTAAACACCTGAAATTGCAGGCTGGCTTTCCAATACATTTTCCATCCAAACAAGTCCAGAGTCTTGGCATCTTTATTTTTTGGCGTGCTGCTCGCCTGTCCCTTTTGTTGACGGAGGACACAACTGGGATCCTGCTCGAGGGAGTGACAGGTACTCAAACCCCTTTGGAGGGGACATAGTACTTCTCTTCCGCCTTCTTGGAGGTAGGTGGGATGGAAGAAAGGATCTACCACACAGACTTGGCGATTTTAAAGATGCCTGGGTGGACAGCCACATGACCAAGGCCGAGGTGGAGGAGGTATAACATTGAAGAGGTCAGACTCCTCCACTAGCTCCTCAACCTTCAAGTCCAGGTTGGCAGCCAGCCACCCTTTTGAGGAGGGTCTGGTGCTCCTTGAAGTCGTTGGGGGGGGGGGAGGGAGGGGGGCTGCTCGTTTGCGACGGGCCCGCCACTGCTTTGTCTGGAGATGACGAAGATGAGTGCACAGCAAGGGGAGGGGCGGCTTCCCCTTTCTCATCCGAGAACAGGCCCTTGGGCACTGGGCCCCATTGTGTTGCCGCTGGATTGGATTCGGCACCATGCTCCTACGCGTGTGCTGGCTGCGCCAAGGGCAGCTTGTCCGATGCGGCCTGGGAGGAATGGTGGGAGTACAGGACCGGCATAATAGGTACACCCCACGGGTTCCACTACTGCCAATGAGTGGGCCACTGCCACAGGAGCCACACGGTCCTGCAGGCTGGTGGTGATTCGCCTTTTCTAGGCAAGGGGCTGAACTCCCCTTCAGGCTCAGACCATTGCCCTTCTGGTGATCAGGGTGGAGCTGTAAATGCCTGATTCTGCCAACTGACCCTTGTCAGCGACCGGTAAGGAGAGGGCAAGGACCAGCGCCTGCCTGAAGAGGAGCCAGAGACCAGTGCCGTGACCAGGAACGATCCCACACTGGGGGGAGGGGAGGGGAAAAATTGATGCCTGGGAGACTGTTTAGGTGATGGTGATCTGCACCGTGGCACACTCTGGCAGGAGGCCCAATGATACCATGGGTACAGGGATCGGCACTGCGAATCAGGTGTCCCGTGCCTTGCAGGTGGAAACCTTGGCATCAGGGACATGTGTCTTCTAACCAGGGACCGAGGCTGCAGTGCCGGGGTCCGAGGCCACGGTGATGGGGACTGATGCCTGTGATCCAGGGACGCTCTGCTACTTTAGGGAGCGATCCCATAACTGGCTAGCCTGGAGATGCTGGGGTCTTGGCCGGGTCCGTCGCCTGGCTTAGCGTCTACGGTGCCAGTTGCCTGCTTGCTCTTTGACCACTGGGCCTGCTTCAGACACAGATGACCCTAGTAGGGGCCGGGACCCCCTACCGCTCCCAGGAGTTGGAGGCAGGTCCCTGGCTGGAATAGGAGTTACGACCACAGCGGTACCCCGAGCAACTCTGGGGTGGGCATGTAGCCTGAGACAGGTCCTTTGCCCAAAGCCCTCTTTTTCTTGGTGCCAGTGGGCTGTCGACTTCGACCGCTGCTTGGGCACCAGGGAGGGGGAATGGGGTATCGGGAGGGTGCCAGTGGTGTGCTGCGCGCCGATGCCGAGGTACCAGGTGTAGACTCCCATCAAGAGGGCTCTGAGATAGGATGAAGCGCAGCCTCCATGAGAAGAACTCTCAAGCAGATATCCTGCTCGTTCTGAGTTCAAGGGCAAAGGTTTTTGCAAATCCTGCACTCATCCTTTCTGTGGGACTCCCCCAAACACTTTAAATAGCTCCCACGGGGGTCATTAATGGGCATCAGCTGGCTGCACAATGAACATGACTTAAAGCCTGGGGAACAGGGCATGCTCCGCTCTGAGGCAAAGTCCCAGCCGGGACTCTATCTTCTAAACTACTCTAACACTAAACTTAAAGGTCTAACTAAGTACCCACCAATTAACAACAAAGGAGGCAGAACAATGGACCGTAAGGACCACTAATGCTCTTGCAATGCAAGACAAGGAGCTCTGACCAACCATCATGGTGGTAAGAAGGAACAGAGAGGGCGTAGGATGACATCACCTAATAGACCAACGCATGAGCGCGGCACTCGAGAGAGCTACAGCCAATCCTCCAGATATCACTAAGGCAAAAATCTCTGACGACTGTGCACATGGGTGTGCACACACCTAGAATGGAATCGACATGGGCAAGCACTGGAAGAAGAATGATTGTTTCTTTTCCCATCTCACTCAGAACCCTGAGTTCCTTTCCATTACGATCAAAGGGGCGTAACTCATAATCCCACATTACGCTAACAGCCAAACAATCAGACTTTTAAAATTTAACTTCTGATCTTTGAAAGCAGACATAGAAATTTGGGGACTGTTTGCTTGCACTTGCTAAATCTTTCCAACCACCGGTGAGACCAGTACCCAGATAACTGCATAACGTTTTACTATACCTTGTGGCAGAAGAGAGAATTCCTGCAGAAACAAGAATCCTACATTCCAGAATTTATCCCAGCTCTTCTCTCCCAAACAACTGTCTCATCAGAATGTCAGAGATCTTGGTCACATGAGACATACTGTCTCAACGCCCTCATTGGAGAAGACAAACATCATTTTAGATCCCCATTTAACTCATCTGTGCTGATCTGCTTTTACCCCACTGCTCCTATAGCTCAGTATCAAATACTAAATTGATAAATTAAGGCCCTCTAAACTGTAGTTCACCTTATTCCTTTACTATTTTTGTGGCATCCTTTCTGGTGGCTTTCATTTCACACGTAGGGCTCACTGGATTTTGGGCTTTAGCTGGGCTATGGTTGAGATGTATTCGGCTGAAGTGTTGACACACACAACCCACCACACCACCAGTAAGAGATCTGAGGAGTGGCAAGATGGATTAGAAAGGAAAGCTCAGTTGGAGAAAGTACATATCTGGATGTTACCTAGATCCATTTCATATGTACATCATGCCTTAGATATTGCAGCAAAGCCAGTGTCAGAATGACGAAAGAAAGGGAAGCAGAAGTTTGTTCATCAATCACCCTCTCTTGGGTGATTTTATTTTTGGGGTTCTTGTTCACACCACCCTACAGACATGTGGCAAAAGTCTCTAGTTGCACATTTCTTCCATGCAGTTTTACAAGCAATGAACTCTCTCTATAAAAAACAAACACCCAACATGGCACCTTCAGTTTCCCCATAGCTTCCAGCTGTGCGTTCTGGCTAACATGACCCCATGTCTCTCTTCCCCCTGGGAAGTAACCCACTCCTGTAAGGTGTTGAGCCCAAGTATGGTCAGCTGAATCCAATTAAGCCCCAGCTGGAAGAATCTCCCTGAACTGACTGAACCCTGGCTAGAAATGATCACCCCAACCCTAGGTCACTCACTGTTTGATTCAGCAGGGATGGCACAATGCCCTCAGGATCTGCATACCTCATCACTAGCTTCTTCTACAGCAATGATCTTAAGGACAGCTTTTAAAGTTCTGTGACATGGGCTGAATGATAGGTTGATGTAGACTAAGGAAGCAAGCTCTTCCTCTATCCTCTCGGCAACTTCTCAACTACAGTATGTTGAAGAGGCAGCCCAGTGGATGGGGCAAAAGAATGGCATACATAAATCCTAGGCTCTATTTCTGGATCTTCCACTGTCATATCATATGATATTGGGCAATTCACTCCTCTGTGACTTACTTTCCCCACCTGTAAAAATGGGGATAATGTTGCTTGCCCACCTTTGTACAGTACTGAGAGCTACTGCAGGGCTATGCTGAAAGAACTTTATTAAGATGTGAGCTAGAGGAAAGTAAAAAATAAATGCTCTTCGTATTGTTTAGCAAAATAAAGAGTTATGAATTGAAGTTTGAAAGCAGCACAGTCACATCATTATTGCTGATTTCTTTCTTGGGTAATTTTTCCACTTAGACAGAAATCAGACCCGATATTTTGCTTGGAAAACATTTCTGAAGTAGTTTGTATTAAACAGAAAACACTGCAATTCACTCCTGTTACAACCCCCACCATTTTCCCCTCGCAAGTATTATTTAAAGCAATATTAATGAAGTAATAAAATTGTACAACAGAAAAAAAAAAGATCACAATTTTAACAAAAATCCCCCACCTCCCAAAAGCTCATTTTCACCCTCATTTACAAGTATCCTCACTGAAGTTAACAGGGTTACACAGCTGTAAGTAGGGAAGAATTTGGCCCATTGCACCTAATCTTTTCAGATGGGTTTTTTTTAAATATCTCAAATATTAGTACCTCCTCGGACTCCTTTGAATGGATAGAAAAATGCTACGAGTAGATTCATAAGGACCGCAAGGTTAAACGAAATACTGCTCCAGAAGGACATGTTGCGAGAGCACCAGTACAATACAGGTTGAGCTGTGAAGAAAGAGAAAAAAGTGTGTTTCAAAGACATCCGAGGCTTGTGGAAAGATAGCGCATGTCCATCAAAACCCGTTTATTTACACTTTGCAGAGAAGCATAAGCCTAACTGCAGTAAAAAAACAACCACTTGTTCTGAAGTTTTTTTGATTGGCCTTTCGGACAAAGGACCAAATGTTAAAACAGACACTAGCTTTAGGTATACAAATTACTTTAGCAGCAGCATGAGAACAACTTCAAAGAATAGGTTGTCTCCCAAGAAATCCCTACACATAGAGAAAATAGTTAAGTTTTCCCCCATTATAGTGTGCACTCACTAAATCCAAAACTCTCCAGGTGATCAGGAGGGTGAAAGTTTGTATGCGTTAGCAAGGGTGAGAGTATTCTGGCTGCATCCCTCTTTGCTATGCAGTTCTAGCTGCTCTCATTTGCTGGCTTGCCTACACTAGATTTTCTACTATACCTAAATGTTCCCTTCTAGTGCAGCAAGCTGGGTAGCAGCAACTGTAGGATTGACTGTGTAGACTGGCTGTTGGCGTTTTAGTTACTGTCATCTAGCCTTGAATTAATGTACAAAATATAGGGTGTCCACTTACAGTAGAACAAAAATTTAACCAAGATGTTAAATACATAATACAGCTTCATAGCACACTAGCCATAACACCCTGGTACCCCAGAGACATGAGAGAGCAGCCAACTGGGCGTCTAATTTAGTGCACTACTGTAGGCTAAGGATGCAAACACTCTCTCCCAGAAATGTAGCTACATAGTACTATGCTGGTAACTAAACAGCTGCACATTTAAAAGCTCTTATTTAAGAATGTGTACAAAACACTAAAAACAAACATCCCTCCCCCCCAAAAAATAAAACAACCCCTAGTCCTAATTATAATAATCTCTACAGCCAGAATTAAGAAGCACAGACCAGAGCTAAAGGATTCGTTTTCTGAAATGGTCATGGACCCATTAAAATGAAAAGGAGAGCACTCCAAGAAGCTATCTTGCAATAAATCCATCTGCATCAAATTAAAATCCCCTGGAATTTATCAACTGCAGGCATACTGCCTGGTGGTGGGTGCTCTGTAGAAGTCGGTAGTTCTTGCAACCTAAGAAAAATACTCTCATTAAAGAGAAACATGTCAAGCATCCTCCTGCCAAAAAAGAAAAGTACATACACAGAGCTGTCATGGTGCAGTGAAAGGAAAGGAGCTCACAGAATAGTTGAGGAAATAGAGTTAAAAGAAGCGTAACTCGTGAGTTACATATGAGGATAAATTAATGAATGCAAAGACTCAGAGTTTCACAACATTCATCTCTCCCTTAGCCCTAACAAATCATTCTCCCTCTTAACAGGTATTCTCAATATTATTAAGAGGCTAAACAGAGGTAAAAAAAATTATATAATCCCTCATTATACATTGAACTGCAATGCACATAAAAGGCAAATGTGTTGATGAGTCGAATGCTAAGGAATGGCAAATACTAAGGAATATAGTCATCATAAAAATATCAAACTTCATTGCACCTAAACCCAGCCACATGCAAGACCTCACTGAAATTATATGCATCAGTGCTTTGGGTATATGATGCATTGTTCTCCATATTCTTTTTGTTTTTAATATGCTTTAAATGGAAGGCATTTGTGACCAGCTGGAAACCTGTTTGTGCAGAATTAAATTCAGTGCAGAGGGTCCAAACAGAGCCACAAACACTACCTTGCACCTGCATTCAGGATGTGGCACAGGCCTTCTGCCCTGCGGAGAATCTCACCCTGGTTTTGGTAGGCTTGCTTGAGTGTTCACTAAATCTAGAACGGGAGACTTGTAAAAAATGCTAGTAACTTACTACCTGATCATAGGGGGAAAATAGATGCTTTGCCATCAATGATTTTGAAGTCTATTGCAAAGCTGAATGTACTACGAGCTGATGTCCTGTAGCACCAGCTCATGTTGAGATACATCTTACTATTCCAGAAAGAGTAGAACACTGAGCAGTGCCTACCCTCCCTGGACCAAACCAGCACACCTATATCTAAGGTGTATATGCAATTCTAAAAGATCAGAAGGCAGATCTAAAGTTTTCAGGCCCAGGGCCGGCTCCAGACACCAGCGCAGCAAGCAGGTGCTTGGGGCTGCCAAGGGGAAGGGGCGGCACGTCCAGCTCTTCGACGGCAATTCGGCGGCGGGTCCCTTGGTCCCTCTCGGAGGGAAGGACCTGCCACTGAGGTGGTGGAGCTGCTGCTGAAGTGCTGCCAATCGCGATCACGGCTCCCTCCCTCTCCTGCCGCTTGGGGCAGCAAAAACCCTGGAGCTGGCCCTGCTCAGGCCACATCCACACTTACTGGGATTGACGCTGCTGTGCTCGATGTAGTGGGAGTCAAAAATTGACTGCACAGCGCTCTCTGGTTGACTCCGGTACTCCACCAGAATGAGAGAAGTAAGGTAAGTTGACGGGAGAGCATCTCCCGTCAACGCAGCGCAGTGTAGATACCACAGTAAGTCGACCTAAGCTACGCTAACTCCGGCTATGTTATTCACATAGCTGGAGTAGTGTAATTTAGGTCAACTTACTGCGATAGCGTAGACAAGGCCTTAAAGGCCTGGAATTACAATTTTAATGAAACTCTTTAGTTGGAAACCTAGAGTTAAGTTTCAACCAGACAAGAAACAAAACACAACCAAACTTTACTTGGATGATTATGTCAATAAATATAGTTGACTACTTCCAAGTGTTTCATATTATGCATTGCTAACTACATTATATGTAGAGCAGAGCATTTCTTGTATGATTCTTAGGTCATTTTGGGAAGATGCTTACGTCCTTTAGGGAAGTCTATCAAAAATATAAGGCTATTGTTAATGTTGAAATAGCCAGCCACTCCATTTAGTATTCACCAGACAGGTCAAATATATTTCAGGGGATTTGAATAAGTTTTAGACTGTATCTGATCCACACATAAAACTTCCATGTTTTCAAGTAATAGGATTATAGTTTATTTTTATCTGTTAGAAAAATCACTTTTCTAAGTTTATCCCGGCAGCTGAAAAAGACGGTTACTCACCGTTGTAACTGTTGTTCTTCGAGATGTGTTGCTCATATCCATTCCAGTTAGGTGTGCGTGTGCCACGTGCACGTTCATCGGAGAAACTTTTACCCTAGCAACACTCGGTGGGCTGGCAGGCGACGGGACGGAACAACGCGCAATACATTCGTGAGACCGGGCCGACGAAAGTCCAAAGGAGGACGGTGAACTGGTAATAACTCAATTCACACGAAGTGCAGATACCTCCTGTGGGGTAAATGCAATAGAAAGTATGCGTCCTCATGTCAGAGCGTACCCATCGCCGGATCCAGGAGGAATGATGTCCCAGGCACACTGCGGAACTTGAACATCTTGATGAACCTGTTCAGCTCGTGTAGTCTAGGATGGCGAAGGCCCTTTCGCGTTGGGACAGGAAATAACCGGGAATAGAACCCCTGCCTTTAGCTCCTCACGTACCTCCTTATGGCTCCGATCGATAGAAGCTTGTGGACCTCCTGACAGAGGAGTTGCTCGGGAGGGTCCGAGGACGGGAGAGGGAGGCGGCGAGGAGGGAGAAGAGAATTGGAGACGGTATCCAATTCCATACGCAAGGACAACGATCTGTATTAGCTGGACCACGTCGAGAAACGGAAAGCGGTTCGAAATTGGAGGATCTGGAGAGGAATTGATCAGCTGTCTCCTGGGCCACCTTCAAAAATTGGACTTGTGTCCCGATGACTTGGCGGACCGCATTGTTGGCCGGCGGAGCCCGATTGCCGTCTCGGTTGTACGACACGTCTGCAGCCAAAGTCCTGTCGCGGACAGCTGGGGGTAGGGGCGCTGGTGAGAGCGGACGACCATCTTTGAGTTTGAGGGTATGCATGCCAATGAGCGCATGATAAACCAGTATCCTCAGATTCTGGTACTGGATCTGTCTTTTGCGAAAAAAGACCTTGTTCATCCAAATGGCAAGTCCTGTGTATGCTGCAACTCAGGCGTAGGCCAGATCCTGTAACCAGATATGCCGCATGCTATGCCAGAGCGACGTTCTAGCCGCGAATCTGCAGAGTTCAGCGAGGCTTGCAGTAGGTTCTCGCAACCTTTTCCCCTCTTGAGGAGGGCCGTGAACTCCTGACGGAGTCTTGGGATCAGCTCGTGATTTACCGACGCTCCAGTGTTAAGAGTATCGGCTTAAGAGGGCTGCTGGTTCGCCACGCGGAGCTGAGCCTCCAGCAGAGTAAATCCTCAGCCAACAAGTCCATGCATTTGGCCTCCTGGACTTTGCGCGGGGTTGTTGGCTGTGCGCTCTCGCGTTGACCGACTGTACCACCAACGAGCAAGGGCTGGGTGCAATACAGGTACTCGTAACCTTGGAAGGCACCATATTTTCTGTCCACTCCCTGCGTCGGTGAATGGACGCCGGAGATTGCCAGATGTGTCGGCTTGATGGATCTGATGAACAGGAGGCACCCTGGTAGCGTTTCCGCTGAGAGAGCTGACCACTGGTCTCCACCTCAGGACCCTCCACAGGAAGGCTGATATTTGGGCTACGCGCCGCAAAAATCCTAGTGGCCCGCAGATCGTAGGGAGCCTGCGAGGATGTGCCGCTACGCCTCATCCGCAAGTGATACGACAACCCTGGACGAGCGGTCCTGGACCGAAGCTTCATCCTGGTGGACCTCCCCTCCGGAACTCAGTTGTTCTGAGCCTGATAGCACGTCTCGTATCAGCAGGGGTGGTCTACTGATTGTGGCTCCGCCGGTGTTCAGAATGACCGAGCTGATTGGCCGGTTCCCCTGGCGTTGGTGGTGCCAGGTGTCCAAAAGGACCACTCGTGCCCCTGGTCCTGATGGCCTGAGTGTTCTGACCTCCATGGATGCACTGTCCGCGTACGAGGCGACGTGTGATAGGGATGGGGGGAGCTGAAGCAGACTGGACCATATCTTTGCGTCCATAGTAGCTGTCCCTGCGCGGTGCCGGCGAACGGTACCGGGAGCCGTGGCGGTATGGAGAGCGGGACCGGGACCTACGACCAGCGTGGTGCCGGGAGGTCGACCAGTGCCGAACATCGACATGCCTGGATCGGCTGCGAGAGGCTCGGCAGTGCCAGGATCTGGAGCGGTGCCGATGGTACGACATAAGTCTGAGGGCAAGTTCTGGCTGTTAATGTCAAGGGAAAGTCTTGCAAAGCAATTGTTATCACATTAGTTTAACTGGCTTGGGTCTGTCTGGAGCTCCAGACAGGCTGTGATAGTTTACAGTTGTACAATTTATTCTGCAAACAATTCCACTGCCTATGCAATTCTACATTTCCTATGGTAAGCATAGAGAGCAACGTATTTCATTTAGAGGGGCACTCTGGAGCACTCTAAGCAAGTGCATTAATAACTAGAGTCCAGGAGGGTAACATCTGACAACAGATACCACTGTTATTCCCAGCACATAGACAGGAAATAACCGCATTCTCTCTGATACTGACAAAGTGTCATTGTTGGCAAATGCTGATTTTTTAATGGTGACAACTGTACAAGAGCCTCAGACAGAAATGCATGTTTGTTTTAGATAATCCAAACAGAAATATTAGTTTAGCATTTTAAAATATTGAGGCAGAAAACAGATTATGTTCTAGTCTTGCATGAAAATCACATAGTAAAATTAACCTCAATGCAACTGTGAAATAGCTCTACTTGAGAATACTTTCTTTTTAATATTTTTTTTAAACACTATTGAGTTGCAACATGTTACAGTGTAGAAGAGCTGAGTATTTCAAATACAATTCAGTGTCAGTACCACACTGGGGAAAGATTTGCTATGAAATCAAGACTTAGTATTCTGAAGACCTTTATTATAAAACACAACTTTTCTTCAGCCTGAGACATTAGTATTTCCAACCTACCTCTCAATTTCTTTTGCCAGTTCATTTCATTGAAGAGGTCCTCTGATCTTAAGAAGAAATCATTGATCTTACTGCCTTGTTCATCTCTTTCTGTGGTGTAGTATATCCGCAGTTTAGATTCCTTCGTGAGGAATTCGCATATACTTGGCACAGGGAAGACTATTTGCTCCATTGTACGGTCCAATCTAACAATCTAGACAATACAGATTTTTGAGTTTGCAGAGTTGTTTTTTGTGCATTGTTTCAAAATAATAGGAATGTGGTAATATCAGATGCTTTTTAAATGTACTGAAATTCTGCAATTTAAATATCAAAACCATTGGATCAGTGGTTTATTAGAACATTATGACAGTAATTTACTGCTTACTTTATATTGACCTTGCATTACAATATCTTTTATACCCCTAAGATGGCATTACTGTTCTAAGCTAGGATTTTTAGAAGATCTAAAGGAGCTAAGTACTCATCTCCTTTCGAATTTCAATGGAATTTGGGTGTTTAACTTAGTCACCATAGAAAATACCAACACACTCACACTGTACATGCAAAATCAACTACTGTTTTATCTATAGGAGCTACTTTTGATTGCTGTTATCTTACATCAGGACCGGCGCTAGGGTTTCTCATGCCCTAGGCACATGGCCATTTCGCCGTCCCCCTGCGCTGATCTTGCGGCTCCAGTGGAGCTGCCGCAGGCATTCCTGCGGAGGGTCCGTTGGTCTGTGGCTCTGGTGGAGCTGCCGCAGGCATGCCCGTGGGAGGTCCACCGGAGCTGCAGGAGCAGCCGACCATCCGCAGGCATGACTGCTGCAGCTCCACCGGAGCCGCAGACCAACAGACCCTCCGCAGGCATGCCTGTGGCAGGTCAACCGGAGCCACCTGCTGCCCCCCAATCCCCCCGGCAAAATGCTGCAACCTCAATAATCCTGGCGCCGTAGGCGATTGCCTAGGCTGCCTAAATGGTAGCGCTGGCCCTGTCTTACATGTTACACAAGCTTCTAAAAATCACCCCATGACATCCAGTTAAGTTTTCAAAAGCACTCCAGTTTGGCTTAATGTCTGTCAAACCTCATTTTGTAGGAAAAAAGTATTACAAATATGCTCTAACTTTGCCTATGGATTCAGTGATAGTATTGGCCAAAACATATTCTCTGGATTCATGTTGCACTTCAATTTGCAAGTGGGCTTCTCTGTAGTTCTGCTATAAAACTGAGCCAGAGTCAGGGTGTCCACTCAGACAGTTCAAAAATAATTCCCCTGGAAGAGGCAGGAAAAAAGCCCTACACCCACATGAAAGACAGAATAATCCATATCTAGGTAGCTAGTTTAAGACAACCACCGGAATCAAAATGCACTTAACAGAGAAACTGTTTTTAAGGGAAGTCGTCCTCCCAGGAAAGTGATTCTTTGCATCCTTAGGAACACCCAATGCAGCATGAACTGGCATTCACTATTTCCTTCTTTACCTCAATCTGTGCTGTGTGCTTGGCATAGAACTCCAGAGCTTCGTCTCCTTCTATCTGACCTCCAGGCTTCAGCATGTTCTGCAGCTCTTTGTTATGACGAGCCAACTAAAATAAAGGAAGGCAAAGGGAGTGGAAGACACAAGATGTCTCTCTAACATTAATTTCTAATTTTTGGTGGAAGAAAGGAACAGTACATAGTCAGCTGCTAAGAAGAGGGCAAAGTTGGCAGAAGGTCTGTTATATTTCAACCAGGCACCATTTAGATCTATTTTGGGAGACAGAGTTTGACTAGAGGAGTTGGCTTTTTTGTTTGATATCCATGCTGTATTCCTCTCTTCACAAGTTCTCCACTATCCTGTCTGACTTGAGAAAGGTTCTTTGGGGATTCTGGCACAATTCACCCTTCCACACGTTAGCTCTCAAGATGTGTGCAGGTAGGACTCTAATAATTCAAGTAGCTAAAGGAAGGATGGCGGAAGGTTTTGCTTCTACTAAAAGTAGTGGCACTAATAGCAAGATGGTACTACACAGCTTTAAACTCAGACCATTTTAAAGGTGGCAGAATGGTGGTTTCATCTACTCACGGGCAACACTAACAAGAAATTCCTGCTGAACATATCAAATATACTATGAGCTCTTGCTTACTCCTTCTATGGTCTTGTATTGGTGTTTGGAAGTACAACAGGATTAACAAATGTGTTTGGACCAGGCTCCAGTAGAGTGGATGGGGACAGAGCAATACTGGATGGGACCACAGCAGAGACTAACCTGTGTAATATTTTTAAAGAAAACAACAAATTCAAGAACATGGCCAAATTGTGCCACCAATTCAGATAGCGGTGGCTGTGAACATTAGAAGCAGGAATGGAATTCCGTTGCCTGATTTAAATACTGTATCAGTGATGAGAATTTCATATGGGACATAAAACTAAAGCACTGGACGTAAATGATAAATAAGTAAGACCTATTATCCCAGGGCCTTCAAGATCTTGAAACATGTGCTACTGGGAATGTCATCAGTAAGGACAAAGAAGCTGGCAATTCCCCATCATAAAAGAACAAAGTCCTTAGCTGCTCTTCTCATTATTATACATGCACAGAATTTCCATTTTTGAATGTGTTAGGGTAAAGATTAGATTTGACTCTCATTGGAAATTATGGGGCTATAGAAAGAAGAGAAAAGGATACAGTGTTGAGTTCCACCATGCACCTCTTGAAGAAGAATTCTGTCCTAACTACAAAGACATCAGTTGGGAAATTAAAGCAAATCTTGAGAAAAACTAAGATTACTTACTAATCTTCACTCTTGTACACATTAGACACTGCCATTGCTATAAATATAGTTATACCTGATGAGCTAGTATGTAAATGTTGTGCCCCACGTTCCTAGGAGATGCTGCAAGATCTTCACCATTCTCTCCATCCTCAAACTCTACCTCACCTTGCATATATGCCTTCTTTATCACTTCCACCTAAGAAGAAAAAGCAAGAAAGCCACACGAATCTGAGATTTAATAACAACTCTGATATTAAGGTTAAATTTTGCCACTAGCACTCCATTCAGAACTCCCACAGAAGTCAATGGAAGCTTTAATGGGCTGCAGGTTTAAAACAAATAAAAGGAATAAATAAATAAAATAAATAAATAAATAAAACACACAGCGCAAAGTCAACTTGTGGAACTCCTTGCCTGAGGAGGTTATGGAGGCTAAGACTATAACAGGGTTTAAATAACTATAACAGGGTCATAAATTCATGGAGGTTAAGTCCATTAATGGCTATTAGCCAGGATGGATAAGGAATGGTGTCCCTAGCCTCTGTTTGTCAGAGGGTGGTGATGGACTGCAGGAGAGAGATCACTTGATCACTGCCTGTTGGGTTCACTCTCTCTGGGGCACCTGGCATTGGCCACTGTCGGTAGATAGGATACTGGGCTGGATGGACCTTTGGTCTGACCCAGTATGGCCAAATACACATCCGATCACTCAGTGTGTGGCCATCAAGCATAAAGCAAGAAGCCAAGACTCATGAAGCAGGAGACTGATGAACTCTGCTTTGTATCCTTAGACCCTCTCAATCTCTGAAGGGTAAATTAACTGCTCTAAAGGAATTTTAGATCTCCCCCCATTTTCATGTAATATATTCCAGCTGGCATCTGCTGTCAATTTTTGTCTTCATCAGATCCATTTGACTCAATGGAAGGAAAACCAAAGTAAAAACTGAAAAACTTTATCCTCAACTCACCCCGTTGTTCCTAGATAATACAGTGCTCGCAGTATGTTGTGTTGTGCTCTGATATAAAAGTTTCAATTGTACTTTGAATTTTCTGGCTTGTTTTTGTCTGTTAATATATAAACAGCCCTGGGACATTGCTAGAGTTTACTGAGCGACTTTTATATCATCATAAAATTGTAATTCTTTGACATTCTCTCAGTCAGATGGTTTACAGCAGTAAATTTCCTGGAATAAAAGATTCATATGGTCCTTCCCTTTCATTACACACTGGTGAAACTATTGCTCTCGCTCCAGTAATCACTGTTGCCTCCTTAACCATTTCTGCTACTGGCAAACTACATGGGCCTATGAATCAATAGCTATCCTTTCCATCAAATCCTGGAAAGCTCTTCCAAATTGCAAGTGATCTATGGCACAGACCACTTGTCACTGATCTACGGTACAAGATCTCAAGTTTGCCCTGTAATCTTAATCAACCACCTGCCCCTACAATGGGTCCCTGCTATGCTTCCAAACTACTTTATGGATGTCTGATGCTTAGGAGTGGCATAAGGAACTTACCAGTTCTTTTGGTCTCATATTGTAAAGTATTCTCTCTGCGTTCTCGCTGTCATGCCTGCTCTCCATGATTGCCAACAGTAATTTGGAGGCATTGTTCTGGGGGAAGGAAAAAAGAAAAACACCAGTCATTGTCAGGTGACAAAAAACTCAGCAAAAGACACCTGAACTCTAAAATAGAGTCCTTTGAGTCTAGCATCCAGTAAAGTCAACAGCACCCACACAGCTAAAACCTGCCCAACACAGAATATTTACAGTACTCGCTGTGAAGAGAAGTCAAATGAACTCAGTAAAGCTTTTGGCTTCAGTTTCCTAATATTTTCAGAACTGCAGAGTTGTTTTCTTTTAAAGTGACTGTAGCATTAGTAGATTTTACTACTCATGAACATTGGACTCGCATTTAGTCAAGATGCTGTAGGTCAGTGTTTCTCAAACTGGGGCCGCCACTTGTGTAGGGAAAGCCCCTGGCGGGCCAGGCCAGTTTGTTTACCTGCCCCATCTGCAGGTTCTGTGGCTCCCACCAGACGCGGTTTGCTGCTCCAGGCCAATGGGGGCTGATGGAAGCGGCATGGGCCAAGGGACATACTGGCCGCCACTTCCAGCAGCTCCCATTGGTCTGGAGCAGTGAACCGCAGCCAGTGGGAGCCACGATTTGCCAGACCTGAGGACGGGGCAGGTAAACAAACTGGCCTGGCCTGCCAGGGGCTTTACCTACACAAGCGGTGGCCCCAGTTTGAGAAACACTGTTGTAGGTTAAGACAAAAGACAACTAGATTGAAGATTAGATCTACTTTACTGCTTTTTAACTGAAAATCATGCCAAGTGATACAGGGAGGAAACAAGAAAACACCATAAGGCATCAGACTACTTGAATATGAACAGTAAGACTCAAATCCATCACAGTTGATATTAAAAAAACAACATTGCAATAACAGTATTTAAATTTTAAAGAATGATGTAAACTGATTCTAAATTTCAAGTCTTTTTTATTTAGAAGAAGGAGGAAATCCATGGTACCCATAATAATGCCATGAGTCCACAAAGAAAAGAACTAGAAATAGCATTATAAACGAGAGACCAGAAGTGAAACAGGAAATATTGCAGAAACGTGTTGAAGTAGAACTACTGTGTATCTATATCAGCTTTAAGGTAACTTCATAGCACACTTTGATCCAATAGGAGTTCTTAATTATTTCAGCATTAAGTCTGAACTGCCTATGAGTGACATTGAATAATTCTTGATCATGAGACTGTAAGTACCAATATAACTTGTATCAATAGGAACAAAGGAATAGGAACCTAAATATGTAGCAGGGGGGATGGCATTTTCCTTATACCTGTGGCAGTCTGACAGAAAGTTAGTATGGTATTTATCAACAGTATTGTATTTCTAATATGGGAAGTAGCTTAGGCTCTCTTGACTGGGAAAACATTTTTTAGATTTAGGGGGTTTATACTGGACATTGCACTGGTATTACTGCAAGAGTTAAACAAACATCTGTCTCTTAAAACTTATCTTTTACATTTTTTTCATTCAAAACCCACTCTGGCTTCAGCTATAGGCTCTTGCTTCATCCCATTGGCAACGTACAGCTCATTGTAAAGTATCCACTTGCCTTCAGTTCTAATACAAGGTCCATCCTCTTTTTCCCCAAAGGGTTGATGTCATTGAGAATTAATGCTGTGATGATATCAATACCGTTGGATTCATGAGTAGCAATGCAGTTCTGTGCAGAGAAAATCATCATTGTAAACCACAGTGAAAAGTAACCCAGCTAAACAACAATTTTAAACTCAGTTTACCCAACTATCCCTAACCAAAGAAAAGAGTCACCTTTTTCTCATCTCCCCTCAGACAGGTCAGATGGATGAATGGAATTTTTCAATTCAGTAAATGGTTCAATATAAAAGGTGAAAAATATCTGGCTTCAAATGTGACTACGATCATCTGTGTGATGACCTACCAAAAATGACTGGGCTAAGAGAAGCCCCACAGCATAGCACCTGATGAACTAACAGCCAGCAAGCACACTTTGGCATGAACACAGAGCTTACTGCTAAGGGAGAATACGCTGTTTTAATAAAGGTATGGGAGGTTTTTGTTTTGTTTTTTTTTAAAACCCCCATATGCCAAGTTCTTTTCAAACAGCTAATATATGTTTCCATAATTTCTAGGCTTGGTCTTAAAATGTTGTGCATCTTACTCATACAGATTTTTAAACTTGGCAACCTGCTTGCTGGGTTCACAATTTTGAATTTCTTTTGGTTGCAAAGATGTACAAAGATAATTATTCCACCTGATATGCAGCCTGTTCTGCAGAGATATATTTTCCTGTTATGATTAACTTACACGCAGAGCTCCATGAATGCTTTCCCATAGTTGCAATTTTGTTTTATTGTTGAATTATCCCTCAGTATGTTTTGTTTAGCTTTACTGTGAATTACACAAAAATGATATAGTATATTATTAAAGTGAAAGTCTTTCACTTAATCATGGTCAATTCAGCTTCTATTTTTAATGGCCCTTTACATATGTTAATGAAAAGAGACTAAGTAGTATCCGGTAGTACTGAACAAAAGCATATTCATTAAACTACCCTCTGCTATGCTTTCAGCATAGCTGCAATTATCTGTCATGGTATGGTGTATTATTTTTATAGCATACAGTGCACAGGTTTCCTTGAAGGAAAATATTTAAAAGGCCATATTTCTTTCATATACAGTTTGAGATGGCATATACAGTTTGAGATGGCATATACAGCCTGATGGATCATTCTGCACTGTGCAGACAAGAGGCTTCAATAAGATTTAAATTGGAAAAGGAAGCAGATCTTGTTTTCTGTAATATACAGAACTTGTTTTCTAAGCCAGTTGAATCCACAGCTGGACAACTGGTCTGGTATAATATGACACCCTGCGCTGTACGTTTTGTTGGCAATGTGTATTTAACAAGTCCTAGTTGTTAGTGCATACTACAGAGCTGCCGGGGTTTGAAATATTTTGCCTTCCCTGGCTAATTCAGTCAGCATCCACTTACAGCAGCTATCCACTTAGCATGGATAAATCCAGACATTTGCCCCTTAACCTGTTCACTGAAACTGTTAACAAAAACTACGTTTAGATCAGGGTGAGGGACAGGGCTGCTTTGTAGCTTGGTTTTAAAAAACAGTTGTACCATATATAAGGATGTTGATACCCAGGTGGTGAACTGGAGTAGCAGAGCTATGAGATATATTTATCATTCACTTTTGACTAAGTCACCTATCCTCTGCCCACTAATGTGTGCCCTTGGAACGCATTTTATTATCTCTGTCCCTAAGTAGCTTCAAACACCTGCTATTTAAGCAAACAAAATCAAGCTACTAGAGAAATCTTTCCTCCTCCTCCTTCACCCAAAATTATCTTAACTCAGAGGTATCAGACGAGCAAGGTTTGGTCCTGGGTCATGAATTTTTTTTTTTTTAATTTATTTTTAACTGTGATGGGATGACTGGCATAACTCACTTATGGCTTCACCACTCATATACAATGAGACCATTTAAAACTTCTACACCATATCACAGTTATATCATATTCCTGATTTACTGTTGTTCCCTGTCCATATATACTGGTATTAGTCAGTACCATGTTTAAACATTCTTTTAACACAGTTTCACAGAGTTTAGAGAGGGCTTCACTTATCACCCTCCCAGATGCTTGTCTAGAGCTTTACCTCATCTATTACTTGTGTATATGTAATGTGAGTATAATGAGCCCATGTGTCAGTGAGGAAGAACCTAGGACACACACAAGCCATTACACAGCAGTATAGTAGTAGCAAGCACTTCTCTTCAGCCAATAGACTGGGACATAGCACAGTTAGGCAGCTTGTCACACACATCTCCTGTCACAGAACATCTCTGAAGTCCACAGGAGTTCAAATCCTCAAATGGTTACTATTTCCACAACAACTCTACTGCTCATCAGTGGGGATAAACCCAGGACTTGTAGCACCAAAGCACAAGCCTCTTCCCCACTTGTGCTGGAGGACACCAGCTTTCTTCTCCCACAATCTATGATAGGCATTTGCTATGCCAGCAGCTTGGCTAGAAAAGGATTCCGGTTGCCCAGTTTGCCTAAATATCCTATATAAGGCAACACAAATCCTAATCTACTACAAGGATGCTGAGTTTTATTTTTATTTTATTCCTAGGGAGGAGAAGACGACAGTGAGCCCTGTACATAGAGAAATAAATCTTGATAAGATCATACAGTTAAATATCACCACGGTCAGGAGAGCAATATGAATGGCATCACAATGGAATTTATAGCCGATGTAATGGATTTGGGGGGGCCTACATGCAGCAGCACAAACATCACATGCGTGTGGAGGATGGGTCATTCTTTCCATGGCTGTGGCCACATTACCTGGTTTTCATGGCACGGTCCCTGACAGTACTCGGTCAAACTTTCCAGTGTCTGGTTGATCAGTGCTACATTTTTCTCATTTATATACAGACCAAGAAGCCCAAGTCCTCCAGTCGTGCTTCCACAGATACAGTCCAGAAACTGCAGTGTCTCACACACCAAGTTATAGTTAGTTTTGTTGTTTTGACAGCGTAGGAAGTTCTGTAGTTAAGTGTCAAAGACAAACAACAACATAGAAAATGAACTTTAGAGTGTAATATTTGACTAGATTCATTGGATTTAAGTTTACACTTTGCGATGTCAATGCTAATTTTTAGTATGCTTGCATAACAGAAATGCCTCGGGAAAAAAATATGTTTTATGATTTAAAGAAAGCTTTATTTCTTGTACAATTGTTGTAAAACTTCTTTCACTTTCTTTGAATGCACTGCTCTTGCTCACTCTCTCTCTCTCATGGCCTGCTGGCAACAGAGTAATGTGTGTTATGTGCTAGAAGAGAATGCAGAATGTGGGATACACTTGATTCTATGGACCACATAGATCTAAGAAAACTGGCATTCATATTCATATTTCCCCCAACAATCAGAGAAGAATGTCGCTCCACACAAAAGACCTTCCACTGGAGTGGAGAGAAAGCAATTCTCTAGTTCTGGGTTTCATATCACCATATGCAAGTGTCAAAGAGACACCTGACTGCATCTCCTAGAGAAAGGTAACTTCAAATATAATTTTCTCAGTTCCACTTCTTCCAATGTAATTATAGCTTGAAACTATTGATTAGGAATAGTTCTTGCAATAACAAATCACATTTAACAGCATGGGTTAAATATGCTTGATCTTTTATGTATTCCAACGCTTCCCCCTTGGAAATACTTGATTGAAGAGGACCAATTACTAAAAAATAATTTCCCAGTGACTCAATACTATTTGTCAGTACATTCCCAGTGGCATTGTGAAAGAGGAACTGACAACCCCACTGTTTTTTCCTAGAAGTTTCAGCATGACACTTCCCATCTAGCCTGCTTCTAATGAGTTATACAGAACTTGACTTCAAAGGCCAATCTCCATACACCCTGCCCTCCCTCCCAAAAATAAAAAATGGTTATTAGAGGAACAGAATGTATTGGACTTTGGAACAGGCAAGGTCTCTTTCCTACAAGTTTGCAGAGCACCGTTGCTAACTGACTGCTTCTAGTGATTGTTCAATGACTTTTTTCTTTTTAAGGAAAAGAGACTGAGATGTTGCCAGATTCAACAGAAGGCTAAACTAAAAAGGCAAGCACTGTAGATGAATGAGGATTAAAAGTGACAATGATTCAGTGTATTCACCTGATTGCTCACTTAGTATCTTGACTTTTGATTAGTTTTCCAGGCACTGAAAAAAGGTTGGAGGCTACAGAGATCAGAGCTTCCAAAAAAACCTCTGAAACAAATACTTCCACTGGCAGGAAAATCTCTCAGTGGAAAGGGATTTAAAACTTCCATTTTGCAGAAGCTGGATTATTAATAGCATTAGAATGTCTCTACAGGATTTTTAGCCCAGAGACAGCAAGGGAAATAGGAACAAAAGAGAAAACAATATATGATTATATAGGTTGAATGCAAACTTATGGAAGACTAAACTCCTATGGCCATAGCAGAATATTGCCTGGTCAAAAAATCTCAGTCAGTCAGTCAGTCTATAGGCCAAGGTCTTTAACTTAGGACCTAAAATAGGTGACAGAATATAAGAAGTGGGGGACACAACTCTTGGGTTAGCAAAGATGTCAACAGTAACTGTCAGACGGTAAGAATGAGACTGGGACCCTCACCCTTCAAAATCTTCCTGTTAGGCTTCCTGAAGATATGGACAGCAAAGATCTGGTCTTCTTCAGAGACATGGATCCAAACCACCTTAAAAAGTTACTCATGAGCAGTTGTTCTCAAACTTTTGTACTGGTGACCACTTTCACACAGCAAGCCTCTGAGTGTGACCTCCGTTACAAATTAAAAACACTTGTTTATATATTTAACACCATTATAAATGATGGAGGCAAAGCGGGGTTTGGGATGGAGGCTGACAGCTCACGATCCCCTGAGGGGTCCCGACCCCGAGCTTGAGAACCCCTGCTCCTGAAGGGGAAGCCAAAAGTAAAAATAATTAGCTCCCACAATTACTGAGGCCAGCAGGGAATGCTGCAAGCCATGCAGAAGATGGGCACCTTTAAATATTAGAAGAGGGAATTTCTGTGTTTCTTTGGGAATTCAACAGGAACAGGACCTTGTTTTTTCCAGCTCATCCCTCATCACTCCTCTCCCAGAACTAACCATTGAAGGTTTATCTAGTTCTAGAACTGGATGCTTAGACTGAATTGATTTTATTACACACTTTATGCAGTATCATACACACCAGTTTTGGAACGGATATCTACATAGAGATAGGAAGTAGCAATGTGGATTGGCTAAGCTGTGTCTGTATGGAATTGCCTCCAAATGTCTCATAAATGTATACCAGGATGTCAGAGATCTTGTTTGTAAATACAGACCTCTTAATCAAGATGAGACCTGACCTGGAGAAAGTACTAACAGTAAAAAAGCCAAGTTCAGCTATTTTCAGAGTATTGCGTTGAAAATTTTTCCCTCTGAGCTAGGATGAATAAAGCCTGTTGCACACTGAAGGCTTGGAAGACACCATATAAAAGAAGAAAAGTTTCGAAGCTTCCAAATTTAGGGGAATATCCAGGATGTTTGTGTACACACATAACATCTGATCTCTGAAGGACAAACTTCATAATGGGAAAATACAGAAGGAGAAAGACTATTCCTAGGAAAGACACCTTTTGAAATGATCAGAGTCTTCTCTGCTAGCAATCAGATATGACAGTCGCAGTTCTTCATATGATACGACCGCTTTCAATCTATCAAATAAAAGTTAATCCTAATATACATCTACTGCTTAAAGAAGGAAATAGCTATAGTGCCTCTGTGATAAATGAAGGGGTTGGGTAGCTCACTTTTATGGACCCACCCAGACAGTTAGCTATAAAATCCCTCTTGGTAGCTGTTCTCTACTCCCTTTATCTGTAAAGGGTTAAAAAGTCTAACTGCATGCATAGGTAAAAGGAAGTGAGTGGGCACCTGACCAAATGAGCCAATGGGAAGGCTAGAACTTTTTAAAATTGAAACAAGTCTTCCCTTTTGTCTGTCTGTGGTTGTTCTTCTGGAGATGAGTGACAGGGCTGGAACTATGCTGTAAGAGCTGACGTCAGGTACGGAAAATCATCAAATCATAGCTAGAAACTCCTCATTTGAAACCCCAGATACGTAAATAGATTAGAAAATGTTTAGGAAGACGCGATTAGGTTTCTCTCTTATTTCTTTATGGCTTGTGGACTCCTCTGTGCTAACCCCCGGTGCTTTTACTTTGCTTGTAACCTTTAAGCTGGACCTCAAGAAAACCATGCTTGATGCTTAATTATTGTATTTGCTCTTTTTAAATCTAGCAATAGCCTAAGTTCCAGATCTATTTTCTTTTTGTTTTTAATAAAATTTACCTTTTTTGAGAACAGGATTGGGTTTTTGTGTCCTAAGAGGTTGTGCATACGTTGTTTAATTAGCTGGTGGCAACAGCTGATTTCCTTTGTTTTCTTTCTCAGCTCTTCACCGTGTGAGTGTGAGAGACAGAGCGAGCGAGCTTGAGGGTACCCCACAGGGAGGAATTCCCAAGTGCGCCTTCCTGGATTCAAAGGGGTTTTATTTGCACTTGAGTGGTGGCACTGTCTACCCATCCAAATGTCAGAGAAGCTGTAACCTTTGGAGTTTAATATCAGCCTGGGGTGGCCAGTATTAATTTTTAGAATCCACGCAGGCCCCCACCTTCTGCACTCAAAGTGCCAGAGAGGGGAATCAGCCTTGATAGCCTCCTAGATATGCTCTAGGAATTATTGAGGGGAAGTTCAAATGACCTGTCTTAAATACGAGATCAGACTAGATGATCACAATTGTGCCTTATTGCTTTTGGAACTTCTGAATCTATATGCTGTCGTAATGTCTTATCATTCAAATTTATTGCATTACTATCCTGCAGCATGTGTAACTTATAAGGAATAATCAGTTCCTATTGTATGCCTCTTACGATTAGGAATAAGAAAATAAAGATATTGGGGGGAAAAGTTATGATTTTGTGAAAAAGCAACATTCCGAGAGGGTTTGAGTCCATAGATTGAGTGTGGCTCTCCAGAGAAAACAATTAATGCAATATTTAAATCTCACAGGAGAGAACCACCTGACTTGATAACAGGAAAATGCACAGGGGTAATACTATATTTCTCTCAGAATGATGTTTCTAAATCCATGTGCTGAAATCTAAAGATTGTATGATGATGATAAGATCAGCCTGTCTGCACAGAAGCGAGGGATTCTTCCCTCTCCTTAATGGGCCACCACTGCTGGTGATCTTCACTTTTGAGAGTATGATCATTTCTTTTGTTTATAGTCAGAAATTCCCTGAATGATGTTTTGTTTATATTGTCACTGTGTTCATTTTATGCAAGTAATTATAAGTAGCAGTTTTATGCAGGATGAGAAAATATAGAAAGGACATATGAAGGAAATTCCATTGACTTCCACCTCCTCTCCATAATGCAGGCCATGATAATTGTAACCAGCATGTTATATAACCTTTCAATAAAGAATCCTTGCCAAAAAAAAAAAAGGGTGTATGTGTGTGATGGGATGGCTTGATGGAAGACACTTCCGATATAGGGATAGGGGAAACAGTTAAAACATCTTTACATTTTCAACTTCAGCACAAATATACAAACTAACAGAATCGCAGGATACAGCAGGGACTCCTCACTGCTGAACTACCCTTAAAATAAAATTGAAAGATACAGTCTTGATCCTGAGCCAAAGACAGATTACAGCCTGCCTCCAGTCAGCTCAGCAATTCAAAGCTATTCCAACTTTGTTTAAACGGCAGAGCTCTTACCATGAGCTCAGTGATATACCAAAAAGAACTGGTCTAATTGGAAATCTAGAGTAAAACTTAGAAGTGTGTCAATAACTTTTGAGTGCAGAAAGAAAAATGGAGAGAAATGAGAAGTAATCCATAGCATGTCACAGGCAACCAAGTCCTGCGGGGTCCTAAATGGATAGCAAGGCCGTGTTAAATATATAGTTAATTAATAGTTCCTCCCTCATTGTTGTGAATGGAACACTACAGATGGATTCAATAAATGCACCTTCAAGAACGCACAAGTGGAAGAGACTAAATATGGACAATTTGGTACAATCTGCAATTTTATTTCACAAACCATGAGTAGACTGATAAGTGACTGAGCAGCGATGGGATCCCATAGATCATTTTGCAAGGGTTTCCTCCTAATTTGAAGCACACACTCTTCTACAGATCCTTACAGCAATGCATTTTCTTAGGTCACAACGGACAACAGCAGCAGCAATGACTTGCAAGTTCCTATATTTGCACATCATCAACCCACTCAGTTGTTAAGGCTTGTAAAATGTTTGGTAGATACCTGCTGGATGTAAAGCTGTAAGTATTAAAACTCAAAGGCCCCATATAAATTGGTTTATGCTAACTGGAGGACACATGAAAGCCTTGTTACTAAGCCTGTAAAGAGCCATCCAGTTGGCAATATTAGTAGGGAGTCATGTTACGGCATTTTGTCAATAGTCTATATTTGTGATAGTTCTTAGAGCAAGACCAGCATAAACTACCCCCTTGGGACCCTGGAAGAAAGGGGAGTATTGGGACAGCTAAGTAGTAACAGGATTATATTTGAAATAGTGCTTTTCTCACCTGTAATTTAATTCCCTCTCCTGTAGCAGAATGCAACTACCTGCTGCTCATGGAATTCAATTGTTCAGCATGGTGAGCAATGCAGGCAGCACCATCCAAAGTTTCTGCATTGGCTCACACTCAATTTCTCTTCTATAGCTTTCAGTGCCTAGTGGAAGACTGTAGCACAAAAGAGATCCTGTGTGTGGGCTAGATTATTACCCCATAAAACTGCCACCCTACTTATCCCCAAGGCTGCTAAGGTAAGGTAAGGGAAATTGTTTTACAAGACAAAGCTGGAGTAGACTGGGAAAAAAATAAAGGAACAGCATGGTTTATGTAGCCACCATAACTACAAAACGTTCAAGGATAGCAGATCACATCACAGGAATATTAACAAACAGATTTGATTTAAAATATTGCCAGCAACCAGGCATTCAAGTTCAATGGAATTGATTTGGCAGGTCTAAAACACACCCGTGCAAGATTTTACAGTTCTAGAATAGAGAACAATAATAATGCAATAAAGGGAATTATTCATCCTTTATGAAGACAATTAGTATATACTATATCCTGACTTACATTCAATTCTAAGCCACTAGCTGTAGCAATGCTGAACAAGAATCAAGCTAATTACAGTCAATCTGTAAACAAGAACCATCTCTCTGTAGGACTAGATGCACTAGATAAGATTCCTAACATACACATTTCAGACCCATTCCAGCAAATTACTCAATCACATGCTGAACTTTAAGCATGTGAATAATTCCACTGGAGTCAATGAGATTACTCAAATGCTGAAAATTAAGCACATGCTTGAGTAATTTGCTGGATAGGGGTTTCAACAGCCTAATTGCTCTCCTGGACCAATCTCCCCACTACATTTCTCCCACCTCTCAAAAAAAAAAAAAAAAGACCAATAAACTCTGACCTAGAATCACTGCTTGCTCTGTTTAAATACATATTCTAAATTTTACATGAGATGTTTATTTTTGGACCCAATTTCAAGACTGCTTTTCCTTAAACCTGTGAATGTTGGACACTAAGGGTTGGGGACAGAAAAGAGCCAGGGAGAGAAGAGAAAGTGCCTTCACGCCATATATGGCGGCCATAGACAGACTTCATTTCAGCACAGTTTTTGTCAAGCAATTCACAAAACATCCTGTTCATTGGGATTTGAAAGAGATGAGGGCGTGCATGGCTCTCTTAGGTCAATTGAGGCTGTACTGGGAAAGTGGCACAGATTAGAGAGGCTGATGTGATAGAATGACTTAACTCTACATGCATATCTGCCTATGGTACCTGTAGATCCCGGTTGTGATTTTCACAGAGTAGCTGTAAGAAACGGAGAATGGGCTGCATTATTGTAATCACAGCGCTCATCTCCAAGTCATCTTTGTTCTTGTCTGGTGCAGATTGTGGTCCATCCGCAGCTGAATAATGGTCATCAGGATCAGCTTCCCTCCTGTATGTATTATAAGCCTTTCTTGTAGCAGCAGAGGCCTCTAGCAACTGATCCCGGACTTCCTCTGTAATTTGTGTTGTGGGCTCTTTCACTAGAATACATGACAATGGAACACATGAAAGACCTTCCGTCTGGTAATCTGAACAAAAGGATTAGGGGGGAAAAAAAAATCTATTCACACATTTCCTTGTCAAGTTTCACACACAGAGCAGCTAATCACCTTCATAACCTTTTCAACAGGTATGTTTAATACAAGGAAAGAGGTTGGGTTGAGGATGATAGCATGTTACCCCTTTCAACAAATCACAGTGAAGTTTTTAATCCTTATATTAACCTGGTACGGAACAGATCACAGACACAACACCATTAGGAGTTTTTAGAAGACCTGTTGTGTAAGAAGCTATTTCTCCAGTCCTGGGTTATTTTTAGAAAGTCACTGACAATAACCTACAGTCCAGGGTCATTACTATTGATCAGATTTAGGCAGCATCTCAGGCTAGACAAGTTGGAAGAGTCTCATCTCAAATACATTTAATCATTTCAATAGTATAATCTCACAAATGGATGGAGAGAGAATGCTGCTCTTGAAATCCCAAGGCAGGATACCACTGATCTCTTAACTTTGCTCTGTGGATCACAGCATTACTGCATCAATTACAAGGAGTTCAATAAATACAATGCCTTGCTCCCATGTCCCTTTTCAAAGCAAAGAATCAGAGATTTACCTCTTTTCCTAACTGGTGCATCTCTGTCTGAGTCCTCATCTTTCTTTTTATTTCCCAAGTCACTGGTGTTTACTGTGACTGTAGCCTTGATTTCTTGTTGTGCCACCTTCATGCGGTCATAGAAAACCTTAAAGAACTTTTCAGATTTCTTATCTTCTGTTAGTCGGCAGAAGAAGGAATGCTACCAAAGAAATGGAACAAGTATATATTTTATACAGAGACTTGAGTCAAGAAATTATTTCACCTGCCCTTATATCCAGTGCACTATGGATTGACGGACTAAAAATTTAATTAGCTTTCAGCACAGACAGAACTCTAGAAGAACGAAGACTAGAGTCCAAAAATGTGTCTCAGTTACATTAGCTTTGTTATTAATATTTCCAAATATACTTTTAAAGAAGGTAGTGCAATTGATCATGTTATCCCCGGTACACTTATATGGTACACTTCTCCTTGTACCTTCCAGGTAGGCACAACAGAATATCTTTGTACATATTTGGATCTCAGCTCAACAAAGCCAAACATTAGCAATGAAATATACAGATAACACTGTCCTTCCTGCTCTCCCTGTTGAGTCAAAATGACCGTGGCTCATAGGTTTAACATTCAACACTAATCTCAGATCCCTAAAATGTACAAACAGGACCAAGGTTGTTCCCCTCCTGGCCAATTTGGAGTTACTGTGCTTTGATCTACCTGCTGCAAAGCTATTTAAATATAAGATGTTTTATATATATAACATCTTAATTCTCTCTCTAACATAGCTTTAGAAGCAACAAAAAAACTCAAAGTATTAACCAGTTTTTAATATTTGTTGTTAATTTGTTTTTCTGTCCATACATGTAGAAAGACAGTTTTCCCTAAGACTGAGGAGAATGCAAATCATATACAGGTCACAAGGAGCCAACACAGTAAGCGATCAGCCAATTTCTGATGAAACCAATATGCTGTTACATAAATCAGGATCAGAGCTTACACACGACTGGAGGATGAACTTGTAAGTGGGTCACCTTATGCAGAGTATTATGAAATTAGTTAGCATTCTGTAGTGGCTCATGATCCAACAGCCTCCCATGATGAATAGGGACAAAGTCTGATTTATTGAAAAAAAAAATTACAAATGGGAATGGCAATATATCTTGCATACTGCTCTGAGAAACAGACTACACAAGGCAATCCTTGGAATGTCTGTCTTTGATTACTCCCTGGCAGGTCTGGTTAAAACAGTATCAGAGGGACTTATTTTGAAAGATGATAATGTTACCTTTGATTACCGTGAAAGAGTGGGAGTGCTACTATTCAAACCTCGTGGCTGATACCTGTGTGAGATCCCAGGAAATCTGGAGCAGTCTCTACCAAACCAGGAAGGCCTTAATTATCTCTAGTTGGAGGGAATTAGTTGGTCAAGAAAAAAATGGAACAAAGTAATTTAAAAAATGGATAGAACAACAAAAAAACCTGTACAAAATCTTAGTTTACTAGGCAGATTTTATACTCAACTATAACCAATAGGTCTGTCAAATAAGAAACTAAGATAATATTGACTTCATTAAACTGAATTAATCTACCAGGAATACAGGACAATACAGACCATCCCATACAGAAGCAAATCTCCGCGAGAAATTGTGAAATATATTCTGAATACCAGTTAAAACAATTTCCTCAGACAATTAACCTCAGTAACGTTTTTAACTTACAGATATTTTTTTTTTTGAAAAAGCCATCTATAGAGATGTGGTTTTCTTTTTCAAAATGCTGTCCTTGAGCACATGCATAGTATATTACAGTATATACTGGTGTTAAACACCTCTGTTATACAGGCTTTGCTTTGAAAGTATTGTTTCCCATCTTTACATATGACCATTCAGATTTCGTGTTAAGTGCCAAGAGGCTGAATATAATAGTAAACAGTTAAGTAGTATCAGTATCTTTGCTGGGGATAGGATTTAACTTATCTAAAACATGAAGGGAGGACTAGGGATGGAGACAGGAAGTGGAGAGTTGCAGAACCATCAACACAATATCTTAGGCTGAGTAAATGGACATAAACAAAGGGAAAGACGAATAGCCAACTTTAAAACTTGGGGCTGCATTTGGAGAAATCAGGTAACCACAGGGACTGGGCGTAGCTTCCATCCTATTTAAGATGTATTCCCTCTCCAGATCATTAGAAAAAAAGCTCAACATGTTCATGATATTTGCAAATTACATTATTATAGAAGGTGTTAAATACAAGTAAGTCAGGATTAATCAACAGGCCTCTAAAGAGATTAGAAATAGGGGAAAAAATTGACATTCAGCCTGAAAAAAGCATGCTAATATCTCTGGGGGGAAATATCAAAAGAAAAATCCGAGGTACTCGATGGCAGGGAGAAACATGGAAAGCAGTAATGATGAGACAGTCTGTAAGTGACAGTGGGCAGAGGATCTGATACAAATGACTATGACACTTCAAGTATCTAGTGACATTATGAGGCACACACTGTTCCAGGGGCACTCTGATGACCCCAGGCTCAGCCTGTGAATTGTTCTGGGATCCTTTGGAATGGCGAGATTTATACATATTTTGATATTATTTATGAATTTGCTATTTTTGATAAGAACAGCATTCATTGACACAGGAACCCAAATGTAAAAGCAGCAAAGAATCCTGCGGCACCTTATAGACTAACAGACGTCTTTTAGTCTACAATGTGCCACAGGATTCTTTGCTGCTTTTACAGATCCAGACTAACATGGCTACCCCCTCTGATACATGAACCCAAATGATATTTCCAGAATGATTCACTGACCAAAAGCCATTTATTAAATTTCAAGGTAAAGACTTTAAAGCTACCCCTTCCCTGCCCTCCACTGGACATGTACCTAGACTGTGTGTTTAAATGAAGAGGTATTTATGTAGGTAACATGAATTTTAGATTGGTTATTTTGGACTAACCAATCAGATTGGTCTGCTTAATGAGATCTGTCCAGTTAAAATGATAATCAAGACCTCCCTCAATGATTTTTGGACTTGTCCAAGATACAAAGAATACTATACCTTTGTCTTGATCATTTGGACTGTAAACTTTTGAAGCAGGCATTGTCTCTTACTAGGTGCCTGTAGGGGGCTAGCACAGCAGAGCTTTGATCTTTGTTGGGGGTTCTACACGCTACTTTAATACAAATAAGCAAGAATCAGACCGAGAAACTACTAATGAAATTTTAAAAGCAATAAAAGTATCAGTTTTAGAAAGGGTGTCTGTTGCCTACAAAATTTGTTTGAGAAACAAGATTTTCTGCCTCTCACGCTAGTGTTTTATGTTAGTTGATTGCATGTATAAAGCACCTTCTACTTCAGAAAAAGCCTTCTCAACACGCAGGAGTGGTGAAGAAAAAGTTCTCTCTATAAACTGCATGAAATAAATATTTTGCATGTTGGTAATGGTTATTTGCTGACAGATTCAGAAGTGTTGCTTTTTTTGTTCGGGTGCTTTAACAGATTTTCCATTGCACGTCAGAGAAAAACTAGCCCGGTGAACATTTCCAATGAAGCATTTTTTGCATGTCATGTGTGCGTTTAATGGCTGTCACAAAATGATTGTTTCCATTTAGGTCAGAATACCTTTCACCTTCACACATGAGTCAACCCCAAGCCAGCTCAGCTACCAAGATACTGTATTTTAAGAGGTGTGATTTTGAAAGTTGTGCTGGAGCAGGTAGTTGTAGGTGATAATGATAAGACAGAGAATCTAAAACCTGTTCACAGATATAGTCCCAAACTTATGTTAGAAAGTTAACATTGTTATGGGAACACCTCTGAAAGAAATGAAGGTTTCCTTCAGGTGATGCAGAGTATCAGCATTCTGCCTTGCAGAAAGGAGGACTGTGACTGCTGGCCAGGCAAATGCATTCAGGCACAATGCTCTGGAATAAGAAACAATGAATTGCCATCCTGAGGGTCATAAAAGCACCACTAGCTTTGGCTGTGATGGGATCCATCTGTCTTCTCTCCAGCCAAGGTCAGGGAAAGTTTAGTCCCACTTGCTCAACTTAGGGCCACATAGGCAACTTGCCGTGAGCTCAAGGGCTGCATTTAAATGTTCATAAATGGGAACGAACTGCATCCAGCCTCATCTTTGATAGGGCTGGGCAGCACACAAACTACAGTTCCCAGGATGTAACAGTTCACCATGAGCAGTCCGCTAGACTATTCAGAATGAGATAGGATTTTAAAGTTGGAACCTGTAGACTCCTGATTGAAGAATAGGGTAGGTAGCTGTGACCTACAGTATAGAGTTCAGTGGACTGTACTGTATTATGGTCTTTCCCATTAAAAGGGAGCATATTCCAGTAGGATATTTTGAAACTCCACGGACAAAGTCAGGATGAGAACTCAGTCACAATAAGTACCCTGGAAACTTACGTCAGGATGACCCATGTCTGCACAAGAGTAACACATGGTAGATTATTTAGGCAGTCCACACATCTGCATAAACGTGAGCTCACTGGATCCATATCACCCCCAGCCTGTGCCCTTCACACATCTGACTATCAAAGGGCACACTAGCTGGCATCTGCTGGATTTCAAAACCTGTAACCGTACAACTACATTAGACTTCCTTTGTGAGATTTTTCTTGACTCATATCTACATTCGCACCCTGCCTGTGGTTTAGGAATCCCTGCCTGTGGTTTAGGAATCCCTTTATCTTAGATTGGAAGGTGACTGCCTTGTAGCATTTGGCACCTAAATCTTAAGGTCACGAGCACATCTGAATTGCTGAGACAAGCAGCTGTGCCTTTGAGATGGACCTTAGAGGGCCTCTTTCATACCCATATCAACCCACCTCACCCACATATTGAGAAAAGCTCCTTGTCCTGTCCCATTTTAAGATGTGCTCTGTTTGCCCCATATTTATTTCCTTCCCTTGCCACTTCCTTCTTCCCTCCATTTCTAGCAGTGGTCCCCCTCAATTGGTTGCTTTTATTTCAAATGTTAATTAGGCTTTTTTGAAAGCACGTTTGTTGTTTTAAACCATGTTGCACAAGCATCCCTAGCCCTTCAGTAGGAGGAGATCCTTAAAAAATAAAATATTCAAGCCAAGCATGCTGCAAGAATATGCTCAGTCACAAGGATTGGGTCTGTTACCAAACCTGCATATTGACAGGGGATCAGCTGTCCGTTTCTGCAGAATTCAGTGATGATCAGACAGTATTCTGTTTCATAAAAGTCATTTGCCATGAAACAAGAAATATATGATACACGGAGGGGAAGGGGGGGCCATGTGGTTTGTTTCATGAACATTGGATTCAGTAAACACAGCCTTAGAAGCACATTTACATCAATGAAATGCAACACATCCCCAAAATCCAGCCACTCATGGCCACATAATTAACTGAATCACGACTCCTTTCTGACACCAGAGGCAACCTGATTGTGATTAATTGCTATAGCCACAGAATGAATAAGAAACACAACACATTTCTATACTGTGTACATTTAACATCTGCAATAGGAGATATTCAGCTGCACCACATAAGACAATGGAGAGACTTTCCTTTGAGCATCTGCCACAAACCATTCATAATTAACTTTCAAAGTTTACTGAGCCAACTGAAAAGTTAGAGGCTGCTTCTGTTACATGACATAGACACACACAAGGAGAACGAAAATCCCCTTTTCCCCCCCTTGGGTTTGAAGCTAAAGGTTCACAAGTCCAAACTCCTGCAGTGAACTGAGGAAAATCTGCATTTCCGCAGTAGATGGTTTCCATGCAGGTATCAGAGCTGAGTGAGCCACACAGAACACAGCACCTTTCAGTTGTCTCCATGGTACACTGCACTTTGACACATAGCAAGAGGCTGGGTTAGTTTCAAGGGGATTGGAATGGAGAGGAATCCAGCACAGGTCACTGTCCTTATTCAAGAGAATCAGCCTGACAGATTCGTCTGAAGCTAATGAAAATAGTCTATATAAAATTGTCACAGGGGAAAGTGTTCCATAAATCTTTGCTAAAAGCTCTGAAATCTTTGCTAAAAGCGTAGTTTCCCCCTGCTTTTGCGAGACACTAACCCTTCTTCATGAAGAAACAAGGAACCCACTGACCAAATGGGAACCCCACCTTCACCTTTACCCTACTAATGCTAATTATATTTGGTGAAAATAGGCTTGGATTACGTAGCCAGTGAACAGTTTAACAGCAAATGGCTTAAAAGAACAGTTGTTTCCCCCCATTGACTATCTACAGAATGTTTTAGCGAAAATTTTGCAGGCAAAGGGGACTAAACCCACATCCAAATGACCTAATAAACTAGCACAATAGGGTCCTGGCCCATGACTACCCCTCCTACGTGCTACTAGAGTACAAACAATAATTCATCGGAATTTAAGACCAGAAGGGACCATTATATCATCTAGTCTAACCACCTGTATAGCACAGGCTATTACGTGGGTAACTATGTGAAATGTATTAAGCCCAATAATTCATATTTGGCTGAAGTATTACTTCCAGAAAGGAATCCAATATTGACCTGATAAACATCAAGAGATGGAGAATCCACCACTTCCCTTGGTAGTTTGTTTCAGTGATTAAAGCACACTCACTGTTAAAAATGTGTGTCTAATTTCTAATTTGAATTTGTCTGGTTTCAGCTTCCAACAAGTGGATTTTTGTCGCCACTTTCTCTGCTCCATTAAAGAGCCCTTGATAGCTGGTATCTTCTCCTCAAGGAAGTACTTACACACTTTAAATCTCCTCTCAATTTTCTTTCCGATAAAATAAACCAAGCTCTTTAGTCTTTCACTATAAAGCATTTTCTTCAACCCTCAAATAGTTTTCTGTGGCTCTTTTTTGCACGCTCTCCAATTTTATACCATTCTTTTAAAAAGGTGGACACTAGAATTGAATAATAATAATAATAAACTATCAGAATGATTCACCTAGTGTGCAACAAGCAAACAAACACACAAAAACCAAACAAACCCAACCCCACTCTCCTCCCCACAACTCTCACAACTCAATAGTTCGATTCAATTTCAGGCACCTGGAAGAGAGGTGAAACTTAGATGCATCTTAGTGCCCGATAGATTCTCTGGAATCTAACAGTACAAAATGCAGCTGGCCAAAATGGAAGAAGCTTAGACAGATAGAATTACAGAACTAAGGTAACTGTGATAGTGTGTACAAGCGGTTCTTAACATGTTTCATGCCTCAGCAATGTGTAGCAAGCAGTTTAGTTAACAATTTAAACCAACTATCTATAATGAGGAATCACATGGCAGGTTGTAAACTTTACTGACTGACGTCTTATTTTTGAGCAAACTGAAGAATTACAGCATCACAAAGGGCAATAAAGACTCAGTTAACAAACACAATAACCTGCTTAACTCCATGTGGGCCAGTGCACACTGAATCAGCACAAAGGATTGCCAAGTGGAAAAACCTAGAATGCCAGGGACCAGCTGAAGGCAGTTTGTGTCTGGTTCTCTTTTCAAAGGCTTATCAGGTTTTGCTCACGTCTTTGTGTGTATGTTTGTCACTCTTTCTGGGAACACATTAATCTATTCAGTTAACTGTTAACCAGACTTGCCCTGAAGTCACGGCTCTTCGTATTGCTAACCAAGAAACCGGAAAGATGAACATTTGTGCTTCTCACATCAAACAGCTTGGCTTCTGTTCCCTGATAATCATAGGCTCTATTTTATTCTCTGTTTACACACTCATGTGGTAAGAAGTATAATCAAAACCTATTTAACAAACACTGTATGCAAAATGTGTTGGTCAACGGCGGCTCCAGACATTTCGCTGCCCCAAGCACTGCGGCATGCCGCAGGGGGCGCTCTGCCGGTCGCCAGTCCCGCGGCTCTGGTGGACCTCCCGCAGGTGTGCCTGCGGAGGGTCCACTGGTCTCACGGCTCCACCGAAGCCGCGGCGCCAGCAGACCCTCTGCGGGCATGCCGCCAAAGGCGGCCTGCCTGCCGTCCTCCCGGCAACCGGCAGAGCGCCCCCTGCGGCATACCGCCCCAAGCATGCGCTTGGTGTGCTGGGGCCTGGAGCAGCCCCTGGTGTTGGTTCAAACTCACTCTCCTTTCTGAAGGAAGGGTAATCTGATTTAAGAAAGCTGTGGGTGGAGATCCAAATGAGACAGTGCCTTTGGCATTAGGAGGACAGAATGTTTTCTGGCCTACACCCTTAAAGCACAGTTTTGACAGACCTCCTCAAGTAAATTTACAAGTATAAACTCTGGGAGATCCCATTAATTAGTAGGGTGAGACTCTCAGGAAAACAGTCATGGTTTAACAACCAAACAGTTAATTTAAAAGTAAACCTGGCAAAAACTCAAAGGCTTATGTTGAGCTGGTAGAAACTAACCCCTCTCCCAGCTCCCAATATAGAGCTAGAAGTTAATCAATGAAGACTGGTTTCATGAGAAATTGTTCAATGATCAACTTGACATGCAGGGATGTTTCCAAAAGGAAAGTCCCTTCAGCTACTGAGAAAAAGATTACCTCTCTGGCCTGGAAACAGCAGATCTTTCACTCCAATGTCAGAGAGAAATGAGTAAGTGGAAGTTAGCTTGTCTTGGTTATCCTGGTGGGCTACCACTATGAACTATTACAAAACTCCTGTAGTTTTATGAAGGTGTACTTGCAAAAAAGCTCACCCCCACCTCATCTAGCCAGACTGTACTTCAAGGCATCCATATTTCACACTTTTAAAAATAAACTGCAAAGCTAACATGAGCACTGAGTCAAATACAGAAACAAACCCCTTATGTTCCCCCCAGCCAGGCTGCAAGGGCTTTCAGCACAGAATAAAGTTGTTGTTTTTTTTTAAACAAACAATTCTGACACATCTAAGAAATCCTTTGGTATTTCCTTGTTTGCTAAAAATCCATCATTCTGAGTCCTTAGTAATACCATTAGTCCCATGGAACCTAACATTTGTTAGTTAAAATATTTCTGGGTTGAATGTGTTCTGTAGCCTGAATTAAGCCCATAAGGAATATCTGCTGCTTGCCCAAACTTGCCATTTTTCAGCATAGCTTTACACTTCACCTTTAACCACTGCAAGTGCAGAGGGAACATCATCACAGTAGCAACCCAGGCTACATAGTCTGCAAACACACACACACATGCAGAGCACACTTATGTTACTGATGTTCCCCTGCAGGGCTATACTCTGAACTGGAAACATTGTCCCCCTAACAACAAATCTGATTAAGGAGACTCTCAGAGAGGGACCTAACTGTTTAGTAACATATCCACTAATGGTGTTCTTTCCCCACAAACAATACAATGAAATCAGGTGGGAGAGCTAAGCCACTTGTTTCTGGAAGACCCCTTGTATTAGACACGCATTCCCAAAGGTGGCATTTAAAAGCCTGACGGTCTCCAATTTAAACTGGCAAATAATTCTCACAAGACACTAAGGTAAGAAGCAGCACAGGGGCAATGAGGTGAACGGAGATGACGGGGAAGCCAACAAGGCAACAATGGTGACTCATCAGTAGACATGTGCCTGTTCAGTTGGGGGTTAAAATTCCTGCAAACATGGAGCAGATGGCTCTAAAAGCGTGGGAGACTTGGGGCTCTGACTTGCTTTGACACAGGGCTTTTATTTGAGTTCCTCTCCACATGCATAAGAGCATTCACCTATGCACACAACAGGTCACATATGTGATCTATGTAAAGCTCTTATATGGAAAAGCATGTATCCCACTTCCTTAGAGAGCCATGAGGAGGTGTGAGAAACACGGAAGTCTACAGACTGCAAAGAAGGTGTAAGATCTTCTTGAGAGACAGGGGAATTAAAGAAAACCATAGCAACAAGTCAGTCCACCTACCCAAACCACCCACCCACCACCAGTTTCATTTGCTGACGCACTTCAAAAACAAGCTGGCTCCTACCAGCTCTGGAAGGTGAGCAAGCCCCGAGAGCTCATTAAATTCCCTTCTCAGCTACTCTTGTATGCCTGCAGCTAGTGAGCAAGTAGGATATAAATAGAAGTTATATAACATCTCTTTGTTGATTCCTGTGCTTACCCAAAAAAATCCACACACACACACACCCCTGCAGCATGACCTTGTTTTTCTGAATAGCTTGCCTCTGCCTGCTTGCTGAGGATTTTAATCCTGTTAGGGATCATCTTAAAAGTTTAAACAACAGGATATAGATTTCACAGGCAGGGGAATATAGGCAATATATTAAGCATTAGCAAGTTACTTTCTATATTCCTTATATTTTTAGAATGACATCTACTGACTGTTGAACTGACCCAGGGCTTCTCCAAGTAAGGTATATGAGAACATGCAGTTCTAAATAATACCGTATATAGGTTTACAGAGATCATACCATGGTGAGGAGATTTAACATTCAGACTCTGATATAGTTCCCCATCTTCATTTTTCACCACATAAATGCTATACTACAAAGGGCAGAGTCAGTGATGCTAGGCTCCAGGAAGCTGCTGTCTTGATTACTGATGCTTGATTAATTGCAAAACACAATACATCAATAACAGAGTGGAAAGCGTCCACAAGTTCAATGCCCTCCACCTTCTTACCCATCCCGTTCACAAGCTGGGACTCCTCTCTGGTAGCTTTATCTCATCCAGCGATAAAGAAATTATATTAATCAAACAAGAGCAGGAATGATTTCATAGCAGCTATTCAATCTTCAGTTCCCAGTGCAGTAATGTTATCAGTTATCATTTACACTATAGTGGTGTCTAAAGGCCCAGTGTGATAGATAGTATGTGTACACACACGCGTACATACTTATACATATATGACAGTCTCTGCCCCAGACAGCTTGCAATGTAAAATCTCATTGTCCACACGATCATCAGGGATATATTGCAATATGTGTTGACTTGATGATGATTTACAGTGTGACCAGATCAACTGGGATACATCCTGCAACATTTACACAATACGTAGATCATTGATATAGTACTCACTGGCATAAAAGATGAATTATAGACACAGAAGAGGACAAGACTGCTGACCTAAAGAGATTACAATTGATGGCATAGATGTTTGCTGAGAATTATGCTACCTCTCTTTGCAGGGAAAGTTTTGAAGCAGCAGTTTTGTTTGGAGTGTCACCAAAGCTAACAGTGACATTCTTTGGAGTACTGTACCTAGAAAAAGTTTCTAAAAATTTCATGATGAAAGATGTAGATGACCAGCTCGTACAGAGTTGGACAATAGCACAGGATGATTGTATTAGTTTTCTAAACAGAAGTTACATCTGTCTTGAGAATATTTTTCAGATTTAACTCTATACCAAAAAAAATTGGTTATTGATTTATGTAAATACCCCATCCCATTTTATTTACACACAAACAAATGCAAAGACAAATGTATACTACACATATGAAGAAAGAAAACAAACAATTTTTCTACAGGTAAAGTATTAGCGATTCTGAACCGTTGGTCAGAAAGAAAAATCTGACAATTCTACTTGCAAGAGTTTAGTGGTCCAGAAAGCATTTGTGATGATCCACCAACATACTTCATTTGACAACTTTCAAGACACTGGACCACAAAGCAGCTGGTATCACCTAGATATTCTGTGTCTGCATGTGCAATTGAATGTTGAGTAGTTTTGTAATAGTAGCTTTTAAACACACAAAATACATCTTCCATATTTTAATAAACTGGAAAATGCCCATTTTTAAAAAATCCACAACACTCTGATCAGTACTGCTTAGTCAGAAGGTACAGAATAGGTGGCTGCTTACAGCAGCAAAATATTAGGAGCAGCAAACCAGTCACTGTGGACTGGGAAGGGATAGCAGTTTGCTTAGGGCACTAAAATCCCTAGAAAGGTCCTGATTTTGCATATCCCTTCACTGCCTGAACTCTGACCAATTTTCAGGGTTAATTTCAAACCACCTGGTGTGCACTCTGAAGCAAGGTTGACCAAAATTCTGCAAGCAAGGCCTCTGGCTCCTGCAGCATTCCAAAGCAGCTGTCTAGAGATTCTACCTCTGCTTCAAGTACATTTAGATGATGGAATTTTTCATTGAAGTATATATGAAAGATTAACCTTATAAATATGTTAATAAACTCAACTTTTCAGTACCACTTGATTTTGTACATTTCAGCGTGCTGCAGAATTTTATACTGAAAATAAATAGCAATTATGATGGCTGTGAAGCTGAAGGTTCTGGCAGTTGGGCAGGACACAGTTGGAGGTTCTGGCACTAAGGAAAAGGAGGACAGTGGTTTAGTAGCATAGAGTAAGTAGATTTCTCACATTTCGTTTCAAAGTTATTCATCCCAGTGGGATGAATGGTGCAGTTCACGTCTCTAACAGTTACTATTTCAGGTTGTCTGCAGACGCAGGGACCACACCTGTTTACGTCTGCAAGGGGCACTGCCAATATCTCACAGACAGTTACGACTCTCCATCCAACAAATGCTATTGATAGCTGGGATGCCCATATCCTTTTGGGTGTAGATTTACTAGTCCTGGTTGGCTACTGTCCTGAGAAGTCAGTTAGAACTGAAGGAGCAACAGATTGGAAAGGCAATGTAGTAGATCAGAATGGTGTGTTTTTAAATGTATGCCACCTACCATGTCTAGATACTAATGTTTTGAACTCCTGGATAATTAAAACAGATGACTCTTGAATTTGGCACCTGTGATTTTTCAAGGTTATCACTGGTTCTTTTTAGCACTGATCCAGGACATGAAACATTTTTCTTCTCTTAATACCAACTATGTCAAAATGGCACCTTTTTACTTAGCAGATCTGCTCCCCTTGTGCATTTAAAGTCCTTGCAACTTGAATGTCACCAACATTTTCTCTTTAAATTTTTTTTTTTTTTTTTTACACCTGTGCACTGCCAGCACAGCTGAGAAAGAATGATCTCAACTACTACTTCCTGTGCATCGACTGTACCATTTTTCACTGAGCTCCTATCCATTGCCTTTGAAGGCAATGGGGCACACCAGAGTCCAAAACCATAATCTGTCCTGAAGGATCTTTCTTGGTGTGGATACATAAGAAGGAAAGAAGCCAACATGTCTCTCAGGTCCCAGATAATTTTGCAGGGTTGGCACATATAATTAGCACCTTTTACATGTATAATGAGCTGATGTGATATGGAAATTAAGACACAAATATGGAACACCACAATGCCATTGTTACAGTCACATTTCAGGGAAGAATAACACTTATGCTGTAAGCTCCAGACCTTGGCCCAGAGCAGTTTTTTATTCTTGCTGCTTCATTAACTTTTGCCTGCATGCTATATCACACCTATGGCACTGGCTCCCAGGGCTAGTATTGTGGCACTACAGCACATGCTCTCCAGGATGCTGTTGGTAGAGGATATTCCCTGCTCTTCTCTTCCCAGATCTGGCTCTCACATCTCCATCAAAGAGTTCTGCACAGAGTTCCGCTGCAAGATGACTTCTTGAGCCCCTGAAAGTGCCAGGGACCTAGAAGGACCCTGTTTCCCCTCTCCTAAGCAGCCTCAGTTCAACCCTCTCCTATTCCTAAAGCAAGCAGCCACTGAGAAATGAGTACTAGGAGGCAGGGACTAATAGAAATTAAAAGTAATATTCAGAGTGCGATCTTTAATCAAGTTCTTATCTGCATATAATGAACTTTGGTTTGATTATCAATCCCCTTTGCCATGTAATTTCTATTTACACCCTTATCAAGAGCGGTATACCTGGGAAAAGAAGAATTATGGTTTGGGGTTGTTTCACCTGTAAGAGTATATGCAATAAAACAGAGATATACTAGCCCTGAGGACTGGTACCATATTAAGCTCTTGTGGGATTTTAGTACATACTTCACCAAAATGAAGTCAGTCTCATCACTTTATTTGATCTTGACAACACTACTTGGGAGTGGCCGTGGGAAACCTATTTTTCAACTTTTGAGAAAATCCCTAATTAAGTGAGCTGACCAAAAATCACCATGGAGAAGAGGAAGTTATGTAAGGCAGTTTACTCATTATTAACTTTCAAAGATCCAGGAAACCTGAAACTCCAGGAGGTGAAACAGCATATATGGTGCACATAATTTTTATTTGGCAGATGAGAGACGCGCTATAGGAGAAGTCTTTAGCAATTTCCTCCACTGTCATTCACTTGCCGAGTTTACGTTAACTGAAGCCAATTCACAGTGTTGAAGTTTATATATGCAATAGACTACTCTCTGATCTGCTCTAAAGTAGAGAAGTATGCTCTGAATTAAGCTTGCCTACAAGCAAAATCACAAAGCAAAATTGTGCAAAGCAAGCCAAAGAAAACAATGTATGTAGCAACAGGTGCCACACACAGGCCAGCAGCACTACTGAAAGTAGTGCATGCATCCGACGAAGTGGGTATTCACCCACGAAAACTCATGCTCCAATACATATGTTAGTCCTGTGGCACCTTATAGACTCTTTGCTGCTTTTACAGATCCAGACTAACACGGCTACCCCTCTGATACTGAAAGTGAGTGAATGCTGGTTCTTTTACATTACACAGCTCTGAAGGTGATTTCTGAAACAACACCTATCCATGTATTTCTCAGGAGTTTTTGCCATCTCTCGGAAAGCACCAGCGGAGAATGACTAGTTCCAGCTTTCTGTGGGTTTACACACTAGGAGGTACATAAAATAGAAGGGAGCTTACATAATTTTCAATTCAGTGAGCAGTAACATTTCTCAAGTTAATTTATTGCCTTTTCTGACCCTTCGATTCAAACTCATCTGTGCTATTATAAATTGCCATGGTGCTGAATCAGGGGTGAGCTTCCATAGCAAATTTGAACTCTCACTCCAATAGGTACAGTAAGCTCATTTCAAACAGAAACAGTTTCTTGGACATTTCTATTAGCTTGCCTGGCAGTAGAGATAATGAAAATGCTCACGTGTATTCTAGATATTAGAACTAACCTAATCTGGATTAGGACATTCCATCTTGATCGTTTAATGTGTCAGTGAAACAGAAAGTCATTTCCACAGTTAAAACAGCCTATTAGAATAATAATGAAATAATTAACAATCAGTCACATTCATCACCATTATAAAACATGCAGCAACACCGAAGCCAGTGTGCTCAAATATCTACTAACAAAGATTTAGCAGCAACAACTATTCAAGTTATCCTTGTCCAATAACACAGTGATCTCTTCTCCCATTAAGGCACATGGGAGTTACCAGGCAACTCCCATTATTAACTTTAAACAGGAGCATCATCACACAAGTCCCTGTGTGTCAGTGGAAACTTTTTGCTTCACTGCACTCTGTGCTCATTTCCCATGTGAAAACCTATGGTAAGAAAATACCACGCAAGAACGAAGCATTTCAGATCTCATTGCCAAGAAAGTCATTTTGCGTAATCCGTTTTGCCAGTATTCCAATAGCTTCCTCATTCTCAATTTGAAAGCAGTAAAAACATTCACAGAGTGTAGTGTGAGCTTGTTGAGAATACCATAGTTAAATAAGAGCTGCTAATAATAAATATACATTTGTCATGAATGAAGATAATTAATTTGTGTAGAATTGCAAGGCAAAGAATTCTGGGAGGTGGAGTTTCTGAAATTTAAAATTAGAAGTACATGTGCACTGACAGTCTGTGATATAAGATTAACAAGCTCAGACTCACTATTCTAATGGCAGTTTGTTAAAATTACAGTAGGATCTCAGCAAATCCACACTAAAGATTGGGAGAGCTATTATGAAGTTCTCACCTAAATTTGCAAAGTTCAAGAAGTGAATAAAAAAAGCAGAGAGTGGCAAAGACAGTGCACCACAAAATGTACTTTGTTCATTTTGACAAGTGTATCTGGGTTTTCAAAATACCTCATAATAGACTAGTAAAGTTCTGCAGCATGTTTTGTAGAAGTAATGAAGTCTTAGCAATAGGAAATGTCACACTTCCATACTCTACTATTAAATCTTTCCTATGCAGAAGGGAGAGATTCTTTTTAAAAATGTGAATTGAAAGCAGTGTGGACAAATGGACTACCAAATGCTGACCTTCTGTAACAGTCTTAAGCAGCTTCGTTTCACCTGCTCACCAGCTTAACCTTCCAGTTTTCTAGGCAACTAGATACAACATTGTCCCCAGGTGCGAAGGGGAAGCATGGTTATACTAACCTCACCCAGAAAGGAGACCAATTTAACTGAGCCATAATTTAGTCATTACTTTGTGGGAGGGAGAAGTGAAATCATGATTTTACATCATCAACTTTCAAGTTCATTTTGATTTGTAAATTCTGAGCCAGCTGTTCTCCCAGGAATTAAGCTCCATCGTCAGCATTTTTCTACATTTAATTTTTATACTTGATTTTTAACGACTCGGGTAGTGCTGAATGATTAGGAAGAGCTGAAGTACAGCTGTTCTTTATGTATACTGAAGCCGCACCTTGAGGCCCTGATCAGAGAGCCCCATTGTGCCAGGCACTGACCAAGGCAAGAACACGCCCTGCTCCACAATCTAAACTAACAAGTAGGGGTGGGAGGGAACTGCCAAAATGAGGACCTTTGCATCCATTGCCACGTTCTGCACTTTGGCACTCTGCCTTTGGGGCTGTGGGAATCCTTGGCGAGTAGTTCATCTGTGGCACAACTACTTCACAGGGTACTTTCAGCATAGTCCCATTCATAGTTTAGGTGTATGAGTAATAGCTCCTGGACGTGCCTGTGCCCTTCTATTCTGTACAGCACTAGCTGTAGGTTTCAGTGAATGATTTGGTGCATAAAACCTCAGTGTAATTCTGAACTTAGAATCAATTCATCTGAACTAAAAAGAAAAAGCCAAAAACCAAACACGACCCCCACTAAGATGAGATATTTTCTACGGCTGCATTGGTGCACGTAGACACACGTATGCTCTCTCTCTGAACCGCTGCTGACTACACAGATCATTTCCCTAAAGCTAGGGACACTCCCTGAGCACTTACCCGCAGAGCTGGAGAGGATGGAAAAAGTTAGTCTAGTTTGCTGGAAGTAGCATCTTAGAAGGCAAGATCATGACAGAAATTGGCAGAGTTGTAAGGTACGGATGTGAAAGTGCTAGGAGGTTTTACTGAAATTGCTGCACGCCAACAACTTCTTCCTCAGCAAACACTTAATCTACAGTCCCCCCACATGTGCAGTGATACACATCAAGTGGCAACTAGGGAGTCTTCCTTTTTGGTTAAAAATATCTCCTTGGAGATGAATGTAAGATTTCCCTACTATATGTAAATCAGAGTTAGAAAGTGATCCCTTGGATCATCTAGTCAAAATAAACTGGGAGGTGGCCCTATTCAGCCCATAGGCTTCAAATTCCAGAATAAGCTAAGGAATATAGATTTATCCTTGAATTTGATTTACCTGCCAATATGATATGGGAAGATATCTGTGCATTGCTAGGGAGATGAAGGCTCAGATTTAAAACTTGAGAAGATAAATTTCAGCCTGCAATAGTATTGCTGTTATTAAAAATTTAAGTTTGTGTGGGGCTCTTTATCTTTTGTCTCAGGCAGAGTGAGCTAAAATGTTGCTCACAAGAGCGCACTCCATGTCCTCTTGCTCATACATATAACAACCAAAAAAAAAAAAAAAAAAAAAGAGTGCTGAGTGTGTCTAGTATACTACTAGAATATACCATATTAGAAGGTTGACATTGCACGGTGACATTGTGTATAACGATGCTGGCTGAGTATCACATTGTGAGGTAACATCACAAAGCAATCTATCAGTTCGTCGCACTGAGCTGTGGGTCTCTGAATCAATACCATGATGGATATAACTATTAGTTCTTCAGGATTTAATACAACTGCTAACACCCAGAAACCAGTGCCCTTTATGGTCTTTTATTCTATTTCTTTTCTTGCCAGAGCATATGCTGTAACAAGTGCATATTCTTTTTGTTAATAATAATGGAAATAAACACTTTTAGATAATCTGGTCATAGAAAGCCTGATGTCTACTGCACAACTTGAGAGCTTGTGGCTTTTAGCAAAGCCTGATATTCTCCCACCCCCCTCACCCACAAAAATCTGAGCTAAATTCATCTTGATATAATTCCACTGATTTCAAATGACTTATATGAAAACTTACATGGGAATTTTAACAAGTTAGCTTGTCTATCATTATCATCATCAAGCAATAGTTTAAGAAGTGCTGAAGGGGCCCAACCAGAATCAGCGCCCCATTGTGCTGGGTGCTGTGCAAACACACAGAAAAAATATTCCCTGGCCTGGAAATCTCACAATCTATAAGGCAGACAGACAGACAAAACGTTGGGGGAGTGGATGTAACTAACATTCTGGAGATAATATTTCTAAAATTCATGAACTACAGCTGTGACATTAAGCGAGAAACCTAAACATGTCAATTACCTTAAGTGTTGAGAAATACTTACTTAATATTTAATTCTCTAAAAGAAAAAAAAAAGGATATTGTTTAAAAATAACTGCACTACCAAGTTACTGATAGTTTTATTCGGACACAGAATAGAAAGAAATAAAATTATTGTACATATTGGGAAAAACCCACTCTAGACTATTTATACAATATACAGACATATCAATATTTCTCAAAAAACTCTGCACTTTCCAAGCAATATTCAGAACCCCAAATACAGGTGCATTAAGTCCTACACAGACTGATCCTGCTTAAAGTGTAGAGTCAATGATAAGGCATCACATATTCTGTGATAGCCTTTGTAGGCTGTTTATCCACAGCAATGCATTGGTTCACATGTGGAAGAACAAAAGTAATTGTGCTTTTGACACATGGCTTTTTTACTGTATGCGCATCAAGCCACACACAAACCCTAGGCTGGTAGGTCTAGACATCTAGCACAAACTTCTAATTCAGTCAATAAAACCAAACTAAATTTAAAGACATGTAAGCCAATGAGAGCAACACTGCCAGGGAATTAACTACAACCTGGGGCTTTTCACAAAGTAAAGTGTCTTCTGATTTTAAGCCAGATAAAAGCAAAAGCTTAGTCCTGAAAACTCTTACACACTTGCTTAATTTTACTCATGCAAGTAGTCCCACTGACTACTGCATCCTGCTATACTGCCTTAACAACCTCAAATCCAAGCTTCCACTCAAAGCCAACATTTCGAAGTCAGTGATATCTAGCTACTTTTAAGTTAAAACACCTGGGTAAAGACATATTACCGTGAAATATTGCAATACTCAAAAATACACAATACACACCCAGTACTTTAGGCCTAAGATTATCTAATCACAGCTCAAAGCAACAGGGATTTTATAAAATGAATTTCAATTGATGATGTTTTTAGCAATCAGCTCATTGTTATCCATTTCCTTACCTGTATAGTAGTGTTGCCACCCTCCAGAAGAGCAATGGCTAGCAGAATACTTTCATGAAAAACTCTGTCACTGGTGGCATTCATGATAAGGTCTATGACGAGGTTGGATGCACCTTCCTTATCCAGATGACATTGGACGTCGGCCAAACTCATTTCACCTCGACTCATTGAACTGGATCCGGAGCTTCCTCCTATAAAGGTAAATCACAATGAATAGCTTGAGACTCACTCACCCCTTCATTCTATCAGGTGATAGAACTCATTTTCCAATAAAGTAGAGTAAAATGTTATAGCCTAATAAATTAACACTGTGAAAAATTTAAAGTGCCAATCAGGTGTTTAACTCTGTACAAAAGACAATGACAAGTTCTCTCATGAAGAGCTTATACAGTCTAGAAAAGGGGTTCTTAAACTGTGGGACTCCAAATTGGGTTGCAACCCCATTTTAATGGGGTCACCACGGCTGGCGTTAGACTTGCTGGGACCCAGGGCCGAAGCCTGGGGCCCACGTCCCACCGCCTGGGGCCCATAAGTTAGGCCACTCTCAGCTCAGAAAAAAGTTAAGTTCATTTATACATTTAATTTTAATGTATTCTCTTTCAACAGCATTTGGTTTTGTCAATTAGACGTTTGCTGACTTCTTCGAGAGTCCATATGAATAAAAACATTTTAAATTACCGAACAGGCAAACTACGCTCATCTTTACAGTGTGAAGTGAAAACAATCCAGAAGAGTGGGAAAAAAAAATATTAGGATGGTTTCTGAAACCAACATTACATCATAAAAGAACAAACCTATAAAACTCCTTCCCAATCCTATTATTGAGAGATAGAAATAAGTTGTCCTTTTCTATGCAACTCACAGAAAGTCAAGAGGATGGGTGAGTGGGGGCCATCTCAAAGGGAAAAAAAAAAGTTACTTCACCTGTAAAATTTTCAGTTTGTTATGCAGCAACAAGCATAGACAATATGGCAGGCTAGAGTCATACAAATCACTAATTAGAAGGCAGCACATCCTACCTCCTCCCCCAGCTTTGCAAGTGCCTCCAGGAGACAATGGGCCATTGCCAAAGCTTGTAAGGCTCTCTCTTCTTCCTGCAGGTCTGACGTTGCCATAGTAACGGTTGACCAAAACTTGCCTGAGTGCTTCACCCTTAATTCAAACACGGTAATGAAATCAGTATTTGAGTTTAATGTATAAATGAACGAACAATCAAGAGAACCAGGAGTGGTCTTATAATTGGCCTAGTTTCACCAAAGGTGGTGGGGGAAGGAAGGACTGAAATCGTCAATATTTCAAAACAAAACTTCCTTGAACATCCTACAACATTTTCAGACCAGCCTAGTCACTATATATCCATCCCACAAGCCTCGCCTAAGGTCACGGGTACCAAATGCCAGCAATAGCTAAAGTTCGCATGCCACGCTAAAAAATTCTAGCTTGTGTAATATTGAGATTTTATTCCAAAGGTGCATTTTTACCAGGGTCCATTAAAAAGGACCCAGGGCTCAACTTTAAAAATCAGACATGGAATTTGAGTGACACAAAAAAAAACCCAACCCACACAAAGTGGGGATTTGTTAAGGGGACAGTTAGACCTCTGGAAAAGGGCATGAAGAGAGAGAGAGAGAGAGAGAATGAAGTCATGGTTTAAAATAACATATTGTTATGAGAATAATCCTCCCTCTTCATACTCCATTTTGAGAACATTAAAGAGCAGAAACATCCTGCCATCCCCAAATAATTCAAGTTAGTTGACACTACACATCTGTGTATAATCTCAGCTCCATTAATAGTTTACTGCTTTCCAACTCTTTAGTAAATAAAAAGCACAGATCTTCCCTGCAGCAAATACAGATGGGTCATTTTGATCAGCCAGCATCCTAGCATATGAGATCTTACATGTTCCGGGACAACAGTCCTCCAGTAACTTGTAGATGCTCAACTATATTCAAAGTTAGAAGGCCACAAGCAACGTTCTACTCTGAATAAGAAGCCCTGAACACATGCAGCTCATCAGTGGAAGATGAGAGCCTGTGATACTTCTCAGAATCTGAACCACCATTAATAGGCCCAAGACTGCTTCCACTGATGTCATTAAGAACACAACTGAGACCACAATTGAGCACTATGTCCCCAAGCTGCATGGTTATTTTGGTTACACAAAAGTTGGTAGCATGCCCAGCAATGAACAGGTACAGCAGGTATTTTGAGAGTCTTTTAAAACCTTTATAGGTAAAGACAGAGACATGTAACTGTAAAATTAAAAAATACATGGGGTTTTGAGGAGACAAGCAAAAAATGACTTTAGGAAGAGAGGGAAAAAAATCCAAAGTGGAACAAAACAAAGTATCTTAATGACTTTGAGCTCCACTGGCAAAATTCACCCTGCACGTTGTATTATAGTTCATACGCCAAATAATGTAATTTGCCAGATCCATCAAAATGTCCTTAACAACGTAGCTTGACATCATCTGCTGTACAAGTCAAGCCTTTGTTTGAAAACTTTATAAGTGATTTTTAAAACACAAATGTAAAATAATGAAATAGACCCATTAAAATACAGAGTGTAAAAAGAAGAGTGATTTGTAGTTTGGATGAGAAACACTTTAAAGTGGGCTCTCTTTAACAAGCAACTGGGGCAGCTTACCTGAAAGTTAAAAATCTTGTAACATCTTTTGGAAAGTTATAGGCTATCCTCGGTGTGCTGGAGAACAGTGCCTCCTTTCCTAAGAGAATTCCTATGTTGAAAGCATAATGGCTATACTCTTTGCCTTAGTCATTGTGCATCTAGCATCAGACTTCAGAATTATTCCCACATACTATTAGTAGGGCCCTACCAAATTCATGGTCCATTTTGGTAAATTTTTCAGTCATAGGATTTAAAACATCTTACATTTCATGGATTCAGAAATTTATCTATCTAAAATTTAATGGTGTTGTGACCGTGGGATCCCAACCCAAAAGGCAGATGGGGGGTGGGGTCACAAGGCTATGACAGGGGGTGGTTGTGGTATTGTCCCCCTTTCTTCTCGGTAGCACGCCTTCAGAGCTGGGCGACCAGAGAGTGGCCGCTGCTAGCAGCAGTGCAGAAGTAAGGGTGGCAATACCATTCCATGCCACCCTCACTTCTGCCCTGCTGCTGGCAGTGGTGCTGTCTTCAGAGCTGGGTGTCCAGCCAACAGCCAAGGAGGTTCCTGCAACTGGAGGAAGTTCCCAGAAGTGGGTCTGACCCAGCCTAGGAGCAGCCTGTGCAGGGAAAGAGGTAGTCCTGTCCCTCCCCTACCCAGCACATGGTAGGAACCCCCAACTGGCATGCCTCCAGCCCTGCTGCTCCCCAGCTCCAGGCCCAGTGCTCGGAGGTTAAAGGGGCCTTGGGCTGGCTGTATGTGAGAGGGGAAGGAGGGGTGACGACAGAACCCCGCCATAGCACAGCACCCTGGGTAGTCACCAACATTGCCCACATGGAAGGCTTGACCTGCCCCCACAAAAGCGATGACCCCTCCCATACCATGCCACCATCACTTCTCCACTGCTGCCAGCAGTGATGTTGCTTTCAGAGCTGGGTGCCTGGCCAGAAGCCACCACTCTCCAACTTCCCAGATCTGAAGGCAGAGCAGAAGTAAGGGTGGCAATATTGTGACCCCCCCGCTCCCACACAGCAGCCAAATTTCACAAGGGAGACCAGATTTCACGGTCCCTGATGCATTTTCCACAGCTGTGAATTTGGTAGGGCCCTAACTATTAACATGAAAGATGCTAGATAGGATCCCTATTTTATTCTTCTGCAATCAGCTTCATATGAGGAGTAAGATTCAAAATAAACCTTAAAAGAAGGCCTTGACAGCAACATGCTCCCAAAATTATAACAAAAGGCTCACGGGGTACTCCTCCCACAAATTCCTTAGCAAAATGATACCAGGAAAAGATCATTACTTCCAAGGTGCCTGTATTTTCGATCATTGATTGGGGTGGTCTGTGAAAATATAAGAGAGACAGAGGACTAGTTCTGCCTCTCCTACCCAAACACACACACACACAAAAACCCTCACACTGCGTGTGAGCTGTTTTGACGGACAATCACAAGATACCATTCCAGTACACGCTGCAGTGATTTACAACACTCCCGCTGCTCTCAGTTTTGCAGGCAAGAAAGGGTGCATGACAGAACAAGGTCAAACAGGCAAAAAAAACAAAGTATGCTGTCTTCTACATGTGTACTCATTAGAAGAGAAACTTGACATTTATACACCCTTCATGCCAAAATTAAGTTACAATGGGGTTTTCACATTATCATTTTCTCTTCTGTTAAATTAACTAGCAGTTGCCACAGCAACTGGCATTTAAAATGGTATTTTTTACTACCTACAAAAGAGCTTTAAACACATTCACTATGAATATCATTGTTCAATAAACTTCCCCCTACCCTGCCATCTTCTAAAGGTTAACGGTTGTTCTTTGGATTATAGGTAGTTTGCCTTTATTTCTACTCGAAAGGAAAAAAAATCTGATGACTAAACTTTAGTGGTCAAAATATTTCAGGCAAAAGAAAAGCTCAAGTGGAATTTCTGAGTACGCCTGTTGAGGCACCACCATCTTCTTGCTATTGTTGGACTACATCTAAAATAGTGACACTCATAAAAGAGTATGACAGCAAGAGAAAGCAGATGAGATCATATGTCAAGTGATTCCAATTTCTGGTCAAATGCTCATCCAGAGTTGCACAAGCTTGGAGATGTGTTTTCATTTTCAATACCACTTGGAGTTGCAGTTCAAGAACACTGGGAAGGAAAAGCTCATCACTTGCTTGATGTAATTGTTAAAAAGCACTGACAAGCACATGAGAATGTAATCTGAATAAAAGAGGAGAGAAAATATTTTCCCAAATCCTGTCATTAATTCAGCTGTAACAATGGGCTTGAGAACACTTCTCTAACTATAAAGTTAGTATTATACAGCACTTCAATGCTTACAATATGCAAACAAATATCAGATGTTTGGCTATATTAAGAAATATGAAACATGCTACCTAGAAAAGTTCAGTGACATTCAGTCTCCTCTGTATTTAGCATCCAGTTAGGCTATTGGTAAGCAATAGATAAGTGGTATGCAAATATTATTGTAGTCAATGGCATAGAATAGATGAATTGGGTGTTGTGTGTATATTAGAAAGTGTTTTATATTGGATGAAAACCTTTAGGAAGTAAGACATTGTGCATTTACATACATTCTTCAATTAAAATGCAAGATTAAGGCAGTAACACAGTTAAGAAGCAAGTACCACAATAACAGCAGCTTAACTAGAGGAGCAGGCTAAAGTGGGAAGCACCACAATGAACTACTAGCAGTGCTGATTTTGACGATTGCTTAGCTTTTATAACTAATACGCACTTTTTGGCCAGGCAAGTCAACTCTATGGGCCTGATTATCCTTTCAGACTGGCTTTACAATGGTGTGACATCACCAGTTTCAAGGGAGTTCCTCCCAAATTACAGTAGTGTGAAACAAAAAACACACCAGCCCTTGCGGTGGAGATTCCAAAGCAACCGAGGAAGCATACACACACATTTTCCATTTAATTTTAATTGAAGACGTGTCGTACATGCCTTCATCTACTTTACAGTTGAAACTGGTAGAAATACCAGTTTCAGATTTTCAAAGACATGGACACTAAGTTCCCTTTTAAAAACAGCCAAAAAAATTTCTCACACGAACTTTTCTGCCTGCATATACTGTTTAAGAAAAAAGGAGAGATGGAAGGAAGTGTAATGGTAATTAGCAGTAAATATACCAGACTACTATACATACCCTTTTATGATCCTCCAGCTGCCTCTGTAGTAGACTTTGATCAAGCTCCTGCTGAGCATGCAGAAATTCTGTTGTAAAGTGTAATACTAAAGAGACACTAATATCTTCAGCATCAATAACTAAACAGTAGAAAAATTCAAGAAAGTCATACAACTGAGAGTAATGGGGGAGGGACGGTAGGTCGATTGACAAACTTATTGAAGAGTTTCAGGGCTTATCTACATCTTTGATGCTTTCCATCAAACTACACAGGGCATGCACATTTGCTAGATGTTTTTACATATTCAAAAGTAAAAGTAGCACAGAAAGTTTCCATCTAGTTACACAGTAACTCATAGTACAAAACAGAAAGGAAAAAAAAAAAAAAAAGGCCAGGTTCTTGGCAACTCATACGTGCATTACATCCATGCATACACACTTATACACACACAAACACACACCATTTCTGGAGGAAGTGTTATTTTGACACACCTCACTCTGGCCAATTAGGAAGTCCGGTCTCTTGTGAATGTGGAAGACATTTGGCATATAATGCCAATGCCAATGCCTCAGTTCTGTTTGAGGCTTTCAACGTACTTTTGTTCTGCTGTGCAGAGTAAATACTATGACAGGTATAATGGTGAAAGCCAAATGGCTCTTCTCTTTGAACAAGGTAGATTTTCAGAACAGAACAATGTCTTCGAAAGCATGGATCATTCATGACAATCATTTTTCAGGGACTGATTTAACACTAAGAGGCTATTTCCCACGTGTCTCATTGAACTCATTCTGTAACCACTGAGCACTTAAGACAGACATTCAAACACTACTCCACAAACGCTACTTATAATAAAGTTCCAAAATACCAAAAACTGCATTTCTCTCTTCTTCACTTACAACAAATCCATAATACTGTTCAGCTACATAAAATTCTTTACGTAGCCTAGGCAATTGAAAAGAAGCTAGACTTAAGCTTCCATATAGCTTTAATCAAAAGTAAAACTGATCTCGTAGGAAGTGGTATGCTCTGTGCCAACCACATCATTAGTTGCTTCATTAGTTTCAAAAGAATTCAAGCTTTCATAAATAAATACATAAAAGTTCTAGTCCTAAATGTTTTTGGTGGCTAAATTGTTGACTATGAACTGATTCATCCTAATGGGTGCTAACCCTGTAGTGTAATGATGACAACTGAAAGGTCAACTTTACTACTTCACTGAATCTTTTTAAAAACAGGAATATTCAATTATTCTGGATTTGTTGAACTTGGGTAAAGTTCCACTATTTTCTCACTCCTCCCCACCCCACCCTTCACCTCCCAACCTCTTGTTTTTAACATGCAGGATAAAATGATTTCGGATCGGATTTCCCCTAGAAGTGAGAGGAATGAAGCCTAGTTTTCTCACACAAGGGATCTGAGCTGAGACTTTCAGCGTAGTGCCTCCATTAAAGATGGGTGGCTGAATTACCTGTACAGCTTTGAAAGTTTCAGTTTTTGCTCCTTTGGGGTTCTTGATGGTACAATATGAGAACAAGTTTTGAATTGGTAAGAGACCTATTTTTTCCCCCATTGGCAAGAAAATTTTATACTGGACTGAACCATTTCAGCAGGGTTGCATATGTCCCTCTGCCTACATCATTCAATAAAACATAACACAGATTTGACCAACGAGAAAGACATTTAAGCATGACTACTTCAAAACACCAATATTTGTGTGTTTTACAAATATAGGTGGGCAACACACCTCTACAGAGCTTTCCGTTTCTGGAGGTTGCGGCAGCTAGTTGAAAGTAAAATGCAGATAATTAGTCATAGTTCAGGAATGTTTCATCTAAACAGAAATCTAATGGTAAACACATAGGGAGAAGGGAATTTAAAAACCAACCAAAACAAACACACACACAAAAAAAAACCTTTCCATGGATTTTCTGCCACTCATTTGACTTTAGCTGCATCATCTTGCTGAATTATGGCATAATTGTGGTTTCTACACATACTGAAATAAATTTACTGCTTACATTATATTGCTGATAAGGGACCAAGTTTTCCAAAGCGCATCTGCTAAAGTTGCACGTTCCCAACTTGCTCACACGAACTATCAATATGGAAGAACACACCCTGATTTACAGGTGCATGTAGTTTCATGCTTCCATTAGCTCACATGCAACTTGGAGATGCACAAACACGGCCTTTCCAAAATCTGCCCACAAACATATACACTGACATACATGGTGAACTTAACACATTTTAGTGTAGTGGCTTAATCCCCAGTGGGGGTAAATCACTGTCTGAATATCACTTGCAGTATATATCTGTTTTAGGATATGGATTTTGAAAGGGCATTTTCATTTATAAGATAAACGTTCTTTTTCTGAAATAAAAGAACAATGTCATTACAGTGTTGGACATCAGCAACCAAGCAGGAAGCTCAAGGGGGATGAATAGATTTTCCATTTAAAATGTGATGCTACATGTTAACACAAATTAAGATGAGTCTACCCATATCACTTAGTAAAATTTACACATTCAACACAGATACAGGGGAGGGATAGCTCAGTGGTTTGAGTATTGGCCTGCTAAACCCAGCATTGTGAGTTCAATACTTGAGGGGGCCACTGAAGGATCTGGGGCAAAATCAGTACTTGGTCCTGCTAGTGAAGGCAGCAGGCTGGACTCAATGACCTTTCAGGGTCTCCTCCAGCTCTATGCGATCGGTATATCTCCACATATTATTATTATATTATTTTACATTCGAGACCTATAAAGCCTTTTTAACATGGGTAATTAATTTAATATTCTGAAGCAAATACACTAAGAACTAATTATGACTATTTATGAAATAGGAGCATTTAGAGATGCCAAACAACGTCAGCAACCTGCTGTGCTAGGTGCTGTACACACTCGTAACAGTCAATCCCTGCCCCAAAGAGCTCACAACCTAAATCAACAAATGAGACAATGGGTAGAAGAAAGGAGGCATCACACTAATTTTAAAGATGAAATACAGTCATGGGCAGATTAAGTGACTTGCCTAAGGTCACACCAGGTACCTGTACTAGAACCAGGATTTGAACCCAGATCTCCCCAGGGACAGTCCACACACCTCAAGACCACACAACACGCTCTCAGTCTGCAAGCTAGTAGTAGAGTGACTGTGGTAAATCAGTTTTCAGAATATCAGCTCAACATCAGCAATAGAGTAGGACAAAACAGGCAGGAAAATAAAGGAAGGCAACCAAGCTGAGGAAGTCTAAGGTGGAGAGGTCCCACTGCTCAGGAAAGAGGCAGAGGAACTGACATTTTCCACCTTGGCATTCGGTGGGGAGGGATGCCATGATCAGGAAAAGCCATTCTCCTTATTTCTTCTAATCAACGTTCCTCCTGGCTGATTCACATGCCTCTCGGGTACATTATTTCCTTGCATTGTCATTACTATGTATTCTGGAAATTTAACAAGCATATAAGCCACTGAAGTCTTGGTCAAATGGGAGTTTAGAGTATTTAAGCTAGGAGAACAGAAGTTAAAACAGGAAGAACCTCATTTATGCAGGAACTTTGTCTTCATCTACCTAGTACGTATTACCAAGCATGCTCTAGTTGATCAACAAATAATATTGGAATTGCTGTTCCAGACCATTAGTCAGTCTGAACCCCTTATCCAGACCACACCCGCAGCCAGTACGCAACTTGCTTCAGAGCAAAGTGAAAAAGCCCTCTTATTAATCAAAGTAGTAATCAATCTCCTTATCGATAACACAAGCTCAACTGCACACCCTTCTGTTAAGGGAATTAAGTGTTGTCTTCTTTTCAAAGACTGAGAAACTGAACCAGAAAGGTTAAGTGTCCCGATCCAGGCTATGGAGGGTGTCAAAAGTCTGAACTATAACACCCTGGTCTTGTGCTCTTACCACATACTAACCAAGCAGATATGTACATGCTTTAGGACTGAAATTTGCCAGAGCTATAAAGAATCTAAAAAGTTAATTTGATCCCATAGAGCGAAGTGATTTACAGGAATCAGGAAGAGGAAGTATGAGAGACAGAAAAGTCCCATGTCTTCCAAATTAAACAGGAAAAGGGATATAGGGGTTAGGGCCCAATCTTAGAAGGGTTGGGGAAACCCTTGCTCCCAGAAAGAGTTCAGCAACTTCACATGATGGGAGCTTCATGGAGTCCTAAGGGTCAGCTCACCTGTAACACTGCAACTGTAACAGGGCTTTAGTAATCAGTCAGTTAGACTAAAAACTGAATCATGAGATGGACTGGATTGTTTTCATCAGGACTAAAAGTAGCAAAAATGTTGAGTTGGGGTGTCATGCTATCTTTAACAGTGTTTAGCAGGGTAAACAAAATATTAGCATAGGCTTTAGAGGAGTATGGTCCAATGGTTAAAGTGTTAACCAAGGAGCCAGCTGTAATCTCCTGCTCTGTCATAGATTTCCTGTATGACCTTGGATTATGACAATCTTGCTTTGCCTCAGGTTCTCTCATCCATAGGCGCGGATTCCGTGGGTGATCCGGGGTTGGGGCACCCATGGCGAAAAACCAGTGGGTGCTCTGCACCCACCGGCAGCCAAGCTCCCTCCTCCTCACCTCCTCCCCCTCCCCGTCCCCAGCATGCCACGTCCCCGCTCCTCCCGCTTCCAGTGCTTCCTGCCCCTCCCCACTGCCACTGCCTAACAGCTGTTTGGCAGTGCTTAGGAATTTCCAGGAGGGAGAGGAAGGAGCGGGGATGTGGCGCACTCAGGGGAGGAGCTGGGGCAGGGACGGAGCTGGGATGGGAAAAGGTGGGGTGGGGACTTTGGGGGAAGAGTGAAATAGGGGTGGGACGAGGGAGGTGCAGGGGCAGGAAGAGGCAAGGCGAGCACTCATCAGGCAGAGGGGAAGTCGGTGTCTATGCTCTCATCTCTAAAATGGAGAAAACACTGAGGATAAGTGCATTTCAGATTATAAAATACTAAAATATTGCAGTACTGGGTGCCATATAAGCACCAGAGATAAAGCATTCAGCTTCAAAATGTGAAACAAAAATGGAATGGATGGCAAGGTCAGAGAGGAGCGTAGAAAGTTTCCTTTCTACTAACAAAAAGGGAAGTGCCATTCAACTTACGGTACAAGAAGAGGCTACTTTGAAGCTGCCCCTGCCTACAAGTTTGGCAAATAAACCTGTGTTTTTAACCATACTAGAATTTATTATTATTTTGACCTATTGTTGTCCTGAATGTTTCTAACAGTGACTTCTCATTTGTTATGGAATAGGTATCTCCCCAAAAGGAACTCATCTGACTCAAGTGAATGTACCCATTTCAGTGGGTGGTACAACCAATTAACTGAGTAAGCGTGTAACTTATTACATCACTTCAAAGCTGACCTAAAAGAGAATAATCTGATTTTTTGGTCCTGTTTTGCCTCTGTTTTATGCAGAAGGCCTGAAAGTTTAAGATTTTTATCTGATTGATTTTTTTTACGTGAGAAGTTGAGAATTTGCCTATTCTGTTTTTCCTGAAGACTACAGTCACTAGGGGAAACTAGCAAGTGATTGATATTGCAGATAAAAATGAAGATAAAAATTGCACAGCAGAGGAAAATATTTTTTTTTCAGACTTGACAACTCTGGAGTTCTTTACTTTTTTGCTATGTTATTTAGTTCAAATGCCTAGCAAACAGCTAGAACAAAAGATCTCTATTAAAGATTTGTGAATCTTTCAAACAAGATACTGAGAGAGCTTCCAATTCATTTCACTGAGTCCTGAAACGGATCCCCTAGCAAAATAGGGGAGAGAAGACCTGAGATTCTTGACATTTTTAAGGTAGAAAAACAGGTGAAAAACTTTTTTTTTTCCCCCCTAAATGAGAGCGTATGTATGTGAAAAAGAGAAAACAACATTTCAGGCTTTTGCTAGGAAAAGATATGGGACATATTTGTAATAAAAATTTCATTCTTTCCCGTCCCTCCACCCTCACTGAATTTTGACATTCTGATGAAAAAGCCAAAATTACAAGTTTCAAAAATATTCTGTCTTGGTTACAGAGAAGCAAAAATAAGGCCAAATCCATTTTGTCCTCCTCAGGTCACCTTTGATCATCCAGGTTTCAGAGTGGTAGCCATGTTAGGCTGTATCAGCAGAAACAACGAGGAGTCCTTGGGGCACCTTAAGAGACTAACACATGTATTTGAGCATAAGCTTTGAAGTGGGTTTTAGCCTATGAAAGCTTATGCCCAAATAAATGTGTTAGTCTCTGAGGTGCCACAAGGACTCCTCGTTGTTTTTGATCATACAGTACATTCAGAAGATGGCATAACCTAGTTGATACACTTCTTGGTGTTCAGCTTCCCCATGCCTATACTGGCTTATTCCAGCTTCTTCACAACACTATTTAGTCAGAGGATTACAACCTCTCTCACTCCTGACACAACACCCAAAGATTTCCACAATCCTGCTTCCATCTCTCTAAGGTCAGGTCCATGTGCACGTCTCTGAGGCCTCTCCAATAAACCCGCTTAAAGAACATATCAGAAACCAGAGACTTAATTTCTTCTACTTGAGATATAATTCAAATGTTGTTTAAGTACAAAATACAACAGCAATGATTGTGGCATGAGATCTCTCTACGAGGGATATAATTTCATCTTTAAAAAAGTGCATCTAACTAGCATTTATCATGTTAATTAATCTCCTATCTTAGATCTGGAAACAACACATTCTGAACTTCATCCAGTTGTGCCAACGCAGTTTTACAGCTTATCATTGATACACATCACTGCAAAGATTATTGCAGCCAATCCCTTTTAATCAAGGATTTCAGTTCCCTTTTCACCTACTTGAAACCTCGAAAACCAAAAAAAAGCCCCCTCCCACACTGAATGGCTTTGCTTGTGTATTTGTCTGGAGCTTGCTTATCAACCACATAAAGAGAACAAATCCTTTTTTATTGAACTGAAGTTAACATTTTACTAGAAGTTACTTTAATTCACCCGCTTAATGCCTTCAATACCCATTAATGTCAAGGCAAGTTGAGGCTGCTTAGCAGTTTGTTAGATCTGGTCCCTTTCTGCTTTGCTAACTATATGCAAGGAAAGAGTGGCTGGGGATGCATGTTGAACAGGGCTTCATAACTTAAGTGCAAATACTCTTGGACATATAAACATTAGCTTTACTGATCAATGATAGAGAAATTCAGAGAACTGTGCTAAACCTCTTTCAAATACACAGCCTACTTAAATAATAAAATACTAGATCTAATCATTTTGGAGCAACGTTACTGTAAAAAGAAATAGCAACTGTACAGCTGCTGCAACTGCTCCTGTAGCCTCGGACACTGGCAGACACAGTGCAGACTGAACTAACAGTAAACAGTTCCACCACATTTATTGGCAATTACTGCTGAAGGTCACACATCAGCAACGAGAATGAATTCCAGGAAAAAAAAGCTGCTCTTATGTAACTGCTGCTTGAATGTTGGCAGGTGCCCAATGGAGCAGTTCACCGCAATATGGGAGGAAAAAAAAAAGAAAGGAAAAAGTAGGACATCTCTCTGTTACATTCAGCATCATCAGATCGCCCCCTTAAGGTGAAGTTTAACAGTTCTCTGCTCTTTAATACTCTTCTCCTTCCATACATATTAATTTGTTCTGGGATTTATAAATCCCTTACCCAGTATCTCACTACTTTCATAGCAGCTCTTATCTTCACATAGGAAAGCAGTTTGCTTTGTCTCTAGCACCTGTTAAAATCCAGTGACAGACTGCAATAAGGGTTTGAAATTAAACTGCTTCTGAAAGCCCTTTGCCAATACATTAATGCTCTTTAATCACAGTGAACCCAAGATTCAAGTTTTCACCCAAACTACTTCATACTTTTTTCACTGAACTACTGCAGTGGGTTTATTACTGTCACAAGCGGTAAGATTTCCTTGATGCCTCATGACTGTAGACAGAAGACCAAATTCTCTTCTCATGCTAGTACAAGTTGGGAGCAACTCCACTTAAATCAATGGAGTTACACCAATGCAAGACACCACAAGTACTGTAAATGGTAAGACTCATGCCCACAGCAGTTCTAGGGAGGACTCTTGTCCATGTCTCATGTCAGGATTTTCCATTTTCTTTACTATTAGAAACATTTGCACGGGGCCTGTGTTAAAAAGTCCATATTTGTCAGTATATTCTCCACCTAGAAAGTCATAACCTTCAACTCATGGGATCAATCTGGTGCTGTGTAAAGGATTGCAAAGATCAACACCTACTTCAAGAAGGCACTGAAGAGCAATAACAAACTCTGAACAGATCTGGGAACTAACTCCTATTCCTACTACTAGTAGTAGTGGCAGTACACATACTTTTTTTGGTTAAAAGGGAAACAAAAACAAAACAAGAAATGACATGGACTGGAGCTCTCTTTAGAAATCAGGCTTTCCCTCAATCTTTCAAGACACATCTGCTGGTCTTCGTTTACATTTTGGTTCTATAAGAACTCCCTCCAAACGGGCACCCATTCAAAACTCTGGGCACCCTCAACATACAGAAGAGCATATAGAGACACAATGTAAAAGTTGACCACAGCAGCACCACCTCTTCCTTCCACCCAACCACATATTATCTGACCAACACTGCTTGAAACCCTCCATTACTATACTTTTGGCCTTAGACCTTGGGCCTCAGTCTTTTGCTCACTCAAATAGGCGAGCTTCGCAGCACATCCGGAAAGTCTACACATTTGGACTACACCAGTCCTTACGGAGAAAGCCATCTTGAGGAAAGAGAACCTTATAAGAGGGCAGAAGGTTCCCTTTAAATGAGGAGGGATGCGCTTGAAGATTTCTGCTGTTCACTACGGTGGCAGTAAGGCAAGGAAAGAGAAGGGGTCCCAGGCAGACAGGTCCCAAGCCCTTTGTAGATCAAAACCAGCTCCTTAATCACACTTGGGGGTTATTCATTCTCTAGTTTTCAGGGATGTGTGTATGTCAGGTAAGACTGCATCTAATTCTAGTATTGTACACTTATTTTGGAATTTCTTGCACATAAAAAAAAGACCTACCACAAATTTACTGGACCCCACGTTTCCTGTGAAACGCGCAACCCTGTAGCACTGTGAATTCTCTCCCTTGGAAAGTAAAGCAGTTTTCACTGAACCCAGATACGATATTGGCGGTTGCACAGCAGTTCATGTAAAATCCCAAAGCATTCTATTCGCACGTCTAGTTCAAAATGGATCATGGACCAAGGACTATATTAACAGAGGGTTTAAAAAACCCGCAAACAACCCAACACCACCATTCTCCTATCCTCCACTCCTCGCAGATGGTGACTCCACCACAGTTTTCAAAGTAAATCCGTGAATGTAAACCAAACGAACCAGGTTAATGTAAAGAAATTGGGTAAAAGTCACTACTCTGTTCTTAATTCATACCACAGTTTCTCGACAGTACAAAAAAGTCTCAGAACAATAATCTGACAGGCTAATCAACATACAATGTGTCTGTGCCATAACTGTTAGGCACAGCTGGAACGGTTATGACCACACAACTATGGCCCTTTATAATTCTTCCTGTTATGCAGGGGATTTCCTACTCAACAGGGTGAATTCCAGCATTGTTCACTGAGTAACAAAGGCACTCCCTTTCCACAGGACAGAAAGGATTTTAAGAGAGACTCCACCAACTTTGGTTTAGAGTTTCCTCATTTCTGAAAGTGTAAGTAATAAATAATGGTGTGACTGTGGCATTTAGGGTTCTCCTCTCCCCCGTCCTTTTTTTTTTTAAACAAATGAAAGACAAGATTTTGAACCTATCGTTTGTCAAAAGTATCTTAAGATAGCCACTTACAGTGCCAGAAAGACTGTGAAATTAGCTCTGAATTACATCATAATACAATAACAATATTACCTCGCCAACAGAAGGTCTACTCTGAGGGGCAGGAGTGAGTGGAAAACCATTTCAGCCATTCAGAAAAACTAGACTGTTCAGAGTTTAGCAGCTGGAGAAACTAAAAATAAGGAGTTCTGTTTTCTTTGACCCCAACTTTTACACTTGCCAGCAGAAGCTATGATGGGAAACATCAAAGCTTCCTTCGAGAATTCTCAAAAAATCCTAACCCCTGCCAGCATCTCTCTTTATAAAAACAGACACTGTTCATTTCCTGTGTGTTTATAAACACACCTGCTCCAGCCATGGAATTGTTCCATGAGGGAGCAATAAAGCTCTTATTTGCAGCCAGAAGACTAAGCTCTAAATTGGGTCTGCACTCACTAACTGATTTATTGAGGAATGAGATGGAACATTATGGCCAAAGACTAAGAGGAAAGAAAGAGGGAGTTTCATTTTATGACTTTAATTTGCAATTAAACAATCTCAAGTTCTGTCTGAAGTTTCTCCAAGATAAATTATACATACCATTTGGGGAAGCTGCACGTCCCACAGAAGCTAAAGGGTCTAGCACCTGATTGAAATGTTAATATGTTATAAATTAACTTCTCAAAAACAGAGCCCATTTCCAGTGGAGCAGTCTAGCTTAGAGAGAAAGCTTTATTAGTAAAAAAAAAAAACAAATCACATCCAAGGTTTGACATTAAACTCTGCCGCCAACTATTTTAAGCTCCCCTGTGAAGCCTGGAAAGATATAGTGCCTGAGTCTGCTCATATTAGTGTAAAGTGAGGAGTAACTCTACTGAAGTAAAGGGACTTTAAATAGTGTGAAATGAGTAACAGGAAAATCAGCCTCATTCTCTAAATATATCATACACAGTTTCCATTAATATATGAACTAAGTGATTATTATCGCAAACAAACAGACAGCTCAGTTCAAGATTGAGCATTATGAGATGGGTAGGTAGGATTCCAAATCCATTTTGGCAGACAAGTTCCCAAAATATTATATTTATTCCTCAAAACAATGGATGTTCCAAAAAAACAACTGAGATTATTACTAGATTACAGTTCAAAGAAAAAGTTTCAAGGGAAGCCAGTTTAGAATATTTTTTAATTTGAAAAAATAGCTAGTATATTTCTCTGGTGTTTTGCATTTTAAGGGGATCCGTTTCGCCCCAGACAGAAGGCTGGAACAGCACAGAGGAAACAAAGCAAGGGCAGAAGATCCTTTTTAATGAAGTTGTTAAATCAGTAAAATACTTGCTGGGCAACAAATATACTGTACAAGTAAACAGAAAAACAAACAGTCTCTGAATTTGTGCCCACATTTTTTGGGCATATAGGATGGTTGGTGCATATAAAAGTGACAGCATTTGGACATTTAGCTACCCCAGCTGGAAGATCTCACTCAAACATGGCCCTTTGCCTTTAACGTAGGCATGCTGCATTCAGTGTAAACACCCTATTTTAGGCTGCTGCTTTGCCAGGCAAAGATTAGGCAGAGATTTGCCACAAGGTAGCTTTCACAATATACCCCTACCTTTTCCCACTTAATCACAGGCCAAACCCGAATAGGAAGAAACAGTGACCACACCTATATATCCTGCTGAACTCAACAGTCATGAAGTTACTCTCTTTATAGGAAAGAATAACACACTGATCCTATGCAAGGGCCCATTCCCGTCTATTGTCTCAGGTGTGCGACACAAATACATTGTTATGAGCAATCACTCTCATTAGTTAGTAAGCACAGACAGTTCATTTAGGGTCTCCTCCAACTGGCTTCTCATATTCTTTCCCACCAAGTACAAATGGGTGCCATTAAAACTTAGTATTAACCTTTCCAGATACTTAGGTTAACTACCCTATCTTCCAAATTGTAAGTTAGGCAATACAGTGGTACTTTAATTACTGTGGAGTGATAAATGGTAATGTTTTAATGGTACTCACTGCAGCTAGTATTCTAAAAGCACTCAGATCTGATCCTAAGCAGTATGCATACTATTCTACCACCAGATGATTGCAGCTTGCCAAAACTACAACTACATTTGGGATAATACTTGGGGATAACAGACAGAATTAGTTATGGTAACTACCAACGTAGACGCATGGCAGACTAAACTCAACTAATTCACTAACAGGTGCAGAAGTCAGAACACTCAACACTGGAAAGACAACATGACAGATCACATTGCTACTCATAAAACAAACATCATGGAAACACTGCCATGGAAGAAAAATACAATTAAGACCTCAGCATTATCCAATTCATCAATGGTGATCAACTGGAAAAGAAAAAAGGAGAGAAGAAGAAGAGAGATTGAAAGCAAACATTAGTAAGCAAAATTACAGATAAATCCGGCATTAGGAACTTTGATATTATTTACCATTTCAGTGCTCTAGTTTGGTATTCTAAAGTATCACGAGAGGCATTAAAGGCTAGAGCAAGACTCTCTGATACTGTCATCTTCTTAGCTGACATCTGCTCTACTGGAAATATTCTGCCATGGAGCTGAACAGACAGGATGCACTCATGCTTTATTCACATACCAACTGTCAATCCATACAAATTGACTACACAAGCACCAAGAACTTCACCCTTGGGCATAATAGTAGGCTCCAGCGTGAGTGGTCAGCAAGCTGGCAACACAAGATACCCATCTTAGTATCTTTACAGAGAGTTGGGGAAAACGGCAGGAAGACGACAGAGAAGCTGAATTCCAGGTTAAGTCTCAAAATCTGGGTTACTGGAGTTGGTACAATTGGACCCTAACAGACCTGCTGCCACTCATCAGAAAACATCTGTGTTTCAATGAAAGTCACAGTCTGGGCCTATTCTATGCTACTAACGTAGTATGGCTTTCAGCTCTTTAGGAATACCACAGCATACTACTGATCACTGAGAATGCTGAGCAAATGCCAAGATTTAAGGAGTAGTTGTAGCTGTATCAGTCCCAGGATATTAGACAGACAAGGTGGGTGAGGTAATATCTTTCATTGGGTCAACTTCTGTTGATGAGAGAGAGTGAGAGTTTGTCTCTCTCACCCACAGAAGTTGGCCTAATAAAAGATAATACCTCACCCACCTTATCCCTCTAAGAAATCTCTTCAGCCATATGTAAAGTTTCAAGCATTCCACGAACGTACAACTGAATTTTTTTTTTTTTAATTCAGATCAAGGGAAAATCCAGGAAGTAACATGGGATAACTATGAAATGATGGGAAAGAGGCGTGGGAGGAGTGTCTGCACAGCTCTACTAATTCGAAGCACAACAGAAAAGTCAGCCTTTGAAGTGAAAAAACCATAACTCTTGTAACAAATACTTTGTTGCATGGGAGGAGGATGAATCACAGACATTCTGCATTACGCTGTGGCCACTCCCGCAGTCAAACGGTAGCACAACAGGCTAGCATCTGGGAAAAAGCATTGAGTATTGAGCTTGGATCTTCAGTCCACAGGCCAGCAGCCAACACTTATCCCACTGGATCTTAGTAGTAGCATCTGGGCTCTGATCAAGTCCTTTGTATGTTGCACAAGAATCACAGCAGTACTGTGGGCAGTCTGCGATGGAACCAGAAGTCATGCACAGCCTTTGACAAAGGCCTTGACTGCTGGAGCCAGACAATCTTGCATTTTCTCTAGATGTCCCTTTGATGGGAGGGAGACTGAGTGAAAATACAAGTCCACAGGTACATACAATGCTGCTGTGTCTGGTTTTTATTGGGGGGAGAGGAGGTCAGGCATGTTTATAGGGAGGGCAATGCCTCTAAAAAACAGATTGGTTGTCTATTACCAGTCTGGCTGGTCCCAACTAGTATACATTGCAGTATACAATATAACAAGATCAGACACTAGACAAGATCAGACACTACTTCAGGTCTGACCTGCAGCTCTCAATTCCACAGTAGACAACTACCAGCTCTAGCAAATTATAGTGGGAGAGAGGTAAACAAATGCCTACTAGGGATTAAGATAATAGTAATTCAAAGTTATGTAGAATGGAGGCCTTCAAATGCCATAGATGACAACAAATCACATGGTTAAAGTGGGGATGAGCATAGGGCAGATGGAAGAGGACTAGACTTTTGCTGAATAGCAAAAGTGAAGTTCTACCCAGAATGGAACTAGAAAGAACTTTGGCTCTACCAAATAAACTTTTCTCATACTTGAACAGAACAAAAGCTGAGGTAAAGTTTTACAAGAGTGGGGGAAAAATGAACAGACACTGGTAACTGTACATGCATGCAGAAGTCAGGGCCCTAAACTTTGTCATAACCATTTTAAATTTATTTCACTCATAACCTGACATGGAGCTGGTTTAGCAAGTTCAGAGATTGTTTATGAAAATGGGATGTGAAGTCTTTAGCCATATTTAAGAAAGGGAAGTAGAAGTGGTAAACAGAGTGGTTTAAGTAGCCTCTCTTTGTTGCTAAAATTTCTTACAATATGTAGAAGAATCAAGGAGAAAATAAGTAGCTGTTAGCATTCACAATATATTCTAGTACGAATTATTTGAATGCCCTTATCTGCAACAGTACTGCTTACACTTCTCAGATTGGTTTACAATAAATTAGGAGTTCTCCTGAACAGATGCAACCCTATCTACCTTGAGTATCTTCAAGAACCCTAAATTCAACAAGGGTAGCACAAGATTATTTTTACTTCAGAATAGCTTTTAAAGAAATGTGTGTTGCCTTTAAGTGATGAATAAATGCAGTTAGGAGCAGTCACCAGGTAAAAAATGAATCATTCTACTTCTTGAGGCCAGACAGTCAAAGTTTATCTAGAATTAGCAGCTGATAGCTAGCAAATAGCTTTTCCCCTTACTGAAATCTGCTTCATAGGCTATTCTATTCTTGTACTGCATGTATTATGTAACTGATCAACTATGGTAGAAGTTGATATGTTTCATCTCTGCTTATCTTTAACCTGGAAGATGTTTAGAATTTTGTAGAGCTTTACAGGCCATTTGTGGGGACAACACAATTAGTTCGGCATCAGTGTTTTAAAATTATTTTCAGTATGTTATCTGGAAATATCTGCAGTCCCAATTTTACCAAAACCTTGGCAAAGCTCTGATAAATGACGTTTGCTTGAAGAAAAAAAGTTTCCAGAGGTATCAGTGTCACGATATACAATGGATGGAACGGATTTTTATTTATTTATTTTTAAAGACCACGTTGGTTCAGTTGATTCCAAGATATGCCACACCCAATCTCATTTTATATTCCTTTGCTAGACATGATTGGTGATGTCCTTACATTGGTTTTAATGGAAAAACTCAGGATGAACATGCTCCAAAGAGTTTAGTAGCCAACTTTATAAACTCTGATGTATCAGTAGTTCATTTGTAATGCCAAGTACACTAGAAGCTGGTTCTTGAGTAGTGGCAGATACCACCTCTCAGTCATGAAGTCAACACTTATGTTAATCAAAAGGTGTGACTGTGGGCATATCTTGCTAGCTTTAATCTAGCTAGCACAGTTGAAAATAGTGACTATACCATGGCACAAATCCCAGCATGGTCTAGCAATACAAGTAGGTACCTAATTGAGGGTCCAGGCGGGCTTGTACAGCCCATGCCCCTACATCTTTCCTGCTATTTTCAGCTGTGCTAACTAGATTAAAACTAAGTTTCAGACGGGGTGGCCGTGTTAGCCTGTATCAGCAAAAACAATGAGGAGTCCTTGTGGCACCTTAGAGACTAACACATTTATTTGGGCATAAACTTTCGTGAGCTAGAACCTACTTCATGGAGCGAAAAATACGGTAGGCAGGTATAAATATACAGCACATGAAAAGATGGGAGTTGCCTTACAAAGTAGGGGGGCAGTGCTAACAAGGCCAATTCAATCAGGGTGGATGTAGCCCATTCCCAACAATTGACAAGAAGGGGTGAATATCAACAGAGGGAAAAATCACTTATTCTAGCACTAACAGGGCCAATTCAATCAGGGTGGATGTGGCCCAAACTAGTGCAGGTAGCTGCAATCACATCTCCAACTGCAGTGTAGATGCATCCTCAGAAATGAGCCATGGCTACAAAGGACCATCTAAGCCCTTTGCTAGAGCAGCATTATCTCTTTTACAGGTTTTGCCTGGTTGACTTCCATATGAGGCTAGGAAGCAGGTAAAAAGTAAATAAGCTAGAGCCAGACAGAGAGAAGTTGAAGGCTCTCAAACAGCAGCAGGTTAGAGTGATATTCAACACACATTACTGTCAGCTTGTCAAGACTAGAAGGCAGGTTTAAAACATATACATGCAGGATGATGCCAACACCCCCAATCCTACTTGCAGGGGGTTAGGGCATTCCACACAGTTATTGTTACTTTATTTAAAAGAATGATTACTGCTGCTTGCAAGCAAGGCTTAAAAGCAAGCAACTTCACAGAGCTAGGCAAAAGGTGCTGAGTTGGGCTGGATCACTGACATGGGAGGAAGTTGTGACACCGAGAAGCGAGAAGCAGCATTCTCAGATCAGACAGGGAGTGTAGCATTGCCCATCCCCACCTCCAGGGTATTTTCCTGGGAGTCTCCTGCTCAATTACGGTATTGCGTGGGTGCACGGCAGGGGCATGTGGCTGGCAATAGCCAACATGCTCATGGCATATTGGAGAAGGATCGTCATCGCTTTGCCCGAGTTTATCTTTGAGATTGTTGCACTCCTGGGTTTCGCAAGCCTGTTGTTTGTCAAGTGGGGAGTGACATGCCTCAAATCCAACTAACCCTGAAGTGGGCTAAGGCTGCCTGCATCACCCTCAGATTGGCAAACTTGAACAAGCTCATCTTAGTGGTTTCTCTTCTTTCCACTGCCTCCATCAAAAAGCACTCCTCATCGTCCCCTGAAGGGACAGCCTTAGACAAGGGTCTGTAAAGAAGCTGTCCAATCTTTACATTTTTGCCTCAAACTAATGGGCTACCATCATCTAAAACTGAGCAACTTAACACTTTGTCATGACTTCAAACCCAGCTTGCAATTAACTTCTAATTAGAGAGCATCATTTGTATCACTTACTAAAACTATCCAATTGTCCCTCTGCATAAAAGAACTCTAAGCAAACTGCTCACAGAGATTACCTTTTCTACCAACTCTGTTCAACCACTCAGTTGCTTCCCTCCCTGCTTTGTAACTATTGCCTCTCAAGTGCTCATGGACAGTTGTTTCTGTGGGCTACAGAGCTGATTCTGTTTCTTGTGTACTGCAGCTTTTACACGTAAGAGTCCCAATTGTCTATGAGAGAGCACGACCATGAGGCATTTCACGCTGGAGACTCTCAAGTTAGAGACACTCTACTTTTTCTCTCACAGATTTTATCTTTGCTCTTTCTTTGCTTGCTGTTTTCCTGCATTTAAAATTAAAGCCATCTAGATGCAAAGCACATTTGAGTCTGTGTATGGAAAACATAATGGTTCTTCTCTTTGTAGCTGTCCCTAAGATGTACGGTACCTGTTAAACTCCTTTCATCCACCAAAGGTCATGCTCTAATCTTTTCACTGACTGTCACCCTGCTTTGGGTTCTTTTATTTTCCATGCCTTCACAAAGAGACAATAGAAGCAGTGCTCTAAAGATGGGATACCTATCCTAGGGTGTCAATACAGCTAAATCAAATTGAAATATGCATCAATATATTTAAGAGTAAAAGTATGGGTGTGTAAGTGTGAGAGATATGCACATTATTCAGACACAGATCTATAGCTCCACAAAGAGAAAGACTCCTTCTTGATGGGAAAAAGGAACAGTATGTTAATGGAAAACTATTAAGGTTGTATATTAACCAATCTAGAATTCAAATTCCTCAGTACCACAATAGAGAGAAGCTAACTCAGCTACATATAAGTTAAAATTAAGCTATCAAAAGAATCCTCTTATTGACAGGTCACATGACTGCATGGACAAGTCTCCTATAAGCAGCTATAACATATGGCTATCTTCTATAATGACAACCAAAGGGAACAGATTCTACATTGCTGATCAGAATGCAAACTATTGCAGAAATTAGGCAAATGTGATATTCTAAAATAAGAAGTCAGAGTAATTAACTAACTTTCAATTTAATGTCATGATCTTGAAAGCAATTAGATGACTAGAAAGGTTTTATCCTTAACTCAAAGTATAAATAGAAATTTAAAGGCTTAGTACAGTATTTTCTCTCTCTCTGAATAGTAAAGACAGTGTTGAACAAAAGGAAAATGATAAACTGTAAATTAAGTACCTTCTCTCCATAGCCTCTATCTTTGGTCATCATTTCCCTGAGTGTCTGTAATACTTTAATACATAGTTTCTCCTCATTCTCCTCCAGGAGCTGTTTAGTGTGTTTTATTAACCTGAAAACAACCAATTGATCATAGTTTGTTTTAGTACTAATTTTTCTAAAAATTAGGACAGCATTGGTCAAAGCTACAATCATGAAGTTAATTAAAATGTGGTTTTGTTACAGTATATAGTAAGCTGTCAAGTACCCCCTTAATAGTAACACTTGCAGAGTTATCATGAATATCGGTGAAGCTATGAAGGGAACTCAAGCATTCCCACCTGAGTAACAGCCAGGCAAAAATAAATCTACATATACAGGAATCAAGAAATAATATAGGAGTGGGGGAAATTAAAAATTGAAGGTCCACTATGAAAAACCAGTAACATGAATGAGACACTAAATACGGCATCTATTTCTTCATTAAAGAAAAAAAGAATGTGGACCTTGGATAACGCAACCGGAAACCATACAATGCAACAGACTTCAACTTTGATTCACTACCTCAATGGTAAGAGGTATAAAGGCAAGTGTTTTGTCGACACACTCTTGGGACTAGAGTCAACTGGCCCCAAACTCACTCATAAGGAATAACTCTAAAAATGTGTGTAGTCATTTGTATTACAGTACACCACGGCCATACACTGCTCCAGAATTTGTAAGCATCACCTGCAAGGACAGATTGACCAATATGGACAGCTGTTGTCAACTCCTTCCTGAAGACAAATGAGTTTATTTGCCTGAGGACAAGTTGTGTTTAATACAACGCAGAGCAGTCCCCTGTGTTGTAAGGAAAGCACTCTTGCAGAGAGCATAAGGAAACAACTTACTTGCAAATGAAGCCTCCACTTTCACATTTTCTCCTTGCATCTGTGTTCTCTGGGAAGAGCAGTTCTGGCCTATGAAGAACATCTACCAGCACTGACAATTCAGCCTGCACTAAGGGGCGTAAGCGATCTTCCAACGCTGATACTATATCCTAGGAAACAACAACATTCAGGTTTTGGCAATCTCAAGCAATATCTTTGGGGACTATGTTTTATAAAGTTTATGAATGGTTTATGTACCACTGCGTGCCAGGGACAGTACACAACTCCAGAGGGAAGGAGTACCACAGCTCCTCCAAGAACCAGAAACAGTGTGTGCGTGTGGAGGGGGAGAATGCAGTGATTAAAGTGAGTCACTTAGGTTGTAAACATCTCCAGAGAGACATCAGCCCCAGAGAGGCTTGTATATACTAGTTCAAACTAGGTTCTCAGAGACCAACACATAAAGAAATGGCTTTGGATATAAAAAAGGTTGGGCTTAAAGGGACTCAGGGCCTTCTTTTGGATCCAGCAAATGGACAAAAACTTCTGTCCAAGTGGGACCCCAATCCTTGAAGAAGAGTGGGAAAGATTTCAGCCTATGAGGGTCTCAGTAAGACTGATGGGTGACTCCTGGAATGTTTAGTGTACGTTTAAATCTGTTTATTGTTTTACCTCTGTTTTCTCTGTCATGCTTTTTTCTGTAAGAATAAAGCTTAGAGAGGGAGTACAGTAACTTGTAACCTGACAGCAATATGCTGTGCATAGCCCTCTGAGAGAAAACACCACACAAGTGCTGTGTGTTACAATGGGATATTCCCCAACAAGCCAATCTGTCTAGGGCAAGGGATGGTGGTACCTTCAAACCCTTGACCCAAAGAAAGTGGGTCAAGGATCCCTACTCAGAGACAGCTGATGGCTGGAAACCGTGAAATCTGACTGCACACTCCCGGAGTGGACCATGGGCAGGAGGGGGGAAGGAGGGGTAGATACAGGTGCAATTTCCATGAAACTGTTACAACTGTATCCTAGAAAACATTCAGAAGTTATACTCAAATTTGAAATGTTTTGACAGACTAGTGAAGACTTCCCTGTTTAAAAAACCCACCAGATTACAAAACATTAGCATTTGCCTAACAAGATCCCCATTTTATTGGCCACTGAATGTTACAACTGGTGCCATCCTTTTCAGCGACTCCTCAGATTACTTGGTATTTTCCCATTTCTGTAGGTGGCTCTAGCCTATAAGGAGTAAAAAGCCAATGAAAATGCAGATTCTCTGTTATACTGCAAACTTCTGCAATAATGATCAGAACACACTACGCTTCATACTGATTTGGACCAACAAATTAATACAACTGGTTGAAATCAGGCAAAAAAAAAAAAAAAATTTTTCTCCCTTTTCAACCAACCATTCTTATACATGAATATTCTGCAGAAAATATATTCTAGAGAGATTCATCCCAATCTCACTGAGCAGAAGTTACAGAACTGCAGAAAAAGTTACTGAGAGGATGTTTATTCAAATTAACATGCCTAAGTGGACAGAAAACAGATGAAGAATAGGGGACTATAGGAATTCGACTACCTTTATTGGACAATATTTTGACTTAGATCCAATTTAAGCACAAGCAATTTAAACCAAAACTGCACACCAGGAAAACATTTTCCCCCACTGAACCAATAAAGATATAATCTAAAGCATTTAATTTTATTCAGTATAAAAAAGTAAAGTGCCTTATTACTGAATACTTAATCATCCTCAGGTCTTGATATTAGTACTGAATAAAGACGTAATTAATGCATTTCCAGTATAAACCCTGACCTGACCTGTCTGCCAGCATCACAAGTAGTCAGAGTATATTGTTTAAATTTCTTTTGAGTAGAAATCAGTATGAAATTGTACATGTAGTACTGCTTCAGACAGATTATTTTGTTCATTTGAGGAAGCAACAACTTTGGGGTCATTAAGAGTCAATCAATCAAACAGTAAATTTTACAACAATTCCCAGACTGTGGTCTATGGAGCCTTTTATCACATTAAATGTTTTGATAACCAAGTAGTGAAGTACTAGAGGGACTTGTAAATATGCAACAAATTAGAGGATCCCTCTCTCTCTCTCTCTCTAGGATCATTTGAAATGAAACCACTGGTACTGGCAGAATGAAAATGTTGGAAGAACCACAGAACTGGACAAACGTGCTTTGAAGTAACCTTCTCCAAGAGCCATAAAACTTCCACAAGCTTTAGCTGTGCATGTTCCATTACCCGTTTCAATAAATGGTTTACATTTGATTTTACATACAGCATTAAATTAGCTTTGGCTCTGGTTATCACATGTGGCATTTTTAACTTTGACTCAGAACTCCCAAACTGAAGTAGTAAGTTTGCCTTTTTGTGCCAATATGCAAATATGTGGCTACCAAGATGGAAGAAGTAAGTTGTTAATACAGCACTCTGTATTCACCTGCAATCTTTCAATGATGTTTCGATAGTCTCTGGAAGCAGGAAGCACTGAGTCTCTACGGGCAGCATTCCTTGCAGTCATTCTCCAGTTCATTGCAGTTTTCTGTACTATGTTGTGTGATTTTAGGAAGAGGCTGTTGACCTGGCTGTCCAAATCCACAGGTATTGCAATTGCTCGACTTTTTGCTGCAACAGACAAAAGGTAATAAGAATGGACTCCTTTAGCCCCTACATGCAATCAAAGAACAAGGGAGAATCCCAAGCTGTGCTTCTTTCATACTCTTTTCTGTATATTTTAAATATATTTTATGTCATGCTGTTTTCAATCCACAGTGTAATGAATCTGATGCCCTTGGGGCAGTCATACCTTAAGTTTAATACAGCCTTTTTCATACTCAAAGCTTTTTCCTAACTTCACAATGCATGAGCTAGACCATGCCCTCACATACACCTTCATAACTCCCATTAAGGTTACTAGGATGTGCACATTCATTCTATGGAACAATTTGGCCGTATATCCTTTGTCCACGAGGCTTACTGTCCTCGCCACTAATATGTAGCAACTTCTGGGAAGGAACACCTAACAGCACAAATCAGCAGTTTATTGTTTACGATTGGAGCGCGACTGTCACATTCAACAGAAACCACTGAGTGAATTTAGGTCAGTAAAAACCTAACCTTGGCATAGTTTCAGATGCCAAGATGTACTTTCAGAACTTCTGCCCCTAGTTAATCAAATAGTTTACAGTTTCACCGCACATTTACATTGAAAACATCTGTTGTGCGACGACAGAACAGACTTTAGCTACCAAGGAAATGCTCAATTTGCTCCACGGCTTAGCTCTGAGCTAGCTACATCCTACCATCGGCTGAAGGTAGAATACATCTTGCTTTGGGGATATAAGGGTGAAGCACTGGACAGAAGTATTTTGTGCAAGTTAAATCTAACTTCTTACCTACATCAGAGAGCACCCTAATGCAGCTCTCCACCGACGCTTTTTGGCTTGGCATTAGCCAGTTGCAGTGGTATACCCTGAACACGCCTTGCAACAGTTGTACAAACACAGGCTGACGAGTCTAGAACACATGAAAAGAACCAGATCAAAAGCATCATCTCATGTTTGAGATTCGGTTGTCTGCTACTTCGATACTACATCAGCCATTATTCTTTGCAGACCAACTGCATGGTACCAGTCCACATCCACTTGTAAGGCAACATTTATATTCTGGGCAGCACATCTACTATATAAGCAGCAGTTTAACAGAAGAGGGAGTATCAGGGCAGATAGAGAAGTGTCTACTAGATGGCTCCTAGAGCACGAAGTCCCACTAAACACACTATCACTAAACATAGGAATAGGCAGTAATCTTTAGTGCGTATGAGGGAGGATTTTCAGCAGCCTAAAATACAGAGATTGCTCATTTGGGATTGATCAGAGGGTGGCTCGGCACTCAATAGGAAAGTGGGGCTTTGCTCTTGCTAAACTACAACTCAGCTCCATAATTATCAACTAGTCTTTTTCTGAAGTTTGTTGGCTTCTAATTTACAGATATGGGTTTTGAACAGCTGTAATTTTGAACATGGGTCACAGTTAGTTTGTTTATAAATGCTGCAGTTGCCATGGATGAGTCAAAAAAGTCAACTATATGGCCTTTTGCAAGATTTTCCACTATAGATAAGCCAACATCCCCACCTCAAAGAGGCAAAATACTCACATGAGTACTCTGCTATCTCTGCAAATACATCCAAACAGTTTCAAAACCAAATCACTGTTTTGCTTTGTAAGGAGTTTTTTAGTGTAAGAATTTATTTTTTTAAACTGCATTGACAGCATTTTTTTAAAACTGTCCTGACAAACTTGTTTCAACACTAAAAAGCCTGCCTATAGTGAGAGGCAACACCAACGTGTCTGTTTCTATTCAATACATAATGCTTATTTTAAGCCAATCACACCTCAGTGCAAAGCCCACAGTGGATTTAGGAACTACTGGAAAATACCTCTGTTAGTCTGGTCAAGACTGATGTCTGTTATAAGAAAAAGAAGCTGGAATTAGAGAAAAGGAAATATTTTTTCCTCAAATTGTGAAATAATTCCATGTGTTGGCAAAGTGGAACAGAGTTTACTCAGAGTAACACAATAGCAAATGCCCATCAGCCTTTCCAGCAACAGAGCCAAATGTCAAAATATTGCAGACACTGGTCTAAATACATTGAAACTACCTATGTTTCTGGACTCTAGCCACTCATACATTCCTTACGGAACATGTTTAAAGATTTATCTGTCGGAAAACTTCCGCGATGTTCCATTTGCTTAAACTAGGTCAATAAATCAAAACCACTCTAAACTTTGCAAAATAAGGATTTGGTCAGTAGCGCCCATAGGAGGCAAGAAAGCCAAGATAAATACACTGAGGAGGCAGTTATTTGGGAAGTTTTTGTTTGGAAAGGAATCTGTACATTACCCCAAGATTAAGGGGTGACTTGATTAGTCTGTAAGGACCTAGATGGGCAACAAATATTTGATAATGGACTCTTCAGTCTCGTAGAGAAAGATGCAAGATGGCTACAAGTTGATGCTAGAGAAATTCAGACTGGAAAAAAAGAGAGAAAAATTTGAACTGTGAAGGTTATTAACCATTGGAAAAATTTACCAAGGGGCATGGTGGATTCACCACCACTTGCAATTTTTTAATCACGATTGGATGTTTTTCTAAAAGATAAAGTCTAGGTTGAGTTTTCGGGGGAAGGAAGTTCTATGGGTTGTGTTACACAGCAGGTCAGCCTAGATGATCACAACAGTCCCTTTTGGTCTTGGAATCTATGAATCTAGTTTTGTATTATGTACATGGCCACACAAGGCAGGGACCTGCCCCAGGGAAGTACAATATAAGTCATGACACAGGAGAAGAGGACATCAGGGAAGAAGAGGGGCTGAAGTTTACACAGTGCAAGTGCAGGAGAAACTATGGAGACATTAGGAAGAGAACATAGAATGGAGTGGAGAAGCAAGACAAGGCATATGGGGCTCAGAGGGGCAACGGTTGGAGATCAGATGTAGGAAGCCAAAGGGTTCTGTAGAGCACTGAAAGTGAAGACAAAACCTGAGTTTGATGCAAGAGATTCAAAGGCAGTGAAGAGACAGCAGTGTGTGTTTGTGTAGAGGAAGGAGGGGTGCCTATGCCATCAGAGACTTGAATCATTTTCACAGCAGCAGTCTGCATAGGCTGGAGGGGTGCAAAACAGGAATTAGGTCAGCCAAAGGGAGGCTGCAAGTTACTTAAGGTGGAAGAGTCTGAGGATATGGACAAGGGTTTCAACAGACAGAAAAGTTAGATAGTGGAGATGAGGCAGAGGAAGAAAGAAGATCTGGCAACAGAGTGGATGTGAGGGGCTGAGGAGAAAGGAGTCTAGGACAACCCAGAGGATTGTGGAACCATCACCCCCATGATGGAGAAGGGAGGATGAAATGAGATGCTTTGGGCTGGTCTACACTGGGAGAGCGTATCGATGTAAGATACGCAACTTCAGCTATGAGAATAGCATAGTTCAAGTTGAAGTATCTTATTTCGACTTACCTCCCGTCCTCATGGTGTGGGATCGACAGCTGCGGCTCTCCCATCGACCCCACTTCCGACTCTCGCCCTGGTAGAGTTCTGGAGTCAACGGGGAGCGCGGCAGGAATTCATTTATTGCGTCTAGACGAGACGCGATCAATCGATCCCCAATAGATCGATCGCTACCCGCCAATCCGGCGGGAAGTGTAGACGTACCCTTTGTCTCGCTATGTTTACACAGACTTTGAGATGCTGGAAGGAGAACTGCAGAGGCATGAATTAGCAGATAGGGAAAGTCTTGAGGTAAAGAAGTAGATTCAAAAGTTGCTGGCACAGAGAGGGCAATTACAGGCATGACAAGCACTGAGGTCACACAATGATAAGGTACAGAGGGAACTGAAGACAGGACAAAGGACAGAGCCATGCAGGACAGGGTAAATTATTAGTCATGACTTTTATTGTGCACAATACCTTTTGACAAATTTGCATGCAAACTGGTAGTAAAATAACTCTCACTTCAAAAGTCACACGAGAAGCAGATCAAACAGTATTAGGCAGTGAACATTAGCATTTACAGCTGATTACTCAATCCTGCGTTTGTGTGGGTTAAGGTTCAGGCCCCTAATCAGGCCAATACAGTGCACATAGCTGCCACAGTTACCTCTTAGGCAATACACACAGGTGGGAAGTTCACCCTATCTGAACGGATCCTTCAAGCCCTTTAACTCATGAGAGTATCCTCAGTACGACTACTTACTTGCCTGAATAAGGATTGCTTGCCTCAGTAAGCATTACAGGAGCAAGTCCATTGTTTAATATAGGCTCAGGTCCACAACTGGTCTTTCTTCCGGACTCAAGGAGGGCAGGCTCCCTCTCAGGGTATGGCTACACTTGGCATTTCGGAGTGCTGCCACGGCAGCGCCTTGAAGTGTGAGTGTGGTCAGAGCGGCAGCGCTGGGAGAGAGCTCTCCCAGCGCTGCACATAAACCACATCCTTTACGGGTGTAGCGTGCAGTGCTGGGAGCCATGCTCCCAGCGCTGCCGCCCTAATTACACTGATGCTTTACAGCGCTGCATCTTGCAGTGCTCAGGGGGGTGTTTTTTCACACCCCTGAGCGCGAAAGTTGCAGCGCTGTAAAGTGTGAGTGTAGCCAAGCCCTCAATGAGAGAAATGTGGATAGAGCTGATCTAACCCAGAAGTGTGTGAGGGCTACTGCTTATGTTCAGGGAAAAGGGGGAACCAATTGAACTGATCAGAATTTTAAGGCTTTATCGATTGCAAGGTCAGGCAGCGGGCTGTTTTACATAAACTTTCCTTGGAGTGGGACATGCTATAGCAAGCCACCACAATGGTTAGTACAAGTTCCCTGAAGAGGGGCTGAAAAGGCAAATTCCCAGATGCCCTTTATTGCCACAGTTGGAAATCAGCTGCTTCCTAACCTGCTGCCAGTTGTGTTAAATTACACACAATTGTTTTTTCTGCTTACCTGCATTTGCACCAGGTTTCAATGAAAATCATATCCAAGCTCCTGCCAACACGTTCAGACCCCTGACCAGCCCTCCCACATGTACCCAAAAGGCTATTTAAAACTTTTATAAAGAATGATTATTATTTAAGAGGCTGCCTCCATTATCACGTGACACCGTGATATTATCTTAGTAGGCATCGGCACTGCTGTCATGCTACTCTTGCCTCATGTCCTGTAAGGAAGAGACCGGGAGAACCTGGGAATGGAAGAGGAGAATAGCCATCTCCTTTCACTTTACAAAGGTATTAAGTCTCATGCTCCAACTTTCCTCAAGTCCACAAAAGGCCAGATATTTAATCAGGATGACAAAAGAAAACAGGTGGAGCATTTTTAAAATGTGTGATTCATTTTAGAGAAATGAAAGCAAAGTGTCTTTAAAATGCAGTTTGTCTGAAGTGAGGTTTGAATCCAACTGGCCCATGGTGCCGTCTTTTATCAGCCACCTATTAAAAAGTTTCAGACATGCACCTTTGTGCTTTTTCCCATAAACACCTACAAAGCCTCCTCATTGTACCTTTCAACGCCCTTCTCAGAACTCTTTTACTGCGATGCCTGCAAAATACTAGACAAGGGTTAGGGTGCTGTTGTGTTGAGACCACAGGCTATCATCTGACCAATGCTGTCTGATTGTTCCCTTGTACTATGTCTTTCTCCATCTGTTGTCTCATCTTATACTTAGTAGTATATGCAGGAGGTGTCTTCTTGTTCTGGTCATACACTACCTAGCACAGTGGGGTCTTGGCAGATGACTGGGCTAATAAGCACTACTGCAATACAAATTAAAAAAAACCATCATGAACCAACCCCAGCCACCATCTCTCTACTTGCAGCGTAGCTACACCTTGCCAGAGCCACAGCAATGTTGTTTATCATTCCCCTTAAGAAAGCCGAACCTGGAGAGACAGGAACAGCACTGAGCACCAATATCATGGAGTTAGTGTCATTTTACAATTAAGCTTCTACAGAACTTGTTGAAAAGAATTCTGTACATGTAGAGCACAGAGTCCCTTCTACAGGCAACGGAGTGTTCAGCTGTAAGGTACTAGGAGGAAATATTTATACTTTCTGTGCTATTTTGAATATGTATTCTCTCTTTTACCCTCCCCATCAACCTCCCACCTCTGACTTGTTTCTTTTTATCCTGTCGGATTACTGTGGTTTTATGAATAAAACAGCTTATTTCCTCAACCTGTTGTACTGTCTCCTACCTGCAGAGTGGTGCTCTGATCAGAGAACGGGGAGCTGAAGAAGGTGGTGACTATACTCATCACAATTTCTGTGACATACTTCTCCAGGATAGAGTCAGCGTGCTTTCGGTCACTGGTGTTGTTACATGTCTACAAAATAATTCATTCCTTTAGAAAAAATCTTAAACTGATAAATAGGAACATTTAACTGCTGTGATTTGGAGCATTAGTTCTGAATGGACTCTCTGCCACAGTATTCTGTGTAAATCAAAATCACTCATATAGCTGGGACACACAAAGCCAAAAGCCTTATAAAGTCATTCTAATGGGCATTATGTAGTATATATAGGAAGGAAAAATTGGATACCTCAGAGCAAAGAATGCAGTATTATAGGTAGGAATGAGATGTAATGTTTTCCTATGGGGAAATACTTGGTATCCCAGGCACAAAGCCATCTGGAAAAATAAATGCCAAGCGCAGGAAAATTGCTCTAAACCTGCTAAAATATATCAAATGCAGTTGGAGAAGGATCCACATGACCTGGCCAGAGTGAACAAGCCAGTGGCAGAATAGAAAGAGACATATGATTCAGAAACAAGGGGTTTTGTTTGTTTGTTTTGTTTTAAGGGGGAAAAAAAAATCAACATGTTTCATGGAACATAACTGAAAGTCCACAATGGCCTAAATGGAGAAGAAAGCAAATATAAATTTGAAATGAGAGGAACCAGTAAAGAGCTTCCTGACTTGGGCTTTAAGATGCACTGTTCCAAACCTCTGCTAATGCTCACCACAACGACGTCCGTTTGCTCTTTTAGATTTCAGTATAGATATAGAAATCCTTACCCGACAGATGTCAACCAGGAAGTTCTCAAACAGTTTCCACATGTGATTACTGGTGTAAATCTCTTTCATTTCCACTTCTGTGTCCACATAACAATGATTTAGGAAGTTGATATAGGCAATTTTAACCTGCAAATGGAAAAATCAAAATGATTAAAAAAAACCTGAATGGGCATTTTTAGTCAATGCAAGGTAATCACATTAAAATGGCTTTAAAAATGTGTAGCTGAATTTACATAAAATTATTGTTCTCATTTAAATATTGGTGAAATCCAATCCAATAAACAGCAAGACATCTGCAATGAAAAGGAAAAAGCCAGAAATACTGCAGCCACGATTCAGCATAATGTTAATAATTTGCACTTCTATTCAAGATTGATCTATGTAAGGTACGTTGCCAATGTGCTCAGCCTCAAACACTCCTGGGGAGTAACCATCCTCATTTTAAAAATGGGGGGGAGGGGAAGGATTTACCCACACACACACACAGGCACGCACACACACTTACTTCTCCCAGCTCAGTCTTGTTGCTTACCCACAGGCCATTCTTTCCAGGGCAAACAGAGTGATTAAAAACAAACCTCACTCCACTAATACGTACACATGCAGGTAGGCAGTGTTTAATATCAGACCTCACCTCAGGTATGCAATCCTCATGAGTTACTACTCTAACAATGTCATCTAATGGGAGGAGGGAGTTGCATTTGATTTCTGTGTAGACATTTTTGCCCTCTGTGCATACAGCAAGCAGCTCTACTAAATGGATATGGTACATCAGAGGGCTGTTTTCATCCATCCTGTCCCGCTCCGATCTCATCATTTGGACCAAGGTTTGGAAAGATGCTCTGTCATTGTAGAACACAAGGACATCTTCTCCTGCATTGACTAGCTACAAAAACAAAAAAAACAACACAAAACACAACCACAGCTTTCTTTTGGGTTCCGTTCTGCTATGTCTCCACTTAAGAGATTCTACCAGAATCAGACCATTTCTAGTACACACACAGGCACGTGTACCTTCTACTTACCCAGCACTTTTCTTCAAAGGACCTCAAACCTTATCCTCTAAATATTTCACTAACAGGCCGAACGGTTCCCCCTTTAATCTAAAGCTATATATTATCTGTGCACTGGAATGTTACACACTTTTGCAATTACTTGTGAGTTCAATAAAACTGCAGCCCACCAGATCGATCTCAGGCTCTGTATCAGTTATAAAGGATATCTCTGAAGTACGACATCTTCCCCATGTCCTCTGTTCTAAGTACGTTATGCCCTAGAAATCTATCACTTTTAAAATCTTTAACATCAATGTCAGTTCAACTGGCTCCTCATTAGTTAGATAAAAGTTCTTTCAAGAAGCTTCTGACTTTTCTGTAGTTATGTCATGAAGATTCCTCAGCTGATCTGTTTGTAGTGTTGCTTGGGGCACATGATTCTGTTCAGAGCCAAGTCCTTCGAGACCTCTGGGTGGTAGGACCTCAAGGCTGGGTAATTCCCCATTCCTGACACAATGATTTTCAACAAGCAGTTAGAGGCATGATTAAGTCCCATGAGACAGACTTTCATCAACATTACATTACTTTGGGGGGTGGGGGGGGAGAGAGAAGAGAGTCACATTTTCAGAACAGCTCAGCACTCCACCAGTCTCTATCAAGAACAGTAGGATGGATAGCAACCAAAAAGAAAGGGAGCTGCTGAGCACTGTTAAAAATCTGCCCTACAGATTTCAGACACATCTAGGCGTCTATCACAAACATAATGCACAGAGCAAAACTCACATGCAAAGCCACACTTCAGAGCTGGACTCTGCAATGGGCAGAGCTCCCTCAACTCACTGACTTCAACAGGAAAGAGGGTTGCTCAGCACTTCGCAGGACTAAATCCACACTGCACAGCTGACATTCTGTTTTAAGTTTAACTACAGCATGTGGAACGACATCCAGAGTCAAAAGTCCCAGTGAAATTGAGGCATTAAGGCCAGAAGCTTAAAAAAACAACAACCCACACTTCGGATCCCAAGGCTCCTCCAGAGGAGGCGGCTAATTAACATCCAATTATCAAATAGGCAAATGCACTTTTTAACAGATGGATCCTTTACAATCGAAATTAAAGGGAATTTGTTCCATCATTTCTCACATCTCCCCACCCTTCCCTCCCTGAGTTCACTATGGCCCTAAAAAATTGCTGTGGACACACAATCTTCTCCTACTTTAAAACACCCATCAAGGCTCCAACACTTTCAGCTGGTTAAAGCCAGAAGAGACTCCTCATCTAAGTAAGTCCCACATCAGGCTGAACGGGAAAAGTTTAATAAAAGGGAAGAATTTTCCTCCCCTCTGCCACCCATTTTCTTTAAGTAATTTTACCGGAGAAAGACAGTCCTTCCCTTGACTCAAACCCATTTGTCACAGGTTGGGGAATCTATGTACGACTTATTAATTCTGTTTGGTTTTATGAATTTGCTGCATCACTGAATGCCTCGGTGTATGTGGAATCTCCCATCAGGGCTGGTAACATCTCTCCCTCAAACCAAGGACAATGGAGAATTATTAACCTGAATGGCTCTCATTCCAATGGGAACACCTTCAAACAGTGGGATGGCTGAGTCCTAGGAGACCCAGTTCAACCCAGCTTGGCTGTGGGGAATCAGAAGAGGAGCAACAGAATTCCCCTAAAAGGAGAACAAAGAGACAGACCTGTTGGTACAGCCCTTTCCAAACACAGAGGGACTCAGAGAGAGGGGAACAAAAAGACAGGCTTTAGGAAGGAGATGGGACCTACGGACTGTGGGACCAGACAAAGCTGAAGGAAGCTGATTGCACAGGTCAGAGATAATCAACCATTCACAGAAGCAGCCATAAGCTGGAGAAGTGCAGCCCAGCAGAGCGACTTAGAACTCTGAATGGACATGGACCCAAATCCCAAAGAACACTCAGGAGTGGTGACATAACTTAGGCATGGAATAGCATCCAAGTGTTTCTTACAGATGTCTGTATACGTCCTGAACTCTAAAGTAAAGAGTGACTGTCTTTAGAAATCCTTCTGTAGAGTTTATTTGTATTTGCTTCAAGTATCACGTGTCCCTAAAAGGGATAAACTACAAATCAGAGTGCCCAGAAGGAGGGAATTCTGGGAAATAGTTTACTTAAGCTACTGAAGTGTTTTTGGGGTCAGCACTAGTCCTGGGGACTTAGGGCAACTGAGGTACAGGGTCCCTCTTCTAGAAGGAGTATCAGACAGAAATTCTCTGCCCAAAAATTTTGCAGAGAGACTGTGGCCAGAGACTGTGTTGGAGCCTATCCAGACCAAGGGACGTGTAAAAGCACATGGGCCCAGTTTGAGGGTGCAAACACAGCAGCCTGGTGAGTGTGCAGCAGGAGGAGCTTGACTAGGGCTGTGGCACAAGTGTACTTTTTTTGTGGCACCAGGGAGGATAACTTTTGAGATACACTAAATATCATCCTTCCCATCCAAGGGGAAGGAGCATGATGAAGCAGCTTGTGCTCATAATAAAGCCTTGTGCGCTGTGATAACTGGACATCACTTGTATATTGTCCCAGTTGAGAATGTCACTTTCTTGGCATCCTCCAGAGGATAAATATGTCACTTTCTACCGAATGTCAGTTGTGTTTTTTGCCCAGGAGCTTACAGAAATATGCATCTCTCACCTCAGCCATAACCATATCTTGGCACTTCTTAATGAACTTTCCTTCCGCCTTCACAATTGTCTGCAAGAACTTTATGTACTGGACATTTCTGCCATGAGTTTCAATACAGTGGACAAAGTGCTGAACGACTCGCTCATTAATCTCACTGCAAAGCTGGAAATTGTTCATGAAAATATGTTGCATTGTTACTGCCTCCAGGATCTAATGAGGGGGAAGAAAAGAAAAGAAAGAAAAAAAAGTCACACATACAATTCAGGACAACATCAATGAATTTGCAGGGAACATGACAATACAAAGAAGGAACTTCTCAGAGGAATCAGCATTTCAGTACAGAGACTTGTATCCATCAGGGATACTGTTCTCCATCTACCTCCACCTCTTGCATTATAACTGAGTGCACCAACCAGATGCTGCTCCTGCTAACATTAATGAGATCAAAGTGCTATCCATTTAACTCGTTTTGCATAAAAACTGGCCCAGAGGACATGACAAAGGTCAGGTTGTTCGACTTTCTTACTACAAAAGAACATGCTATTAATCACTTCTTACCCCTGGGTTAAGGAACAGGTTTATGTGCTTGTGCAGCAATGCTTGGTTCTGTTGGTTCCCAGCACAGAAATTCTGTAAAAACGCATGTGCAAGTTTCATTATCTCCTGCATCCTTGTATCTTCCGCCTGTGATTGCAGGACACAAATGAGATGGGATTAAAAAACAACCCCAATGTTCACTTTCAGGTGAGCTTTGGGTGGACCATGATACCACTTGTTCCACAGAATTTTCAGAGGCACATCTCCCTCAGTAGAAAAACAAACCTCTCTCCACTACAGACCTCCAACCAAATTAATCCACCGATATCAGATAAGAACTTGGCCCCCTTTATGATTTTAAAACTTGTGGAGAACAAAACGCAATATAAATAAATTATGACTTTCAGATCTGAATACTTAACATTCAAGCTTGCCAATAATGCACTTTAGCTCCTTGAATTCTAACCAAACATACCTACTACATAGGGCAAACCACACATCAGGTTCTTTCCCACACCTTTGGGCTTCACAGGAAGATTGCCATGAGGTCCATTACAATGGAATTCAGTACTGAGGAGTTGAAGATGACGGTGAAGAAGAGATAGGAAGATACTGATGCAATAACAAGATTCAGCTTCTGTTCATAGGAGTAAGTACTCTCTATGTCCGTGACTTAAGGTTGAGCAGCAGAATAGTTGAGAAGGTGCAAGTATGTCTCTGACTTAACTGACACATAAAGGCATCTCAGCTGGGAGTAACAGATAGTCAATGCAATAAAACGAGCCATATTTCTCTGATAAAAGCATTTGGCACCCAACAGTTGGTCAGTGCCCTGACTGAAATGTTTGTGGTTTGAGGTCATGCCGCAGTTCATCTCACCAAATCCAATCAGCATAAACAGCAGGCTCAGCAGAGAGGCTAAGGAGACCAACTTACTTCCACAGCCAGGTTGAGCACTAGTACATTTCTAAGGTTCTGTGACAGTAGGGAAAGTTACAATGCAAGTGCTCACGCTGCTTCTGAGTATAAGGGATTTGTGTTTCATTCTCCAGCGTACTTCACAAATAACACAGTTAATGCTCAATTTATTTTTCCAAGGCAAAATGCAAAAAAACAATACCCCCAACGGTCACATCAACCAATTTGGGGCTTCACACCAGATAATCTGTTCTGTCTTCAAAATGGGCAAGATTTTCAAGATCGCTTCTGTTCTATATCTCCCATCTCTCAGAGGCCATTCACCTCGCTCTCTGGCAACCTACTAATGTCCAAAACCATGGCATTAATTTCTGTCATACCTACAGTCACCACGGGGAGGCAGGAAAAAGATTCTAGCCAGCAGTTGAGTGGAATAGCTGCATGTGATGGAAAGTCACAGTAGTAATGAGGCTAAGAACTCTGTGAATAAAACTTCAGTCACCTGCTCAATAGTGCAGAGCACTCCCCGAGGGCTGAGCTGTCTCTATACTCAGTCACTGTTTCACTAGAAAGCTATATTTATCATGTGTGCTTAAAATATTTGTCCTGTCTTAGGGAATAGTTTACAATTCTGAGGCTATGCCTTTACTGTTAAAAAGATATTTGTTTTACCACCATGGGATAACTCCTTTTCTTTAGCTATCCTGCTGTAAATCTTGCTGGAGACAAGTTGCTGTCATTTTTACTGTAAGGTAGCTAGGTGAGATCAACATTATATATAACAACGGCCATATTGGATCAGACCAAAGATCCATCTAATACAGTATCCTCTCTTCCGACAGTGGCCAATGCCAGGGAATGAACATAACAGATGACCATCAAGTCATCCCCTGTCACCCATTCCCAGCTTCTGGCAAACTATAGATGACAGTGGGAATCTAATGCATGTCAGTTATCCTGCAGTAAACCCATACCTGGTTTTGGCAATGAGGTCAAAGCTTCAGGGCTTGGCTATCCGGGGACACTAAGGAAAATTAAGTCGAATTAACTGAAGGTGTGAATTCAAACTGGATTAGTTAAACTGAATTAATCCCTCATTCAGAATTAAAGATAAATTGAATTAAGACAACTTTAATTCTGAATGAGTGTGTCCACACAAGTGTTTAATGCATTTTAACAACCCACTTTTAATTCACACCTTTAGTTAATTTGAATGAATTTTCTTTAGTGCCCCAGTACAGACAAGTTTTTGATCTGATTAACTGCAGTGGATGAAGTCAGTGCTTCAGCAATTAGTTTAGAATCTTGTCTGTTGTCATCAGAAGTTTCACACTTAACCAAATGCTTATATAAACCATGAGTTATTTCTAAAGAGGCATGAATATTTACAATAGCTTCTTTGATGCCAAAGGTACCAAGGTAACTGAAAGAACTAAGGTTTAAGGAGATCTCAGGGAGCTCTTAATATTAGTCAGCAAAATTGTACAGTAAGGAAATAGCTGTGTGCAAAACCCACCTTCTCATATGGAATCTGCAGCAGCTCCAGAACCACAGTGTGAGCTCCCATGTTCCGCAGCAATCTCTGCTGCTGCTTCCGGCTCTTCCTGACCGAAGCACTTTCCTGAACACAGAGCTTGCTAAGCCGAAGCAAAATCTGGGAGAAGAAATTTGCTTTAGAACTTGCAATTTTTCGTTTTGGTTTAAATTACGTTAAGATGGAAATTTCCCTGATCTGAGCAACTCACAGTCTAATGACAGACAAGCAGATAGACACTAGGTGAATGGGGAAAGAACACAGAAAAAATCCATTTAAAACTAATTCAGGCATTTGCCAGCTAGGAGTTGAACCTAGAATGTTCTAACACTTATAAGCCACCACACACTGCCTTCTCGTTGTACATTAGTTTTTAAAAGAATTAGATGATACAGTGGAGCACAAGTCCCTAAAGAAAGAGGGCAGATTTAAATGAGCTTGCAGACTTTCCTGCTTTTTTTATATCCTTTATAATGATAAAAATTTGTGTTTCCATTGAAATAAGCAGTGTTGATGCTAAATTTTGGAATAATCTGTTTTTGGGGAAAATACATAACTCGCATGTTGGCTATATTCCAGATGTCTCACTGGAGCTGGGATACTCTACTACTCAGCAAATTACAACTCAGCAAGTAATTTTCACAGCGTAAATGTGACTCAGTTTTTCCTGTTTTTTAAATTCAGACTAAAATCTGAGTTGCACCATTAGTTTATACTTCAATTTAAAGAAACCAAGTCTTACCTCCTTCACCACCCGGTAATTATAGCTGCTAGTACTTTCATGTTTTTGTGACTTGCTGTGGCCTTCCTAGGGGCAAAACCAATAATCTATTAATCAATTAGTGTATTTTCGTGGATAGCTCCTATGACTGAGAAATATGGGTATTAAACTGAATCTACAAAGACCAAAACTGACGGTTGTCACCTTACAGTTTTATGACAAGATTGAGGATATTAATAGGGTGGATAAAAATCAATAATTAAAAAAAAAAATAAAAAAAATCAGGTTTTATTTAAATATCGGATTTTTTTTTATAAAATGCTTTTTGAGGGGAAAAAACTATCTAAAGACAGTTTTAATTAAGATACATTATAGCTCAAAGATATCTCATCAGGAAATAGGGATTATAAGTTCTAATTCTATCATATGAGACAATATACTCATGTAATGTTTAAGAAAAAAGTTTTGTAAATGAGTTCCAAATAGTTCATGGTTTATGGACTCAATTTTATGGGGTTCCAGGGTCTTCTGTATAGATTATTCAGGTTAATCTTTCTATCTAACCAATGGGACTCAGTGCTCAGTCTAGAAGATACCATCAGAGATGCTTAGTTTTGCAGTTCTCAAACTGTGGATTTGTGTCTCCAGAGATAACGTGCCTGTTAACAGCAAAAATGTTTTTAAATAAATAAATGAGGTGAGAAATAACAGACCTCAACCCTATTGTCCCTCTGCACATTTGTTTACACAGAGTCAATCCCTTACCTCTGTCTAAAAGTGCAAAGTTCCAAAAAGTTCAGCGAATAGAAGATTGCAGGGGCTGGAATAGATCTGGACAAAGAGAAGTAGTCTGGAGATAAATGTGAGAAGGGAGGGACAGGCAGTAGAAACAAAAGTGAAACTGTTTGAGCAGCATATTCCAGAAGTCTTAAGGTCTTTTTGAGTGTAGCCTTCATTGATTTGAGATCTACCATACCATTCTCTCACTAGAGGGGAAAACCTATGGTGGAAGCTGGCTGTAAAAGAGACCCAGTCTGGGAATATTTTAATGAAGCTCCTCTATCTGTGGGTAAGACAGGCACGCATGCAAAATGCAAACAGTGCAACAAAGAAATGCAAGGACTGATGGCCCGAATGAAAAACCATCATAAGAAGTGTTCCTTCTCAGAAGGAAGCTTCGTTCAAGATGATGAAATGAACATGTCTGAACATGCAGGATCTTTAGGTTGGAAAACTTTTTTATTTCATACTTCTTTCATAAGGACAGCCTGTCTTCTTTCTGGACTATTCTTGAATTCTCACTTTCAGCAAAAAATGTAGTTGTTACTTTGTGGTATTATCATTTTAGATGCAGTTGTGATAAAAAAATAAAATAGATGAAATAGGCAGATCTTCCTTTTACAATTTAACCTTTAAAGTAGTTCTGAGTATCAGTGAATGTAATGAGTAATACTAAATGAGCAGTATGGTGGTAATAATTAAATAACTGCATTGATTTATTTTGTTTAGGAGAATCCATCCTCAACATAAAGGATTCTGAAGACTATCCACCTTCAAGATCACCATCATTTTCTATAGTTTCAGAGTTATCTGCCAATGATAGTGTTTCAGTCCCATCACATATGTTGCATAGCCACAGTATATCACCTGTAGTAAAAAGAAAAAACCTCCATCATACAGAAACAGTCATAGATAGGTTTGTGGTAAGAACCAGCAGATTACAAAAAGAGGTAACACATGAAAAAATTGCTCAGTTTGTTGATGCAACAAACTCTCCTTTCTGTATGATTGAGAACCCACACTTCATGATGGTTCAGTCATTAAGACCAGGATATAGTCCACTCAACAGAGCAGCAGTCGCAGGCAAATTGCTGGATAAAGTGTATGAAAGAGAAATTGAGCAGTGTGCAAAAGGCCTAGAGGGTAAAATTGTTAATCTGAATCTTGATGAGTGAAGCAATGTCCACAATTTATTTATTTCTATAATGGGAGATATACCTATCTCCTAGAACTGGAAGGGACCTTGAAAGGTCATTGAGTCCAGCACCCTGCCTTCACTAGGAGGACCAAGTACTGTTTTTTTTTTTGCCCCAGATCCCTAAGTGGCCCCTTCAAGGATTGAACTCACAACCCTGGGTTTGGCAGGCCAATGCTCAAACCACTGAGCTATCCCTCCCCCACAATGATCCTCTTGTATGTGCTTGTGTGACAATAGAAGAAGGGAATGTCTTCCTTCCAGAAACAGTTGATATATCAGGAAATGCACACACAGCAGAATACTTACAAGAAGTAGCAGTAAAAGCTATAACAAACTGTGAAAAAAAATGCAAATATCTAGTACGTAGCTTGGTCACAGACAATGCTGCAAACGTATCCAAGATGAGAAGAAATTATTTTGGAGAGTGAAGAGATTCCCACACTAATAACAAATGGTTGCAGTGCCCATTTGATGCACCTCCTAGCCAAAGAATTCAGTGTTCCAGAAATAAAGGCTAATGTTGTTGAAATTGCAAAATACTTCCATAACAATCACTTTGCAGCAGCTGTTCTGAAAAAAAGTAAGAGGAACCAAACTAACTCTCCCACAAGACGTGCGAGGGAACTATATAGTGGACTGTTCTGAGCGCTATATAAAGAATTTGCCTAATCTGATGACAGTTTGTGAACAAAACCGTGAAAAAATAGATGGCACTGTCACAGCCAAAAGTTCTCAACATTGGGCTTAAGAGAAATCTTGAACACATGCTGAGTACCCTGAAGCCTATTTCTGTAGCATTGAACAAAATAACTGGTTTTATTGCTGATGTTGTTGAAATTTGGAAGGAACTGAGTGAGATATTAAAAAGAGAAATATGCAATGACAGAGTTAAATTACAAGTATTAAAAAAAATGAATGGGACAAGCACTATCTCCAGCTCATTTTCTTGCAAATATTCTCAATACTCGGTACCAGGGTCAAACCTTAACTGCTGAAGACGACGAGTTGGCTATGACATGGACATCCAGCAATCATCCCTCCATAATGTCAACTATAATAAACTTCCGAGCTAAGAGTGAACTATTCAAGAAATATATGTTTGCTGATGATGTTTTAAAGAAAATCACACCAGTGAACTGGTGGAAGTCACTTAAGCACTTGCATTCAGAGACTGTTGAAGTGATAATTTTTAACAGCAGTAGCTTCTTCTGCCAGTGTAGAAAAAATATTCTCTTCTTTTGGACTAATTAATTCCAAATTGAGCAACTGTTTGGGACCTGAAAAAGCAGGAAAGCTTGTTTTTCTTTTCCAGATTATAAACAAACAGGAAAATGAAGGTGAAGATGACTGAGTTAGCTGCAGAAGCTAATATTTTAAGTTCACCATGTTGACCTGGCTGACATAGTCGATTTAATTTTTGTTTTTTTAATATTTCATTTCACTATTTTAGTTAAACACAATTTTAACAAAAACAAACCTGATTTTAAAAAACTTGAACGTTTAACTAAATACAAAAATTCATATGTTTGTTTTGTTAAAATATTATATATTTGCTGTTGAAGAAAAAAATCCAAAATACACAACATTGTTGTTTGTTAAATAAAACAATTTAAATATCTGTCTGGTTATGTTCTCCTCCTACGAAAATCCTCCAAATATTAATGATTAACCTGTTGAATTGGAGATAGATCACCTCCCAGTGACTTCAAAAGTATCTGCTTCAGTTACCTTTGGTAAATAAAATAACCAAACAATCATTCATTTTCTGATATAGCTCTAAAACTAATCTGAAAAGTTTTCCAAAATAAATCATTTAAAATGTAATGTGTACCTTCTAAAAGTGAAACCTACACCTATCTCTGAGTTGTGAAGAATACATATTAAGGTTACAACAACCAACAAGAATGCACTTTTATGTAGAAATCCACGATTAAATTGAGTCTTCCTGACTAGTGATTTAAATCATGATTTAAACCAATTTGATTTAAATCAAATCCACTCTGAGTATTAAAAAGTGTTTTTATGTTAAGTCATACTAATCCCTCTGCCAGAGCACAAGGGTAGAGTGTTTTTACACAACAACAACATCCTATCGCCTCTTTATCAGTTGTCACACTCTGTCTGTAATCATGCACTCCCACAACATACCTCTCTCCACTATTATTCAACTGAAATTATATTAATTCTGTAAAGCATATTTTGGGTTCTATCTGTATGAAAGGCAATGAATAGCTTATTCTTATTGACCACTCAAGATAACAGTATGTGGATGTGAATAGCTAACTCCAATCACCACCCACTTCAGCCTTATATTTGATTGAATCTCTGGCATGCTGTACACAGCGGAGTTAGGTAAACTTAACTGTGACAGTGTCTACACTACAGCCTTGCTTCCACTGATGTAAACCCTCTACTACACTGACATAACTCTATCTCCACGAGAGACGTAGGGCTTATATCAGTGTAGGCAGGGCAACGCAGTGTCCACGAAGATGTTGCCTTACTTATATCAGTTGTTGCCTGTCTTGTCAATTTCACGGCTCCACTGGAAAACTGGGTTCCCAGCTCCGTAGCCCAGCAGCTGACTTGACTCCAGGTGTGAATCTTCCCACCAAAGCCGAGAAGCCCCAAGTGCCCACCCGCACTCCCAGCTGGGAGCGGAGAGGCAAGAGCCAGGGTGCAGCTGGGCTCAGGTCAGGGAGCTGTGACCCCTGGTTCTCAACCCCCCACATTGCTTCTTAAATATAGTACAGACATTATTTACCCAAATGGATATTCCAGTAGTTCACATAAATTGACTACCAAGATGCAAGTGCTTACCTCCTTTTTCTTGTGTTCATTTTCACCTGGTGCTCCATCCAGTGTCTCATCAGGACTCTGGCCTTTGTAAACCCAAAGTTCTGATTTTTCCACAATAGACCTCAGCTGGTCCAAATCTTGTTTTATCTGCTTGTAGTTGTCAACATCTTGGCTGGTAACAAGCAGTTGAACCTTACATGAACGCAATCCATTAGTTGCACAGAGATTTTAAACTTGCAACACATGCATGCAGAAAGGGGACATGCACATAATAGCCACACATACCTGTTTAAATGCTTGAAGAACTTCTTGTCTCTGACTAAAATGCCTGAATAGTAGCTGCAGTGCCCCAGAAACCAGTGGAGGGTAATCGTGCATGGTTAAGTGGAGCAAAACTCGAAGGAAAGTCCTGCCGCCATGATCATCCAAATCTAATGGGGTGTTCTCATCACTGAAAAGAACAAAATGCAGAGTAAACTAACTTCTCCCCCACTTAATAAAACAACCAACTTTTTGTATACAGGAAATTATTGCAGCTGCATTTATAATTTTGCTATGGAAACCACATCAAAAATTAGAGCAATCTGGGGCTCTCATTTGTTGTTGGCTTTGAACAAGACAGAGACAACAGTGCTTTGTGTAGCACTATCCTCTGTTGGATGGAATGCCAGATCTGCTCAAGTGTTCCGGTTTGTCACTGATCTACCCTCCAGTGGCAGGAGGCTTGAAGAGATGATATAACATACTGCCTAACATAGTGAATGCTTATGGGAAGGGGGTAGGTTTAGAAGAGAAAATAAAAAAAAGAACAAGTTAAAAATCACTTAGAAAAGTTAGATGCCTGAGAGTCACCAGGGCCTGATGAAATGCATCCTAGAATACTCAAGGAGCTAATAGAGGAGGTATCTGAGCCTCTAGCTATTATCTTTGGGAAAATCATGGGAGACAGGAGAGATTCCAGAAGACTGGAAAAGGGCAAATATAGTGCCCATCTATAAAAAGGAACATAAAAACAACCCAGGAAACTACATTCCAGTTAGTTTAACTTCTGTGCCAGGGAAGACACTGGAGCAAGTAATTAAGAAAATCATCTGCAGACACTTGGAGGTGGTAAGGTGATTAGAAATCCATGCTGGCTATTCCCTAAGAACAAATCGTGTCAAACCAATCTGATAGCTTTCTTTGATAGGATAACGAGTCTTGTGGACAAGGGAGAAGCGGTGGATGTGATATACCTAGACTTTAGTAAGGTATTTGATATGGTCGCGCATGGTTTTCTTATCAATAAACTAGGCAAATACAATTTAGATGGAGCTACTATAAGGTGGGTGCATCACTAGCTGGATAATCGTACTCAGAGTAGTTATTAATGGTTCCTAATCCTGCTGGAAAGGTATAACAAGTGGAGTTCCACAGGGGTCTGTTTTGGGACCAACTCTGTTCAATATCTTCATCAACGATTTAGATGTTGGCATAGAAAGTATGCTTAGTAAGTTTGCAGATAATACCAAACTGGGAGGGATTGCAACTGCTTTGGAGGACAGGGTCATAATTCAAAATGATCTGGATAAATTGGAGAAATGGTCTGAGGTAAACAGGATGAAGTTTAATAAAGACATAAATCGTCAAATTGCTTCACTTAGGAAGGAAAGATCAGTTTTCACAATCACAGCATGTAGAATGGAGTCTGAAGGTAGCGATAACAGGATCTCGGATAGGTTATAGATGGACGCACAGCTAAGATACTGAGTAAACAGTGTTATGGTGCTGTTGCACAAAAGAAACGTGATTCTGGATGCATTACCAGGTGTGTGTAACGAGACATGCAGCAGTCATTCTTGTCCGCTCTACTGCGCTGCGTTAGGCTCCACAAGGAGTAGTGTGTCAGTTCTTGTGGCACAGCTGATTCAGGAAGTGTGGAGAAATTGGAGAGGTCAGATGAAGAGACAACAAGAATGATTACAGGTACTTGAGTAACGTGACCTAGAAGGAAGGCTGAAGAATCTGGGTTCTGTTAGGTTGGAAAAAAGAAGATGAGACGGGGACATGATAGAGTTTTCAAGCTATCTAAAAGGGTGTCTATCAGGTAGGAGGGAGAAACTTGTTACCTTCAGCTCTAATGATTTGAGCCAAGAGACATTGGGGCTTACAATGCAGGCAAGAGAGATTTAGATGTGGACATTAGGAAACGTTCTAACTGTCAGGGTAAGTTAAACACTGAATAAATTGCCTAGGGAGGTTGTGGAATCTCCATCTCTGGAGATATTTAAGAGTAGGTTAGATAAATGTCTATCAGGGATGGTCTAGACAGTATTTGATCCTGCCATGAGGGCAGGGGACTGGACTCGATGACCTCTCGAGGTCCCTTCCAGTCCTAGAGTCTATGAATCTATGAATATAAGCAACACTAATCCCTGCTAAATGGAACACAAAGTCCTAGACTCCTGGGCATTCTGTGCTGAATGCTGTGCGTATGCAGTTAGTTGAGCATGGCCAAAATATCAGTAGAACCAAGTCGCACACTCAAAATTTGTAAGATTCATCTAGGCTGTAAGTCAAATTCTCTTCGGATCTACACATTAGTGCTCAAGCACTCACTCTCACATGCATGCGCAGAGCAGAATTATGAAGTGATTACACTTGCATGAAAATCTTCTACTTGGAGAAATCTCTGCTTTTTTATGTCTTTGCTTTCCTAGCTTGAAGAAAGGCTTTAACTCTTTCCTTGGCTTTTAATCCTAAAGGACATTACTGTTTAATCAAGAGAGTGCCTTTATATCCAATGGATTTTTGTACCCCCAGATTTAGAAAGGTGACCGGAATACTCATTCTGTCACAGGGGACATGAAGCTGCATAACCTTAAAACTTTATTCTGTTGAGTATGCTGGCACTTAAACTCCAGGCTATATAACAAACAGAAGAGCCTCACATATAAGAAAACAGGTCACAGGAAAGTGAGTTGGGTGGAAACATAGCAAACAAGTATGATTAAGTTGAGAGTCTGGTAGATTTCCAGAACATGCTGAGCCTAGATCCAATTAAAAATATTTAAAACAGAAATTGAAAATGTTTACTTCTATTGGTGAACAATTACATTTAAAAATGCCTCTTTGGAGAAGAGTCTTAAATTCCATCAAAGATAGTCTGTCAAAACAAAAGTTTTCAAGCAACTATGTCCATAGACGTAGTAATGAAGAGATACTTTCCTTCCGCCAAAGATCCCTTCAGCTTGTTCTTCAATATGTTCCAAGTCTAGGGCTCCTGGAAAGTAGAAATACGCACATAAGATTATTGTGTCGGAGATACAAACTGTAGTTGTTTTGGCAGCCCAAAGAGATCTTAAGTTGCAAGTGGTAACAGAAATGTAGCAGAATGGACCAATATGAGCTGAATAGTATGTTGAGAACTGATTGATACTGTCTGAGACACTAACGTAAGGCATTTCTTAATGATCTCTATTCACCAATTAAACTACTGAACCACTTCACAGATATCCATGTTTCTTCCCCCATCACTGATCTATAGCTTATACTTTCAGTAGCTGCTTCAGAGCAAAGCACTGTGGGAATTAGTATCTGACTTGATGGGCCACCATCGACCCCAGGAAATGTCCTGCATTTCTGTTATTAATTGACAGGTTTAAGCAATTAAATTCTTGATGATAGGAATCACTTTCTAACATCACCAAGGCCTTTGCCCCTCACAGCAGGAGATATGTGCCAGAAGCTTAACAAGAATTACTATTCTAGAATAAAAAGATACAAGGCAAACAATGTCTGCCACAGTCTAAGAAAGTTTCCCAACTGATTACTGCTGTCTGGGAAATAAATATTGACTTTTCCCCCCTCTCTGTTATTCCCCAATCTCACGTTTTCCTGACTGGGAATACCCAGAAAGCTTAGTCAGGTCTAGGTCCCATTGTGCTAGTCATGGCACAGACACAGAGTAAATGGCAGTCCCCGCTTTTTGGCAAGGAAATAGCTAAAAAGTTTTAGCTAGAATCTTAGAAATTAGAGGACATGTCAATTAGATTACCTAGCCCACCCCACTGCCTGTGAAGCCTTCTCTCAGGTAACCATTTTGCTTGCACAGGGCTGGATTAATGAGGTGCTAAGCATTAACAGGTCTCATTGAAGTCAGCAGGAGCTGAAGGAACTCTGTATCTTGCAAAATAGGGTCCTTGACATCTTACTTTAATTCTGGCTTCCAGATTCATGTTCTGCATTATAACAGGGCCCTGGATTCAATCTCTCTTGTGAGCAGTGGGCACAGCAAGGGGAAGATACAGCTGTCTGAGAACTATTTACACTCTTTCGCTTTAAATTCACATTGAAGAACACAGACCTGCACTGCTTCAACTCTAGGGGAGTTCTGAGCAGCCTGACTACAAAGGCCCAGACCAGAAGCCTGTCATTCTACCCTCCAGTCCAAGAGCAAGAGACACTACAAGTGCAAGACACTGGAGTGGAAACTAAAATATTTGTTCTCTTGAGGTGCGGAGAAGTTACACATCTAAAACCCCTCTGGCATCTAGAGAACAGATCCTCATGTTGATTTAAAAAAATCCTATTTTCAGCATTATAAGTCACACAGATCAAACATAAATACTTTAGTTTAGGACTTCTCAAGCCTTAAGTGTTTCAGATTCTGGCTACAGGATATCACTTCTCTCCCTAGGTGATACCACAGCAGTTTAGCAACATCTGAGGGGCACAAGTTTTCAGCATCATGGTTTTAATCAGAAGAGACCTGGGGGGGGGAGGGGGGGGGGAGGGTGCGCTTTCCTGTATAACTTCTTTCTCACTTTGGTCCACCAAAATTCAGATTTAGAGACCTCCAGGAAAATCTGCAAGACTCACCTGTTTTCCCAGGATTTGTTTTGGGAGGAGGCAGATTGATTTGGAGGCTACTTTGCTGGGGTAGAGGTCAGGTAGATTGTGGATCACTTTAACTTTGAAAATAACAAGGCAAGCCCTTGTTTGGGGCCATAATAAATCAATTTTCAAAATGCATTTTAAAAGAATTTTGAAATGCTCCTAGAGCCTGAGACAATAACTTAATTCATGGCAATAAGAGGGATTGACAACAATTCTAGTTTTTGCTCTACGTGGAAAAGATATTCAATGTAATTGTCACACTTAGAACCTGATTGAGCAATGTTCCTGACATCAATGAGGCCATTCATGTGCCTAAAGTCAAGCATGAGCTTGAGTACATTGCTGAATCAGGACTTCAGAAATTAAGGCACTCCCATGATTTCTTTAAAAAGCTTTTCATGAAATAACTAACCTGGTACGTTAGTTGGGGCCTCTTGGTTACTGCTTCCAGTAGGTGATTCAGAGGTCTGTGCATTGCTTTCATCGAACTCGCATTTAAATATACACAGTAGGCACGAGATTCTGTAATCCAACCTCACATTCAAAATAAACTGATGATTCAAAGTTTTAAAAAAATGGAAATAGACACGTTATTTTTACATCATGTCTCTATACCTCTCAAGACTGTAACACTGCAGTCTGTGTAAACTAACAGCTGAGATCCACATACTCAGAAAACTGCAGATTTTACTATAAAGGGAGAGGAATGCACCCAAATCCCTTTTTAAAGTAATCCGAAATTCAGTACTTTGGGTTTTTCTATTTTAAAAAATTCTACTACAAGCCTAACCAAACATATAAGGTCAAGTTAAAGAATCATGAATGCAAAAATATCTAAGAAAGATTTAACGGGTACTTCTATGCACCCCTATCCTCCCACCCACTACTGGAGTACCTGAGTGCTTGACAATCTAATGTATTTATCCTCACAACACCCCTGTGATGCATAGGCATTGGTTTCAATCCCATCGACCGTCAATGGAATTCAGACTCTGAAGTGCCAAAATTCCTTCGGAAAATAAAGTGCAGGCTCCTAAATCAGTTAGGCATTCTGAAACTGAGTACAACACTGAAATAGCTTTAAAAATCTGGGCCTAACCAAACTGCCAAAGGTCACGCTGGAGCAAGGAATCAAACCTAGTTCTTCTGACACTCAGGTTAGTGTCCGAATCAAAGTACCATACTTCCTTTGTAGATGTGTCATAGGGTTTAAATAAAACATGTAGTATAAACCAATCATTGGTTAAGAGTTCAGTCAGTACTAACTCAAACAGGCAAACATGAACTTTGATATCCTGTTTTACAACATCAACATCTTGCTGCTCCCTTTGGGAGAGACGTACCATACAAAGAGTGTCTCGCATCATCCCAACGTAAGACGACATATTTACTTTCATCATTAATCACATATTTTGGCAGGGATAAATATTGCTATATTTGCCCATATTTAATAAATTCTAGTTTTAAACCCTTAAATTTATGTCTTCTCAACTGTTTAGTCATCAATAAATCTTTACAAGCATGGATACATTTTCCTTGATTTTCCCCCTCCCCTTTTAACACGGAAAAGTAAGTGACAAACAAAGGCCAAAGCCTCTCCTTGTGCCTTTATTAATGTTTTAAACCCCTCAATCAGTTGATAAAATTATTCTACCTTTAAAAATTAAATCCCCCAAATTAACAGAACAACTTTGAGTCTGGACATCTAAAACTTTCTACCTCAAGAGCTGAATGAGAAGTAACCTACTTTCCTGTATAATTATATATTTTATTCAAGAATTCTATACAATTTTTATTAATTTAACTCAGTTTCTAATTTCCCTGTTCTATTATGACAGACTGTATCTTTCTGATCATGTCCAATATATTGCTCTGCTTTAACAATTCCTGCAAAAATGGGTTCAAATTTTGTTACCCATGTTTTTCAATAATGTTGTCTTAAAATAACAAGAGAATCTACCACCAAAAGCCCCATTCCAGCCCATAAAGGTGAACTTTATCTTTAATCAGGTTTATAAATTGTTGTTTCATTTTATCCCACTGTAAGCCTTCCGTACATACACAGTTTCTTCCATATAAACACAAAGTCAGTCCCTCGCCTCGCTACACAAAGGACTACGGGAGGCTCAGGCAAGCTCAATGAAAACTCCTATGTGCAGCTTTACTGCTGTTTGGCATTCTTTTACCCAGCAGGGGGCACCAGCAGAATTTAGGCCTATGTAAAATCACCATAAGGGGACCTGTTCGCCCTTCTGTCTATAAAGGGCCTCTGCTCACTTTTGGAGCATCATCACTACCACAACATTATATCTGGCGGAGGGAGGGCTGAAATCACTCTTATGGCTTGATATGAGTGACTGTTGGGAAAATGTAGTAACCAGTCATGTGTGTTTTATTCTATATGCAGGACACTTCCCCTCCTGTAGAATAATCAAACAAAGGCAGTTTACCTAGCCACCCACAGTAAGATACCCTAGAAAATTACAAGAAGTTGTTTGATGGGGCAGGCCAGGGGAATATTAAGTATCCTCTTAAGGCAGCCAGCCCTATAAAAATTATTAACTGTTAAATAGCACGATAAGTGGCTGAAGACCTGCTATGCCAGAAAGATGGAACATTGACCTTTAGTTCAGCTCTGAGTCACCCATGTGCACAACTGGCAACTCCCATCCAGAAGATAATCTCTGCCATAGGGGTGTGCAAAAAGTGTTTCACAGGATTAGGTGTTTGCCTCTGCAACACCTTCTAAGCACGAGAAAACTATCCTGGCAGCAATGGACTGGAAGGGACCGTCTCCTCCTAAGCACTCCCTAACATCTAGTTAAAATGTAATATCAGATGCGAGCATCACAACAAAGGATTTGAGACCCCACCTAACTCTATATTCCACCGCATCTCTAGTACCTGAAGTATTTCGATGATTTTCAGCTTGGTGTCCATTACCAGGATATCTTCTTTCTCTGGTTCACTCTGTTTGACATTACCCTCAGGAGCAGTAGCCAGTGGAGTAAGGGGCAAGAATCCACCACCTCTGAGTACAACCTGGGTCATCAGCTCACCAACCCCATGAATTGATCTCATCACATTGCTCCCTTCAGAGAGACAGATAAAAACACACTAAGAATAAGATAACTGCACTTTGAATGCACCAAGAGGATAAGCAGCCTTTCACATCTCATGAAAAAACAAAGCGACTTCATACAAAACAAAGGGAATATTTTCAAAAAGACACAAAAGGCTGTGAAGCACCTAACTTCCTTTGGAAATCTTCCCCTTAGATTAGTCTCCCAACTACCACTTAGCTTTTATAGGAAACCACCAACAATTCAGTGGATAAAAGGGAAAATTTTCATGCCTATTTCATATATTCAGATACAATTCATGTGGCCAAGAAATCCTCCACTTCCACTCAGGAGTTCCCCATATCATTTTTTCAGTCTTACCTTTACTTTCTTCTCCTTTTGCCATTTTGGTAATGGGGAAGATAGTAGCAATATGCACACAGTCTAATATAGCTAGGAGGATTTTGGTGAGTCTTAGGAGGTCACAGAAGTTGTAGAAACCAAAATATATCAGGTTTCTGGCTAAGTTCACAACCTATTAACAATGGAAGTATTGGTTAAAATCATTTTTTTTTTAAACCACAAAAACTCAGTTTGTTTCTTGACTTTTACTTGCACTTATGACCCTAATTGACCATTTGTCTGACTCACTCTTTATAAGCAAATTCCATTATGTTTTATAGTTTTTTATTCTAGAAATCAAAATAAGTTTGCTACTATGTATTTACAGATATATTTACATGTCCAGGATTGCAAGACTTCTGATACCTACTGTAGCTATTCTATAGCAAAAAGCACGATATATTTGTTGACGTGTGTCAGTAAATAAAGTAAGACAGAGCTTCTTTGGGCTTGACCTATAAAAGCGTATTTTACATAACAGTTATTACATCAACTGGTAACCATTAAGCAGACTCTCACCAGAGGGAGTTTTCAGAGGAACACATATCTAGTCAAATCCTTAATACTGCCAAGAACTGGAATTTCCCCACAAGACCCACAAATATACTGTTTCTTGAACTGTGCAAATAATTTTTACCAAATAATTTCTATGCCTAATATAGCCTCTTCTTCTGCAAGTAGGAAGCAAATCTCTCAAATGTATTCGTTATTCAAAAGTACGGAATGCTATTTCTTTAGCTATGAATTATTTACAAAACATTTCCCTGCATATTCATGACAGGTTATTCAAGTTGTTTGTTGTAACTGGTAAGGTAAACTATATGATTGATGTTCTACTGTTCTCTTACTGGATAAGTGTACAACTGCTTCAGGCACAAACACTCGTGCATGCTAACAAAGTTTGGGTTCCGATGTAAGCAGAATCAGGATTAGCTCTATCCTGACATCTGGTGGTGAATTGTGGCGAGTTGTGGAAAAGAACTTCAGGGGCTGATCTTGTTTGCATAGGCACACCCATCCCATCTACCATGAGCCCAAATGGTCACTTTGGCTGCTGTGGGATCCCCAGTTTCTCTGTTATTAGGACATGAAGAATAAAGTGTTGTTACCCTGATTATGTGAATCAAGGACAATTAAACTGTTTTATGACAGAGGGACTCATCATCAACTAAGTAGCACTCGCTAGACAAGGGACATGGGTTCCAAAACCCAATGAATTGAGAGAGGTTGGGGGCAGGTATTTGTGCCTGATGGCACGGGCCCCTTTGAGGTCCTGAAATACCAATTGCACCTCCTCCTCTCTCTACTGTGGAATATCAGAGATAAATTTTAATTCCATTTGGAGTCTAGTTACAGGTTGCTGAGCTGAATTCACTTTGGCCCAATAGTGCACCAGCACTGAGGCTCCCCTACTACAAACTGAAACTACTAAAGAGTAAAAATTATTGAGATCTGAAATCACTGAGTGCTGTGAGGGGGGCCTGAAGGTATGTTGCTGAGCAGCTGGCAGAGCAGAGTAGTTTGAGAGACAACTGGAGTGGTTCGCGGGACAGCTGGTGGAGCGGAGCAGAGCAGTTCGTGGAATGGCTGGAGTGGCTCATGGCAAAAGCTGTAGCAGAACCACATGGAGAGGGGGGGCAATCAGCCTTGGACCACATAAGGTGCCCCTTAACACCGCTACGCCCCCCAACCCTCCCATCCTGGGCTTGGAGACAAAACTCTGCAGATAAACTTTTGAACTCTGGGGCTGCACTGACCAGGGACAAAGACTTTTGGGTGATTTTGGGATTGCTGGACTTAAGACCCTGAGGGGAAAAGGATACTGCCGAATTTACTTGGCGGAGGGGAGGTCTTTTGCTCACAGTTTGTGTTATGAATCCTGTTTGTGGTGTTTCCCCAACACAATGCCGCATTGTTTCCCTCCTTTATTAAAAGGATTTTGCTACACTCGGACTCTGTGCTTGCGGGAGGAGATGTACTGCCTCTTAGAGGTGCCCGGGGGGTGGTATGTAATTGTCCCAGGCCACTGGGTGAGGGCTCGAGCTGGTTTTGCATTGTATTATCGAAACGGAACCCCTGCATACTGAACCCGGCCCTTGTTGCTGCCAACTCAGATGGGTAGAAGGGTTACACCACTAAAACCTGACCTTCAAACCAAAGTGGGCACAAAAGTGAACATAATTGCTGCAAATTATTTTTAAAATCCAAGTGAGTATTTATTTATCCCACATTAGCACTTATTTTTGCAAACAGCTACTGACTTTAACGGGTTGTTTACATGAGTAACGATTACTCACAAGGAGAAGGGAGTTGCTGAAGGTTAGTACTCACATGACACTTCCTCCAATTCACCTTGTATTAAAGGCAAAGTTGTTTTACTTTAGAAAAAGAGATTAAAAATAAAAATGGAATAGTTACCTCAAAAGTGAGTTTGTTTTTCTCTTTATCAGAGAAAGGAAACCTCTGACAGACCACATCTCTTAAATACTCCTCCACAAATTCCATGGTTTGTGCAAATCTCTCCTTAATTTCATCTTTGGAAGTTCCACTGCTGTCATAGCTGGAGGGGAAAAAATTAAACCTGAATTTAAAATGCACGTAACTAGAATTTTTTTTTCTAATCCAAGTTTGTCAAGATCTAAATAAGGTTAAGGCTGTTAAATAATTTATCCCAAATCAAGGAGACAGGAAGCTGAGGCCGTAATTTCCTGGCTTTTGCTGCTTTGTCCCATATGCTCACTTTGCACTATTTTAAAACATGTGAAAAAGCAAGGTTTGTACCAATAAAGAGAAAGAAAGGAGGAAAAACATTTTTCTCATGGAAATGGTGACGAGTGACATACAGCAGCAAGACAGCAGATGTGACCATGAAGTGTTAACTCCGGATACAAACGGGATTTTTTTCTGTAAGTAAAAAAATAGATCTTCTAGATCAGTTTTTAAAGAAAAATACACAATTAGGAATATGGGTGGTAGTGGAAATCTTTTTTTAAAATTATGTATTATTGGAAATAGTTTGCCTGGCTTAAGCACTTATTTTCCCTTTAGCTTTTAAATCTGAAGATGCTCTATTGGATTTCCTTCAGAAAATTAACCTGGGGGAGGAAAGTTTAGCAGTCAAGTATTGCAATGAAGCAGTAGAGATTTAGAGACCCCAAGTGAACAGAACGCGAAGTGTTGATTCTCTGGGACTGGAAAAAACTAAAACTGAAAAACTAATAAAAATCAAGTTAATTTTAAATCAAGTAAGTATCTTGCTTGGAACATCTGAACACATTAAAGTATTTTAAAAATTATTTCTATTACAACAGTAACTAGAGGCCACAACTGTGCTAGGTCCTGTACCAAAAGATAGCCCCCTGCCCTGCAGAGCTCACACCCTGATTAGACAAGACACACAAGATGTGAGGGGAAACAAAGGCACAAAGATTTTAAGTGACTTCCCTAGGTCTCACAGCAAGTTATTGGTAAAGCAGGAATAGAACACAGGTGTCTCAAATCCCAGCCCAGTGCACTATTCACTGGACCATGTTGCCTCTTGGGGAAAATAAAATGTAGCAACCATACAAAATAATTGAGCTTTTCTATTTAATGAAGTTCTTTTCAGCAAGTGTCTCCACAAACACATTTTTAATACCACCAGGCTTTAATACTAATAGGTTAGTAAGATAGCACCAGTAAAGAAGTAAAAAAAGATGACCTTTTAGTTTAGGGTTTGTTTGTTTTTAAATTAAAAAATTATTTAATTTCCTGCTCCTTCATATCTCTCCATCAAGTACTTACTCATCAATAGCAATTTCAGAAGGTATCTCAGACCACAGACGAGCATACTTCACTGGCGTTACTTGTTCTTGGGGATCACGGTCAACATGCATATGCAGCATCAGCCGGCAGAACGATGCTCTCAGATCATACGGTAGGTTTTCGTCAGACATACAACGAAGAATGAGATCCACATCCAACTGGCCAGATATTTCATTTATGGCCAAATACTGTCGATCAAGGCACATTCTAGCAAAAAGATTAAGCTGGTACCTATAAGAGAAGAAAAACTGACACTTTAGTTTCCAGACATCAATATAAGGAAAGCACCTACAAATGTTAACGGTGTTTAGCAGTTAATGTTTTAGTTAAAAAGAAATGTTACTGCTATTAATCAATAGGTACAGGATGCTCTAAAAATAGAATATATCATTTCCCAACAAAAATAAAAGGTAACGTAATTGTCATCTGAGGGGCGGGACAACAGCTTTCTAAAAGTCACCTAGTTTGTCACAGTGTTGCATATTTTGAAGAATTAAGCAGCACTCGGTTTTTCTTTGCTAATGCTATTTCTTATTAAATACAGAAAGATTACAGCAGCCTAGTCATTTTAGAAGTTAGCACACTTCTCGCTGGCAGCTCTCAAGCTACTCTTGATTGCTTAGGCAATGGAGTCAAAGAGACTATTACACTGATTAAAGTTGGACACATGCCTAAGTACCCTACTGAACTGAGGCATCGGTCTCCATACCAATTAGGCACAGGTAGATATAACAATTGAGTTCATGTACTTTTTTTTCTGCTCCCAAAAGATCTAGTCAACAGGACCTAGCATCGAAATTAATGCAAACACAACAGGCACCTAGCATTGAAATTAATGCAAACACAACAGACTCTAATAATTATTATAGCCCAGCAACTAAAGTTTAAAGCACATGCAGAGTATGAGTGTTTATACAGCCCTTACCGAGCTTAACTCTAAAAAAGGGGATTTTTCAATAAAAAGATTACAAGGCATTTAATTGAATCTTATTTCTTTGTATCGTAGTCCATGAAATTTTTCCTTACAGAATTGCTTCCTACTCTTTTCATTATATATACACTCATTGGTTTGTTATTGAAAGGTTAGAAGAAATTACTGTTAAGAGCATTTAAACAACTCTTTTTGGGAAGAACTCATAAGAATTGCATGGACTTTGCAAACAGACAAAGGGGAGGAAAAAAAAGTTAGAACAGGTCCACTTTGGGCAGTCCAAATCCGAAACATCCATTCTAATCCCTTTTAACAAGTTTACCAGATGAACTATTTAAAGTTTTTAAACACAATATGCAAGGCCAAAGTGATAAGTAGTTAAAAAGGAATTCTGGTGGTACTTTTTGCACCACAATAGCCAATGGTCTGTCAAACTATTATCAAAAGTTTATAGCCCAGACACAGGAATTTGGTCCGAGATGAAACTTGGAATTACAATGCGCCAAGAAACTGGTGTCTAGCCAAGTCATCTGGAAGCACTGTCTCATATTAAAAGCATAGCTTAATAGAGCAAAAAGGGGGGAAAAAACGCAACCAAACTTCTTGCGGGGTTTTTGCAAGTTCATATAGTTTCCCGGTGAGAACTTCAGGACATCTACGAAGTCTGGAGCTCACAAATAAAGTTCTAGAAGTGATATAGAACTGTGGTGGCATCTTAGAAAAAAAGAGCTGTAGGCAGGTTATAACCAACTCTTTCCTTTACTCTGAGTGCTAGCTCATCTTCCTTTCAACAACCCCTATTACAGATCAGATTTTACAAGCTAAAGTTAAGATGCTCATGAAGAAAATCAAACTATTGTGGAGAAAGCCGGACTCATGAGCATCTCTGTCAGGAGGAGACTCACCACAGATATATGCTACCTCGCACATAAATGCTACCAAACTCTTACACACTTTGAACCCCACTTATTCTGTATTTACACTTACATTTTCTCATTGTGCTCACATTGATTACTTGACTTCTATCTGACATCAAAACACAACTTTGTGCTTCTAGTGCATTTACCATGTACAGAAAGCTTTACACCATTTTCTATTGGGTACTGAGTCCAGTGTTCTAAGTCTTTATTTGGAACTAATTGTTTATTATACTGAAAAGGCCTTCACCCATCAAGTTCTTATTGCCCTATCAAAACCAACTACTGCACACAGTGTTAACCTGTAATAGCTGAGTATATCCCGATCTTCCTTCTGCCCTTCCTTAGCATCCTGAGCCAACTCTCTGACACTCTTACTGCGGATTTCCTTGTTGCTGTCTCGCCAGAACAGCCAAACTTCTTCCTCATCTTCTCCAACCTCCAAGGTGTTTTCTCCACTTGATACCTCTTCAAACTCAAACCGAGAAAGAACCAACCTGGCAGAATGAAAGAGGTTAAACAACAAAATAATCCAGTCCACAATATCTTAAAATATTTTGTTTTAGGACAACTGTTGAGTTGCACAAGGGTACAGTAACAGTGATTTGCAGAGTCACTCAGGAGACTTGCATTCATGGTACCATACATAGCTTTTGTTTCACAACATGGCCACACAAAAAATCCCAAATAATGTAGGAAAAATAGAAGAGACATTTCCTTATACTACATGACGACCTTAGGTGTTCAGATATTATTGTTATGAGCATGATATCAAAACCTACTTAGAGCTAAGCACTGAATATCCAATGTGAACAGTTATCGACAAAGACATATTGTATATTTTTGATTGGTTATAAAAATAATTTTGTGGCCATCTATATGGCTGAAGAAACAAGGGTATCACCAAGGGCAAGACAAATTAATGTCCAAAAAGACTTCTACGTAGGAAGCATTGATTCAAAAAACATCCAGGATCAATTAATTTATGTATTCTCCCAATACTACTTTGATTGTGCAAGTAAACTTTGATCTATTCGATATCCCACAAATTTCAGTCTTTTTGGGTGTCAGAAACATAATTAAATTAGAAGAATGATCTCACACCTAAAATGGTAATCAAGGTTCTTAGCATCTGGCCAAAAGAACGGTCACGAACTACATAAGCAAGAGGGACAAATTAAACAGATCAGCAAGAGACACTGAAACCTGGCAGAATTCTGGTAGAGAGACAAACATTAAGAAACAAGATTTTTAATCTTGTCAAACCTAGAAATAGTGCCTGCAAGGTCTTTCCTGTTTACCTAGATTTCATTTATTATCTAGCAAAGACAAGTTTTACTCTTCTTGACCTCTTTTTTCAGTATTAACCTTCTCTCAATTCCACATGCCAAGTAAACCCAGCTTTACTGAAGCTAGTTGGAAGTTGGTGCCTGTTATGGATACACATGCATTGTTTAGTTGTTCAAGAGATGCAAACTGAAATTTTGACCCAAGGTGGAATAGGCAACTATAAAAATACCAGCTTTTGCACTGCTGTGCAAAATTTCTCAGAGTGATTCTTCTGATTAAAAAAGTCCTTTTCACAAAACTGAAATTTCCTGTGAGAAAATTATTTTCTTTTCTTTGGTGCCAAAAATCTGATTTTTCCTGAGGAAAATCAAGATGATGGCTCTCCACCTGACAGGCTCTTGTCAATTTCAGATTCCCTATGTGAAAGGGACAAAACCTTTCCTGGAGGACTTCTAAGACTGAGCACCAGGATGCTCTTCCTCCTTGCCACCTGGAGATGGAGGGGGGAAATGGCGAGCTGAATGTGTGGGTTCTCTGCCTCTCCAGCTCCTAGATCTGCAACAGGAGGCAGGCTCTCTTCCTGACTGGCTCCCAGAACTGCAAGCAGAGAATTAAACAGCCAGGATAGAAGGCTCTTTTAATTTCATTTGTGAAGTTAACAAGAGCTTTCTGGGTGGACAACAGGGAAGCCAAAACAGCTTTCTGGGTGGACAACAGGGAAGCCCCTGAAAGCGAATTTTTCTTAAAAAGCTTTCCTGAGGAAGAATGTTATGCTATAAATGTTTTGTTGCAATTCAGCATAAATTTTTTAATTAAAAAATGTGAAAGTTTTCATGGGAAGAATTTTTCATTTTTCAGAGAGCTCTAAGTTCCTAAAGGTGCTGCTGACTACAGTCAATCTACCATGGTAAACCTAAGGGCCAGGAGAATAACCAGGCTCATGGGACCTGGAACACCATCTTATACAAGTCTGCTACATAGCAAATCCCAGAATATCTGCTTATCCAGCTCAGATGAGAGAGCATTTTAGCATCTTTAGTTTAAAATGATTCAAGATTTAAAATGTTACGTAAGACTGCAGCTTCTCTCAGTTTTATCAAGCTACCTGATGAAAATGTTAAATATCTGAAAGATGTCTAGAATACATAGGGCTAGGAATCCATGTGGCAGTCATTTTGGTGCCTCCTGCACTCATCTATTGTGTATTTAGGAAGGCCCTCTCACATTCTAAGTTTGGTACTCTCTGTAGTCTTGAGGCTAGTGTTCTCAGTGCTCTGATCCACCTTCCTTATACACCAACTAGAAAGCTATTTATAAATAAGTCTCAGCTTACTTTGTCTCAATGAGTATGTCTGCATTGGCTGGATTCAACACAGCTTTACAAATCAGTTCCTGTGTCACCGGAATAGACTTGTTCATGGAAACACATAAATCTGAGAGATAATCCAAAAATCTATTTGGAAATAAAAAGACAGACGACATTAAATCCCTGTCATGGTTCTTCAGCTGACTCATTCTACATTTTATAAAGAGAAAAAGCATTTGGATAACCAAGTAACATTGCAAAGCAAAGGAGGCCATTGCCTTGGTGGAAAGTTATCATCTGGCTCAGAGGCAAGAGCTGATTAAACATGCTTCCCAAATACAGAAACAAGTTGGCTGATACAGATCTCTCAGGTTATGAATAAGAGAAAAAGGTAACTAAGTCCCAATACAATCCGTCTTACCTGGGCTCCCTGTTTTTCCTCACAAGACTAACAAAAGTATCAATCTCAGCAGCCGTAATGTGCTTCTCCAGTAGTTTGCGATTGTTATGAAGCAACGCTGTAATAGTATCTTCCGCCAAAACGTCATAACCAATTTGTTTCTGCATAAAGCCGAACTGCTTGGCTATGTATTCCTGAGAAAGAAGAAGAAGAAAAAGGTATTCTAATCTCACTTGACATTTAAACAGAAAAACAGTTAGCTGCTTATATCAGTATCCTAAAGGAACAGCTTAGTTAGGTTCTATTGTTTCTATGATTTAGGACCATGCTGAAAAGCAGGGAAAAAACATAACATAGAACAGCAATGGACAGTTTTTATGTCTACACAGCTACTGGGCAGGACACGCCCAGCCCTATCTCCTTTTCTCTGCTCAAACTCTCAGAACGTTGATAAGACTTGGTTTTAAACCACTTGATAGCGATGGTAGAAGTTGTAGAATGTATTGAAGGTTCAATGTGCCTTCAAAATTTAAATTCAAGAACTATGACATTCTCAGTCTTCCCCTGGATTAGACAGAGTTAACTACAATGAATTATAAATTCCTGTAAGTAATGACACTACTTAAACTGTACCCAATCTTGGATGAAAAAACACATACACCCACACCACCAGCCTGTGTTAGACAGGTTCTAACACATAACTAACCTGATTCTTTCTGTAATCTTGCTGCGAGTGCCTCAGCACCCTGTAGCAGAGCCGGCAAATGTGTCTGAAAGGAGCATGACGCTGGTCCCCAAGCTCCTCCAGCCTCAGCATTGGCCCATCTCCACAGTCTGTAAACGGTGCTTGTAACAGCTTGAAAATCTATGGGGTTATTTTAGAAGATAAAGATTGAGACATCTACCTAAGCTTAGTGAAGGTGAGTGGGTGTACTTACACATGCCACACTCCCTTGTTGCTACTTTATGGCCTCTGTCTTGTCAGAACCAGAGCATAGTTTAAATCTTGTCTACATCACCACAGACACATGTCAATTCTGAAGGCCATCATTTTCTCCCACCTGAACTTCCATAAAGCTTCTTCTAAGTTGCACGGTCTGGACAAAGGAGCTGTCTCTGAAGACAATGCGGCTGATCACTTATGTCCAACCTTAGACGCTTTTCCTTTTATCCATTGGTTCTGCCTCTTGTGGTATCTTCCAGTAATGGGACACCCAGAGTTTTACACTGATCTACACTGCCAGAATACTGCCGAAAGCTAGTGAGGCAGAAGTTGCCTTATCCCAACTAACTTGTACTGTTCTGTATTCTGAGAACCCACTCTCTCCTCAGAATCTCTGTCACATGATAAAAACTCTTTTACCTGCTTTAGGATATTTTGCTCTCTCATCAGCTTTTGCCGCTCACGATTTGGTTTAGAAAATACCACTTCAAGCACATCTTGCCCAGAATTAGTTCCACCGGTAACAAAGTAAACCAAATCTTCCAGCAGCTTGGTAACAGACCTATATAAAAACCAAAAGTGTCAACACAGAATCGGAACAGTCAGTTGTGAAAAGAATTAACATAGACTGCAATGTTTCAAACGTTATTTTAAGAAGGAGATAACCCAGAAGTAGGAGCATATGGGAGTGGATCAAGAGCTAACTGGAAACTAGTTTTCCTGGTTGATGTAGGTTCACAGAGGAAATGGAAATGCCCTATCTTTAGTACCCCATACACTAGCTATTGTGTTATTGTACGGCAGACGGAGAGCCTCTTAACTCAAATAGAGGCCTACATTTTGGAAGCGTAAGGTCCTTAGTTCTATGTACCAGGCTGTGTGCATTTATTACATGTAGTCACAAATACTACAGACACTGCAGGGAGTGGATGGGGTTGCAAGAAGTCATGCGTTCATCCCTCAAAGCAAGTTAGATTAGATGTTCCCACATTCATTTTCCAGACTGTTTCAATAAAGACGTGCTGTGAACACTTCCTCCCAGCCCTACAATGAATACAGATTCATAGACTTTAAGGCCAGAAGGGACCATAATGATCATCTGTAATCTGACCTCCTGCACTTTGCAGGCCACAGAACCTCACCCACACATTCCTTTAGTAGGTCCATAAGCTCTGGCTGAGTTACTGAGTTAAATCTTTATTTCAAGACTAAGTTACAGAGAATCCACCATTTATTCTCATTTAAACCAGCATGTGACCCATGCCCCATCCTGCAGAGGAAGGTGAAAAAAACCCAGTCTCTCTGCCAAGTTGGCCTGGGGGAAAATTCCTTCCTGACCCAAAATATAGCACATCAGTTAGACCCCGAACATGCCAGACACCTGGGAAAAAGTTCTCCCCCTCTAGTGTCTCATGTCCACAGCTGTGGATATTTCAAATTAGCAGTTGCACATGGGCCATATGCTATTGTAGGCAGTCTCATCCTACATCCCCCTTTAATAAAACTTATCAAGCTCAGTCTTGAAAGAAGTTAGGATTTTTCCCCACAACTACTCCCCTTGAAAGGCTGTTCCAGAACTTCACTCAATGATTAGAAGCTTTTGCCTAATTTCAGATCTAAATGCACAGATGGCCAGTTTATATCCATTTGTTCTTGTGCCAATATTGGCCCTTAACTTAAGTAACTTCTCTCCCTCCCTGGCGCTTATATTTCTGATGTACTTACGGAGAGCAATCATATCTCCTCTCAACCTTTGCTTTGTTAGGCTATACAAGCCAAGTTCCTTTAGTTGTTCTCCATTTCTCTGATCATCCAAGTAGCCCTTCTCACTCCCTGTTCCATTTTGAATGCATCTTTCTTAAACATACATGGAAGATCAAAATTGCACACAGTATTACAGATGAGGTCTCACCAGTGCCTTATATAACGGTACTAACACCTCCTTAGCTTTACTGGAAATACCTCATCTGATGCATCCTAGGATTATATTAGCTTTTTTCCCTCATAGTCACATCACAGTCATCCTGTGATCAACAAATACGCCCAGATCTTTCTCCTCCTCTGTCATTTCAAAATGGTAAGTACTCAGTTTATGGTTAGCTCAAATTCTTGTTAGTCTCTAAATGTATAACTATTAAATTTCATCCCATTTCTATTACTGCAGTTTTCAGGGTCTTCCACATCTTCTCATATGATATTCTGGTTCTCCTCTGGCTTTGCAATAAATACCAACTTTGCATCAAGTGCAAATTTTATTGGCACTTAAAGTGAGAGTGCGCTGAAGTCATTACTGAAAATGTTAAAGAAGACTGGTCCCAGAATTGATCCTTGAGGAACTCCACTAGTAAAATCACTCCAGCCTGATAGCTCACCTTTCAGCATGACTCACTATAATCTCCTTTTTAACCAGATCCTTACCAACCTTTTAATTCTCATATTAACCCCCTTCTTCTCCAATTTACTTTACTGAAATCCAGGCAGATTAGATCAACTGCATTTCATTTACCTACATAATTGGTTATCTTCTCAAAGAAAGAGACCAAGCAGGTCTTACTCGATCTACCTTTTGTATAATCACATTGTATTTTATCACAGTTACTGTTTACCTCTATGTCCTTCACTGCTCTCTCTTTCAAAATTTGTTCTAAGACCTTGAATACAGTTGAGGTCTATTGTCTAGTTCCTACGCTCTCAATTCTGCAAAGAAAAAAAATCAAGGAGAGCTCCAGGGAACACAGATTGAGATCCTCTGATATCACAGAAATGTAAGGCAGAAATCAATCATCAAATCCGCCCCCACCCCACCCCCCAAGCTGCACCAGTACCATGTAAACCTAGATCTCCCTGACTGATGTTTGTCCAACCTCTTTTTAAAAACCTACAATGATGAGGTTTCCATAACCTCCCTTGGAGGCCTGTCCCTATAGCTGGAAAGTTTTTCTAATATCTAACCTAAATCTTCCTTGCTGCAGATTAAGTTCATTACTTCTTATCCTCCCTTCAGTGGACATGGAGAGCAACTGATCACTGTTCTGTTTATAACAACCCTTAATTTATTTGCAGAGTGTTATCAAGTCCTCCCGCCCCCCCAGTCTTCTCTTCACAAGACTAAACATACCCAGCTTTTTTACATTTCCTTCAAAGTCATATTTTATAAACCTCTTATTTTTTTGGTTCTCTTCTGCACTATTTCCTAAAATGTGGCACCTAGAATTGGACACAGTAATCCAGCTGAGGCCTCACTAGTGCTGAGTAGAGAAGGACAATAACCTCTCATTTCTTACATACAAAACTCCTGTTAATAAACCCCAGAATAATATTAGCCTTTTTTGCAATTGTTTCACATTGTTGACTGTCAAACAGATGGTTAAGGGTTAATGTCTCTTTTACCTGTAAAGGGTTAACAAGTTCAGTAAACCTGGCTGACATCTGACCAGAGGACCAATAGGGGGACAAGATACTTTCAAATCTTGGTGGAGGGAAGTTTTTGTTTGTGCTTTTCATGTTGTTCGTTGTTCGCTCTCGGGACTGAGAGGGACGGGACATCATTCCAGGCTTTTTTTCTGAATCAGTCTTTCATGTTTCAAAATTGTAAGTAATAGCCAGGCAAGGTGGATTAGTCTTATGTTTGTTTTCTCAACTTGTAAAGGTTTCTTTTGCTGCAAGGATTTTTTACCGCTGTTTGCTGTAACTTTGAATCTCAGGCTGGGGGGGTGGGGTCCCTCTAGTCTATATGAATCCGAGTACCCTGTAAAGCATTTTCCATTCTGATTTTACAGAGATAATTTTTACTTTTTCTTTCTTTATTAACAGCTTTTTTTATAGACCTGATTCGCATTTCTCTCCTTGTTATACTAATTTTTGATCAAGATTTCAAGGCATACAGGAGGTGTTTCGATGAGGTCTGGTGGGGAAGAGGGAAGATTTGTGGTTAATTTCTCTTGTTTTGACCAGACGCGCGCGTTTGGTCTGCGAGATTCCCCAGGTAAGGTTTTGGGGGGACAAGAAGTGTGCCCAGACTAATTTCTGGCTGGTTGGCAGCATTACCCAGATCTAAGCTAGTAATTAAGCGTAGAAGTGTTCATGCAGGTCCCCACTTTTTGTACCCTAAAGTTCAAAGTGGGGAAAAAACCTTGACATTGACTCAGTCAATTTATAATTCACTATAACCCCAGATCCTTTTCAGCAGTACTACCATCCAGTCAGTTATTCCATATTTTGTAGGTGTACATTTGATTTTTCTTCCCCAAGTGAAGTACTTTGCACTAGGCTATTGAATTTCACCTTGTTGAATTCAGACTAATTCTCCAATTTGTCAAGGGCGTTTTGAATTCTAAGCCTGTTTTCCAAAGTTCTTGCAACCCCTCCTGGTTTGGTGTCACCTGCTAATGTTATAATGAAAATACTGAAAGGCATCGAACCCAGGACTGACCCCTGGGGGATTCTACTAGACACATCCTCCCAGTTTGACAGTTTTCAGGTATAATGAACAGCCGTGGATGGGGTCCACTACTTTTATATGCAGGGGTTTTGGTCCATGTGATCTATATTGTGCCTGTTTTCATTGGTGATACTCCCCACAAGACTATGTGATGGCATGTGGGGGAAGCAGAGTTTTACAGCAGGTAATTAGTAGTTGATAACTACTCTTCGAGTACGGTCTTTCAACCAGCTGTAAAGTCACCTTACAGTAATTTCATGTAAACCACATCTCCATAGTTTGCTTATGAGACTGTCCTGTGGGACTGTGTCAAAAGACTTATTAAAATCAAGATAGATCACATCTACTGCTTCCCTCCATCCACTAGGCCAATAACCCTGTCAAAGATTTGTTCCTGACAAATCCATGCTGGCTACTCCTTATAATTCCATCATCATCCACGTGCTTACAACATGATTTTTAATAATCTGTTCCACTCTCTTTCCAGTTATTGAAGTTAAGCTGACTGGTCTGTATTTCCTGAGGTCCTCTTTGTTCTTTCAATCACAAGGGGAAGAAGAAACTAACTTCAGAATAGGGATTATACAGATTTACATGAGTTAAGGCAGCAGCCCTATCACTACAAGAGGCTTGCTTCTTGAGTCTCCTACCTTCTTTCATTCTGGGTGATTGTTCCCTTTTCCAACTTGCCAGCAATGGAACCCAACACCTTGCTTGCATCGTTGGCAAAGTCCAAGTCCCGAACTTCTGCAGGAGAAACTGGTACTATAGCAAAAGCTTCTTTGTCCTCTTTTACTGGAGAGGTACCAATCTAAAACCCAAGGTAATTTTAGTATCACACCAAGATACAAAAGGGCAAAGCAGCAGAAAAGTAACTCGGTAATATTAAGACATGAAAGAAACCACAGTCCTAACAGCTGAGATTAGAAACAGCAGTACAAGATTTTGATAGAATATGAAGTTTAAGAACAAAAAACTTCAATGCAAATCTATAGTTCTCCAATTCAGGACTTTTGCAGTCACAACGCAGATGAGACTGCAAAAACTTGCCACGAACACCCATAAGACATGCTGCTCCTGATGATTACATATCAAAAACTAAAAAGCCCAATTACTCAACTAATGTTAGTGCTTAACTTTTTCATTATAATACTCTGTACAGGTAGTCTTCATTAATATTGCACTGTGTTATTTGACTGACTTAGCAGAACAATATGCCTCAAAGACTCGGGATTTTTAATACTTAAAGTATTTTTATGAAAACACAAGACAAAAGATGGATTTGTTAAAGTTAGAGGACTTACTTTAAGCATCACAGGCTTCTCTTCTTCTTTATCAATTGGGATATTGGTGCTATGAACCCAGGTGTTAGTACACAGGTGTCTAAGCCTGACATAGGAGTTCCTACAACACAATCAATAACTGCAACAATGAGACAGTTTTCAAGACATGTAATTGACCAGTTATCCTAGATGTGTACAATTTTCAAGTCATTGGCAGGAAAGACCAATAGGAGACAGATTATTTTCTGCTAGAAACAGAGTGTTTCGTAAATAGAATAAAGCTTTCCAAAGTAGCAACACAGGTTAAAAAACTCTTGAGTTCACAATATAGAACAAACTGAACTCCAAAGTGCATCTATATCTTAACACACTGTAGCTCAACTTCTAACAATTCCTGTGCATAAATGGGAAAGGAAAAGCTACCCAAAAGCAGTACTTATTCTTTGAAAACCATTTGACTACTTACCATGCACAATCTATAACCTGCTCAAGTGTCACAGAAAGTAAATTAGCAGAGTCTGTTACAATAAGAAATTGTTCCCATAAAAAAAAGAAAAGTAGCCACACAGGGTACACTTACCTCTCTCTCTCACACACACACGCGCACATGCACTCTCTATGCCCAAAATATTTATTTAATAGTATGAAGCAGCAAAGACTAGAGGCAGGGGCGGCTCTAGACATTTTGCCGCCCCAAGCAAGCATGCCTCCCGGCGCCGGCAGAGCACCACCCGCAGCATGCCGCCCCAAGCACGTGCTTGGCGTGGTGGGGCCTGGAGCTGCCCCTGACTAGAGGACAGTCAGTAGTTCTTTCACTTCAGAAGATATTGGTTTAAATTTCCGTTAGGTCAAAAGTTTCCATAAATTTGGTGGTCACAACCTCATGCACAGCTCAGACCGAAAACCACAACCAGGGGCGTTATGCCAACCTACTGACAGACTAAGAACTAGAATAGCAGGGCAAACCAGGAAGAATTTCTAGCATTGATTTGTGTGTGTAGGAAGCATGCACAAAACCCATGTGCAGTTGTAATTACATGAACAGTTTTTTTTTGTTCCCTTTGTTTTGGAGCTGGAATTTCAACTTAGCCACAAAATGTTACTTAAAACTCAAGCTCCGTTAAGGTCGCTCACTTTCAGTGACTAACACTAATATTCTGCGTAAATTTGCAGTAAAACAATCAAGTTCAAGTTTCCTCACACAGCTCAGTGGTGTGATTCCCAGCACAGGTAGGCAGACTTGTGCAAGCACCTCTTAAACTAGCATGCTAATACCAGCAGTTTGGACATTGTGACACGGGCAGCAGCATGGGCTAGCCACCTGAGCTCAGATTCCAGGGGATCAGGTTTAGACTCAGGTGGCTAGCCCAAGCCACTGCCTGGGTCACAATGTCCACACTGCTATTTTTAGCACGCTAACTCAAGAGGAGCTAGCACGCGTCTGCCTGCCTGTGATGGGAACCACACCTCCCAGCTGCAGTGTAGACATACTCTAAAAGTTTTATGCCTAAAGGTAGAGTCACATCAATAGTTTTCACACTGTCTCAAGAAACTTCCTAGACACAGAGACCCTGAAGCCTAACTATAGAAAAAAGTTGACGGTGTTTAAGTTTTTAAGTTCTACGTGTCTGTGACAACTGATGACCATCGTGGAATAATTTTATCCCTAGTGTTGGCTTCAGAAAGGCTTTACTCCTATTGGTTTCCTCCAGATCTCTGCATTGCATTTACCACACAGAGTACAATGCAAGAGAATGGCTACAAAGCAAGTATTAGCCATCACATAACTGCACCTGCACAACTTCTGAAAGCCATACAAGACACTCACTGAAAGGAACTCAATTTAGTTTACTAAATAGGACACGTGGAGTACATTGTTCTCCAGGGTCACAATCAATCAGTTTAGACAAAATGCATTTATTTTTTTTTAAAAAGCAGATTACTTGGTCTTTGGAGCACGCAATGTGTCTTAACTAAGTCTGTAAGGCATGTAGTGAATCAATAGTGCCTTTCAAATGTTTGATTACTAGAAAATAACACTGTTGAGTTTGAGGCGCAATATGCAGAATTCACATGAACATGAATTCAGGAGACTTGAGTTCTATCCCTGGCTCTGGCCCTGGCCTGCTGCAGGACCTTGGGTAAATCATGTCAACTCCGCGCCTCAGTTTCCCCTGCTGTAATGTGGGGATAGTGATATTGTCGTCTCCTTTTTAAACTGCCTGGAGATGTACTGATGAAGTGCCATGTAACTGCTAGGTATTATTACTATTAATACTTTTAATTAACTTGGAAGAGAAAAAAACAGTGAAGTTTTTTTCTGTAATCTTAAAAAAAAAAAAAAAATGTTAGAGCGTCTGTATCTTTCAACAGCTAGTGGTTCTAGCAGAAACAACATCCAAGGAGAATATTCAACTCAAACTGGGTACTCCTGTAAACAGTGAGAACCTGTTGCATTTAATATCATACCTCGGGACAAGACTATCTCCTCCTCGCAAAGTGGTGGGGTCCAGCTCAAAGATAGAGGAGATATCATTTCCTTCAGGTACCGACACCAAAGAGTAAGCCATCTTCTCCTGAACATTATTCAACCCTCTTCTGGATGCATCTTGGTCAGGATCTGTCTGTGGAAAAAATCCAATCAAATGAAGTCAGAAATGCTATTCCAAGAATTGTCAGACCTGCGTGAAAAGCCAAGCATTATATCAATCTGTTTCATAATTTGTGCACACAAATATCATCCTCTCCAAGTGCTGGTACTGGCAGAAGCTCCAGCTGTGCTTTAGGACAGAAATAAAACTGACAATTAACTGCTTTTGCCAAACACATTTCTTCACTTTGTCTGCTGTTGGTAACTTTTGAGCATCTCTGGGTTATAATGTAATAATTCTTAAGTAATCCCGTGTCTACATCTTTTTACATTAAGTGCCAGAACATACACTCAAATTGCCAAACATTCACCTCAATGCACTGAAAACCCAGATCAGCTTCAGACTCTTGCTGCAGATGATCCATGTCTCACAAGAGCCTTACCCTAAAGGCTGCTGCTGAAGGGCTTCAGAAGTCTACTTGATAACTAGAACTTTAAATAAATATTTTCTAAGCAGCAAAAATGACAGCTGGCAATTCTATTTCCCAGTCACATTGTCAATATCAACTGTATCTAATAGATTCCAACAGCAGAAAAAGAATTATACTTGTCAGTCACTGACAAAATAAAAAAAAAAAAAAAAAGGTAACCAAGAAGATAGCCAGCTAGTAGTTTTCACCTCAGTTCATGGCATTTATGCTTGCACATTCAAATGTGTCCAATGCACAACAAAAAAAAACAAGGCAACAATATCTGCTAGCACAATATGAAGTGTTGACCCAGGTTAACACTTTCATTAATGAATTCAGCATTATAAATGCATTGAGACGTGAAATCACCAACACTTGTTAAATGAACAAGAACTTGGATGACTACAGTATAAAGCAGAAACAACAAGGAGTCCTTGTGGCATTTTAGAGACTAAAATTTATTTAGGCATAAACTTTTGTGGGCTAAAACCCACTTATGCCCAAATAAATTGGTTAGTCTCTAAGGTGCTACAAGGACTCCTCCTTGTTTTTGCTGATACAGACTAACACGGTTACCACTCTGAAAAGTATAAAGTAGCAAAGTCAGAAAAACTGAAGCTCGAGAGGAAAAAAAAAATATGAGGAAAAGCTGTGGTTCACTCTTCCTTTAAGATCTTTCTTGGGGACATCAGCAGGAATCTCCAATCAACAAGGTAAAGATGTTAGCCAAGACTTTCAAAACTCAGGGACAAGTGGAGTAATCAACAACTCCTCCGAACTTCAGTGGGAAATGCTGGGATTTCAGTACTGGCGAACATCAGGCCACTTAGTCAGAGACCTCAACTTAGTCAGAGACCTTAGTCAGAGACCTTAGTCAGAGTTATGAGCCTAAACTTAAAATAATCTGTTTTTGAAAATCTGAGCTTGAGGAATTGAAAGAGCTAGGATTGTATGAAAGCTACAGAATGTTTACAGTGTTACACATGTACGTCAAAATATTCTGTGATTATTAGTAGCACGTGAACTTGGCTACAAAGTGGAGATATTTACAGTTTTGATTTGTCATTCAGTAATATGACGGTAACTATATGGACTAGACATGCAAATTGGTGATTCGCATTTAAAAAAATATGCAACTATATACTCAGTCTGTTTGGAAACCATCAGTTGAGACTCCATCTACTCTACACGTGTATTGAATTCTCAAAACCTTCATTTGTCTTCACCAAACCTCTTGTTGATCTCCAAACATAGCAGATGCTGCAAGTTCATATACTTCAATCTTTCTGGCACCTGAGGCAATATATTAATCAATTCTAGACATTATGGCAAAGCTACAGACCAGGGTGCAGCAAACAATAGGCAATAGAAAGTGAGAGATCTTAGATAAGATTGTTACATCCACGCCGAACTAAAGTTTCACCTACAAAAGCATAATTGCAAAATTCATACAATGGATCCCTTGCAATGTTGAAGGGTGCAGTTTGGGACATATTATTCATGCTCATTCAAATCAAACCTCTGCACTGATCATTAATTGAGGGATAAGGAAAGAAAGCCAGGGCAGATACTGTGCAGAAAAACTTGCAGTCTTGAGAATGGTTTAGGCTTGAATAAAGTTACTGTACCAAAATAAGGTTAGGTTGCTAACACCATCTCTAAGTTAAAGGAGTTTAAACTATATTTGTATGTTAGAAAGAGATTATATGCTCTTGTCATTTGTTTATGGTAGGGGTAGGCAATCTATGGCACGTGTGCCAAAGGTGGCACACAAGTTGATTTTCAGTGGCACTCACACTGCCCGGGTCCTGGCCACTGGTCTCGGGGGGGGGTCTCTGCATTTTAATTTAATTTTAAATGAAGCTTCTTAAACATTATAAAAACCATATTTACCTTGCATACAACTATAGTTTAGTTATATATTATAGATTTATAGAAAGATAACTTTTAAAAAACAACGTTAAAATTTATTACTGGCACAAGAAACCTTACATTAGAGTGAATAAATAAAGACTTGGCACACCAATTCTGAAAGGTCGCCAAGCCCTGGTTTATGGTTTATTTTCGCCACCTGGTGGTGAAGAGGTACAAGCAGAAAACCAGAAACCACTTATCAGATTTTACTCCAAGATTCCATCAACACCTGAGCTCATTTTATGTAACAACAGTGGTAAAAATGAAAGTCTTTTCTGATTTCCAAAGAGGTACTAGAAACCATTAGTGTTTACTTGGAAAGTTAAGATATAAGTTGGTTTTCACTATCCAGAATATGTACTAAACAGTGTTGCCAGGAGGTCAGCATTTGCTACAAAGCAGTACAAGAAAATGAGTTACATTTGGGTATCTGGTGGCAAATGTTGAGTTTTAAATGGCTACCATTTTAGATGACTTTCATATACAGACAAGGTGACAGGCCAACTAATATTCCTAATTTAACATCTGAGAAATTGTTCCTTAGAGATAACTTTCATTCGTGAAATAAACCATTTCATTTGGCCCCCAGGACAAAGACAGCATTCAGGATATTTGGTATCAGATCTCATCTTCTGAAACTTGCATTTTCTTTCTCCAAGTCTGAAGAGCAACAAAGAGGGGAAGAGTTCAGCCTTCTGAGAAATGGTTCAGATGCTATTCTGATAGGTAGCTTAATTCTTAAGTAGCTCCTAGAAGTGCACAGCTCTTCAACATCCCCTAAAGCCTACTACACCAATCTTCAGTACTCAGGATAGAGCACTGCATGCAATACCTTCCATCTATGCTTAATTTCAACTTTCTTTAGTAGCAGAAATGCCTTGTATCACTTGCCAATCAGATACCAGGGCTTGAGTCAACCCTTCCTAATCAGGGGCGAAATTGTAGTCTTGCCTATACTTACTGAGGATTGACACTCCTGGCCATCTTCCTCATAGTCAGGGTTTACCTGATGAAACACAATCACAGGCAAGTCAACAGTTTAGTTTTCCACCCCCAACCCCGGTATAAAATTCCTCGGGGAGACGGAGCTTATTCTGTAGCAGATGCACCTTTTTCTACAGAAATACACAATGTTGGGTTCTTCAGTCTAGCAGACAAAAGTACAAGAAGATCCAGTGGCTGGAAGTTGAAGATAGACACATTCAGACTGCAGATAATGCAGACATTTTTAACCGTGAAGGTAATTAACCACTGGAACAATTTATTAAAGGTTATGGTGGACTGACAGTGACAATTTTTTAACCAAGATTGGATGTTTTTCTAGGAATGATTTTCAGGAATTTCTGTAGCTTGTGTTACACAGGAGATCAGATTAGATTACCCCAGTGGTCCCTTCAGGCCTCAGAATCTATAAACACATCTACAATGCAATCAACTTTTAAAAAACAGACACAAATAAACCACGCAGTTGTATAGCCAGGAACAAAATTAAGCAATCAGCAAACCTGCAAATGAGACTCAACTAGGATATAACTAAAGCTGGGAAGAAAGGAAATTTTGTGAAAATTGTGTCAAGCTTTGAAATTTTGAAATCACAATTAAATTTCTAAACATTTCAACCAGCTTTAGAAGTAGCTACAAGTTGCAAAAAAATCTTGATCATGTCATCATTTGAAATGTTCCTTTGATGAAAACTATTTTTGCCATAATATGCACGAATTCACCAATTTCTCCCATTGTACCTTTACATGAGTGAGTCTCCATGTTTTCACAGCCCATGATTTGCTAAGCAACCTCTATAATCCGCTGGTTCTGTTGATTCATTTTGTACTTGGCAAAATGCTACTAAGTGTTTTGCAATCTGCTTACTAGAAAAGCATAAAGTAGGATTTTTTCAACTGAACTCATGCATTCACCATGATGGGCTATATTGCCTTTCTTCATTCCAACCTCCCTGCCATATCCCCAGCATCTTATTTTTACAAATACGCTCGTCTTCATTTACACGTTTCAAGAAACAGAGTCAAGCTAGTTTCAGTGAATATTCACAGGTATTAACAGTTCACCTTCCAAAATGCTTGGATAGGTAAATGTTCATGACAATTCCTAGAAGGCTTCTATAACTCTTAGCTTCTCTTTTATGAACAATTCTATGTTCTGTTTGGAAATCAAAAAATCCAGACAATCCAGCAATGCATTTAATTTATTCCCCCCAAAACATAGCAACAGGTTCTCCAGCCATTCACAGTATAATTCACTCTCCCATTAATGAGCTTATCTTGATTTTAATTTTTTACATAAAATCGTGTCATTTATTGTCTATTCTTTTTAACAAAAAGAAGTCACCACCTATCCTGAACAAAAAGGGTAGACACACATGGTCATTCTTGTAGTGCAGTGGATTTTCCAAGCATCTTTCAAGAAAATATCTTGTTTCATGGGTCTGGCACTTTGATACTACCTGCTCTCGCATAATTTCATCCTTAGTGATACTAATTCTACTTAGCGATCGTTCACTAATCTGTTTTCAATCCTCAGTTAGGAAACCACAGTTTTTTGGGAAGGGATAAAGGAAGACAGCACCAGAGGAGAAGAGGCAGAGTTTATGGGTCCTCCCCATGATACTTACCTCTGCTGCTAAGTAGTGTCCAGTAGCAAGATGTTTGAACCGGAACAGGCTATTCCAATATCCTGCACCACCTCGACAAGGGTCATGTTGCACCACCTGCAGAGAGAGAGGGGCAATATTCTGCATTTCAGTGGCTTGCCCCTCAGGTGAGTACTGAGGTATTTCACTTTCAGTCATGTAAGAACACAAGAACGGCCACACTGGGTCAGACCAAAGGTTCATCTAGCCCAGTATCCTGTCTTCCAACAGTGCCCAACGCCGGATGCCCCAGAGGGAATTAACAGAACAGGTGATCATCAAGCAATCCATCTCCTCTTGCCCATTCCCAGCTTCTGGCTAACAGATGCTAGGCACACCATCACACATTGGCAGAATGTGACGGAGCTCAGAAAAAAAAAAAGAAAAAGATACCATTTACCAGTCAGTATGGAGGCCACCACCAAGGATGCATCCCAAATGGACGTGTCCAATACAGCCACTGGTGCACACCTGGATTTTTAAAGTTCTACTTTCATGGCTATCTCCAAGTCGCTGGATTTGTTGGCTAACAAACTGACGATGGTTTGGTTAACAAACTGACTATGGTTTTGTGCTCTATGTTGAGCCTTCTAAGAATGAAGACAAAGCGCTAATGGGATATATTGGCAGAAAGGTGGTAAAAGGAGGTTTTTTTGGAAGCTTGTATTGGGTTGAACCAGAAGAACTGAACAAACTTACTAAAAGTCAGGCAAGATTCTCTTATTTTCCCTGATAGTCACTTTAGTCTCAAGAGAAAAAAAGAGTAGAATTGTTTCAAACTTAACAGTGTTTTCCCAAAGAAGGGAGTTTTCTAGATCTCCATATTAATGCTCATGCTCCTCCCAAGAAAAAGTATCGAACTAGGACTCTAGACAGGTTCCCAGCTGGAGCACAGCTGAAAGAATCTTTGAATTAAGTGGCTGCACTGCTGGGAAAAATAACTGTCCTCCACTCAGAGGGACTTGTAGCATTCACGCAGGCAGGCTGCATGTCATTTAAAGTTACATTTTAAAACAAAAAAATTATCCTAAGCATATGTATCTGTTTCCAGAACCTAAACATCTCAAAGTTTTGTTTGTTTGTTTAATAGGTGAAACGTTGGCCAAGACATTGAAGTCATCCTCCTTTCTCTCTCTTTTTTAAATTAAGACACTAATAAGATGGTTTGATTCCACAGAGACAGAGACTAACAAACGGGTTTAACTTCCCATCAGAGGAGGTTATGTGTACCTACAGTATTCCACACTGGACATGGATGTGTTCAGCACATACAGCAAGGCAGTAGAAATAATTAGTACTTTGTTAGAATAGGAATGGTTGGTGAGCCTTTGTCAGTCAGAGGGTGGAGATGGACAGCAAGAGAGAGATCATTTCATCATCCCCTGTTAGATTCACTCCCTCTGGGGCATCTGGCATTGGACACTGTTGGTAGACAGGATACTGGGCTGGGCTGACCTTTGGTCTGATCCAGTATGGCCATTCTTATGTTCTTATGAGTAAATAAGGCATTTATTGACACCGCTCATTCTTTTTTTCTACATTGCCAGGAACTGGTAGTTGGAAAGCACCTTGCTGCAGCGTTACAAAGTCAAAAGCATGTTTTTATATTGAAAAAAAAAATGCAGACATGCTAGTAAACAATGGCATTTTTTGGTCTTGAAACTTCAAAACCTGGAAAGAAGTCTTACTTAAAAAAAAAAAAAAAAAAAATCTTGTGGAGCAACGTTTTAAATAAAAGCACCAATTGTTACAGTAAATCCACTTGTACAGCCTCAGAGATGCTGTCCTTACCTCAACTTCCCACAGTGCTTTTGAACTAGTTGCAGAAGTGGCCGACTGTCTCCCTGTAGTTCTCAGGAAGACATGCTGCTTCTTTCTGTGCTCATCACAAGTCAGAAACTTCTCCTGCTCCGCATGAAACAACCTTACCACATCTCCCTGTCAAAGCCAAGACAGAATGATCAACACGAACGAGACAATAAAGACATCATACCATTAAAAAGCCAGCAGCAAGATAAGTTTCCAAACTTACCCCTTTTAAAATATCATCTTTGTTATCGCTCCATTTCATGAAAAGAACTATTTTCCAGCTTGTGGTGCAGTTCACAGAGTTGACCTAGAACAAAGACTAGTATCACTAGTCACACTAGAAGTATGATAAAACTCTGCCAAGTGCTGCCTTTTTCTTTACAGTGGAAAAAGAATCTGAACAGCATACTGCAGTCCCTGTTTATTACTGTATGAAACGAAACACCAATCCAGAAAGCCTGTGGCCTGCACTCAACCCTGCCGAAGATAACTTGTTACATGGATACCTCATCTGGCTATGTCAAGAATAGAGCTAGGTGACACTTTTCAGACAAATAATTTATTCACCAAAAAAGGCAGTCTTGATTGACCCAAAAAACTATTCATAAATCTGACACTAATTAACCAAATAATTTTGACCAGGGGGTGGGGGTAGAACAAAGAAATCAGGCTAGAATCACAGAAACAACGGAAGTGGCTGGGGTTCTCCCCTTGTAAACCTTTAGCTCACTGTCTAGGACACTTCCCTGGGACGAAGGAGACCCAGGTTCAAATTCTCACTCTGGAGCAGTGAACTGAACCTTAATCTCTCCTTTCCCAGTTGAGTGCTTTAATGACCAGACTATAGGCCAGTGGTCCCCAAATTTATCCTCTTGCATTCACCTCCCCATTACCAGTAGTAGAAAGTGGCCATGCCCACTCCCCCCCAGCCCCTAGGCTGGGAGCCAAGAACAGGGGGTCATAGGCTGAGGGCAGGGGCCCAAGCCCAGATCAGGGCTGCAGCCAGGGCAGGGGCTGGGGGCAGAGTGAGGCTGATGGCATTACCACCCTGTCCCCTCACGGGGGCTGGTCCTGGCCCCTTTGCACCTTGGGGGGCGGGTGCCCCACAGTTTGGGGACCACTGCTATAGGCAATCTGTCCCCTTGGAACTGTTCCATACTATGTAAGTAATTTATTTGAACAATGACTTGAATTAGGGTGCCCCACATCGCAAGTGCCCTAACCATTCTCTCTCTCCGACACAATGACTAGTGAACCAGCTTCAAACAGGAAAGATTGAGAGAGACCTGACCTGACCCAGAATACCCTGGCCTGGTGGTTAGGGCACTCCTGGAATGTAGAAGACCCAGGTTTGAATCTCTGCTCTCAGCAGGGATTTGAACCCAGCCTTCTGCTCTCAACATTCTTTCAGATTGATTAAACAGGATCGTTTCACCAAAAACATTTCAGAATTTTCAGACTTAGTTTGACCAAAACTATTTTTTTAAAAATTTTCATAACTGCCACCAAACTGACAGCAAACATAGCTCCAGTCATGAGGATGGCAGATTTTGCACAAAAAGTACATTTCACTTATCTCTGTTCTTACAGCCAAGCAGTTGGGCAGAACAGGCAACGCTCACATCTTTGTTCAGATAGCCTGTTATTTACCTAACAGACCTGCTCTTACCAATCCCCGCCCAGCTGTTTGCCCACTAGGAAGGAAGTGAGAAACACTGTGTCCAGAGCTAGTAGTATTTCTACTTCACTAACAGGATGGGACAGCAATGCAGTATACGCTCTATATTGTATATTGGTAAGTGGCAATTCCATAACACGCATGCTCCTTAGTTTAGCCGAGAACTCCAAAGGCCCCCTCCAACTCTATTTACACCAAATTTCTGTGTCACCACTGCACCAATAGGCCAAGCTTTTGGTTTATTTTACACTTACCTCATTGCACCCAGGATTATCAACCAGTTGGTGACTACTGGCATGAAGGGGCTGGCCAGCATTAACAGGATTCAGGACCACCTTGTCTCCAATGACAACCTGAAGAGAAGGACTTTGCAATCAGATTCAGAAATGGTCCCCAGAGTTACCTTCTTCTGGGTGTAAGCAATGAGGTTAGGCCATTTGCTTACAGTTTAGAGATGTTTCATGCAGAAAAAAAAGGAGACACACTGGTATCTTTATAAAAAAAAAAACTTGACAACTTCAGAAGAAAATGGATGTTTAAAACATTCAGAGTTATTTAAGGTTTAAATACACCTACACAACTGGGCTGAGTGGCATATAAAGGAAAACTACAATTTCCACTAAGTCTTTGTCTTCCATACAATCATTTCAGCATCTAACATCTAACAATTAATTCCTAAAAACAAAAGTCATCAGAAAGATTCTCCTCCTCCATGACAAGTTAATGGGTCCTAACCTACAATGTTTACTCTCAATTAATGAGGTCCAGTCAAGTGTGGTAAGCAAAGTGCACTTTATCATGGAGGATGAAGATCCCATGTATCCTATACTTTCCTTCCAAGACAGTTTCTTATCCAAAGCCTCCCAATCTTACTTGAAGCCCTCACTCTTCCCACCCCACCCCCCAAAAAAAAATCCATAACAAAAATCTTAGGTGAGGGACTTGAATTCCCCTCAATACAGAGAAAGCAGAACATTACTTGAATTTATATGAAGTTTCTTCTTTTTAAATTAACTGAACACAAACTACATTAATCTTCAAGGTACTATTCCCGTAATAATGAAATAAAAACAAGGACATTCAGTTAAGGCTGTATTACACGTAGTGGTGGGACAACCATACTGAAGTGAACAGTTTAGTCTACATGGATATGGCTATGCTCTATTTCATGGAATCTACTCTGTTTAGGTGCCCTCTATCAGGTTGGACCGGACTGCACTGCACAGCATACTAAAGTCTTTGGCTTCTCTTGAGTTTCAGCTGATGAGTCATGCCCAAGTCCATCATGGCTTTGCAAGGTAGAAAATCATTTACTTGGGATTATGGAATGACGACCACATTCATTCTTATGTATCCAACGTCGGAACACAATGGAGATCTCCAGAGATTAAAAACTAGGGTATTAACTCAAACAAACAAACAACCTTCCACACCTCCCACAAGCAAGGCAACCATTTAGTCTAATTCTGATAAAATTCTTGACAAGAGATATTCATAATGGAACCGGAAAGACTCATAACTACTGCACCATGAACCAGCGTACTAATTATATTTCTTCTAAAGCTACTCAGATGACTTTACATTTCATGCCATTTTGAACTCTGTGGGGATTTACAAGGCTACTGTATTTAGATTCCTTATTCCTTCCAATCTTAATAGTTCCTCATTTCCAGATCAGTAGTTACCATAGTGATTCTCCTCCCACACTGTTCAGCGCAGGAAAAGGGCTGCGGCCGTTAACATTACACGCTATAAAAACCTGTGCATTTAACTAGTCAAAAGTAAGGAAACAACTGATACAAACTCTTTGTGTTTTACACCAAATAATGCATCGTCTTCTGATGCTCATCTGCACTTACACTGTCTCCTATGGAACGCAATTTGTAGAAAGGCTGTATATAGAACCAGGAACCCTCGTTTCCAGCTTCATCCAGGGTCACCCTCATAGCGTTCTTCTCTAACAGAGCTGGAAGCCTCTTATTTACTGTCAAGTATTTGTTACTTTTTAAGTGGAGCAGCTAGAACAAAAATTACAATTTGTTTCTGTAAAGGCAGACATATGTTTCCTTTGATTAACATTGACTAAAAACTACGTAATAGTCTGAGAGTCTGACCATAATACACGGAAATTAACTTCTGATGCTAAGATTGAATACTTACACTGTTCATAACAAATCCAGAGACAATTGGATTTCTTGTTTTGAATATATTTTTAAGTAGGCTTTAGATTGGTTTATGGCACTGAACAGCTTCCATTTGTGTAAATGTCCATATCACACTAATGAGAGATAACAGAGAACTGCCTTTGCAAATTATTCTCTATGTTTCAGTAATCAGATACCAAGGACTATGAGATATTTATTGGTGACAAAACTGTTTTCCTTCAGGCGGATGGGTGAGGCTTCTCTCAAATGGCTGTGCTCATTCTGAGATGGGAGACTAATGAGGTTAGCTATGAACAATTCTTCTCTCCCTATGAGGTGCCGTTTTATCCTTTTGTTTCAATATGCCATGAGACATCATATATAAACCTCACTGCACTGGTGATACATATCTATAGGATATAACGGACCATCTCGTAGCAGCCCCATTGCCTAGCTTACATGTTGATTTGGATTAAATATAGCAGGGTTGAATCTTAATGAAAGCAAGACAATGCTTTTAACTTTGGATGTTTGGAAGCCTTTTGCTGCCTGTTGGCCCATTATTCACAGAAGTCATCTGCCATTGGGAAGGCTCCTACACAACTGGAGTATTCCTCATAATTAGGCTGGGCAGAATTTTTTTTTTTTAAAATACATGTCAATGGATAATGGCAATGTTTATTTTTAAGTATTTTCTTTTATTTTTATCTATTTAAGTTTTCACAGTGGGGGAAACTACAGGGCAGGTCAGATAATAGTTGTTTAATGACAGCAGACACTGAGATTCAAAGAATGAAAGCTTTACAACTGTTAAAGTTGTCAACATCACAGGTCAAAGCATACAAAGTGAAACATCTTAAATTAAATTTGAATAAGTTCTCTAGCAGCATTTTTCTTACTTTGCCTATCTGTAAATTTCAATTATTATCGATGGAAATACATTTTGGTTGGTTTGGGTGTGTATGGTGAAGCCAATGTTTACCAACATTTACCGATACAAATCTAATCCTTCCTCTCCTACTCACAACTGCTCTTGGTATGGAGCATTGACTGGTTAGAAATGCTTATTGCAATTTCTTGTTCACCTTAAAAACAGACAGATCCCTCTCTCAGATGAAGACATTGCCAAAGATTTTCATCATTCTAATTTTACACTTAGGCTAGATTACTGTAGTGAATTCTTTAAAAGACTTGTCTTGAAGTTGTTCCCAATGCTGTAATAGCTGCAGAACAGGACTGCTTGCCTTCTCATTACAGGAGGAGAGAAAGGAACCCTGTTACCTTTGCTCCCTACAATCCTACTCTGGCTGATGGTATGATCAGAGGATACAATTCCAAGTATTTGTTTAGAAAAAGTCGTATATAATCTTAGATCCAAATGCATACAGTTCTCTTGCTCTACACCTCCACCTGGCAGTTGTGATCAGATGAAGTGGATCTGCTTTCGGTCCCCAAAAGAGATCAGAGAACCCTGAGTTGCTGAATGCTCTACTAGTGGTGGTCTAAGTCCCTCACTGTCTGCATTTAAGGCACGACAAGGCTTGTCCTTGATTATTATTACAACACTTCCTCAGCATCTTATTCTTGGTGTTTCCGACTCATCGCTATTCTTTGCATTCGCTGGGAATCCATCTTCATCAAGTGGGGGTGACTTGCCTGAGGTCTACTGCACCAAATCCCTTGTCTAGGGTAGACTATCGTTGTACTGGTGAGTTGATTATTTTGGTTCTTCTGTTTTGCACTGGGTTTACTAGATGGTGCTGTACAGCATTTGGGGGATAAAGTGAGGATAAAATGAAAGACGTTGAACAGAATTGTACACCACTGTGTATTTGCCATCTACCACATGGCCAGGTCAAGGCCAGGCAATTGTATGGGGGGGGTATTCTAGTTTAAAGCATTCAGATGGTGCTCTTAAAAAAGGCAACATTTATAGCAAGATAAAAATGTCTCCATTTTAGAATCTCTCACAGCATACAAAACCATAAATGTAGTTCTTTCTTCAGAGTACCATGCTTCTGGGTAACCCAGTCATGGCTTGCAAGACAACACACTCAGATACTGAAATTCCACTATTTTGAAGTATAATTGTACCTTGGTGGTTCAGGTAAGACCCTACAGAGCTATGTCTTACAGAGTAGACAGTGTGAACAGGGCCACAGCATACCTGGATAACATTGCCATACTGGATAACCGTTCCCAGCAGTTTTCTGTTTTCAGTCTCATTCTGTTTCTTCTCCAAATCTGCTGCATGCTGAAGTTTAAGAAGGAAATTGTGGAGATAAAAAGTATTGTTATAAACAGTGCTCGCAATTACTTACTGTAATAAAACGTCAACGTACATTTGTTCCAGCTGTATGAAGTAACCATTTGAAACTGAGAATCAGATTTCATCCTTTACAATTTTCAAGAAGGAAAATGATTGAATCTGTACTATTTGAACTATACTGACGTGAAGCAGCAACACTGAGGAGTCAATGTTTTGACTTCAAACTGATGGAAGTTTCCTGAATAAAACATGAGATGAAAAGTTTCCAAAGGAAACTGAACCATGAGAAAATAGGTAAAAAGGAAAGATGGAGAAGAGGGGGATTCACACTGGCAACTCAATCTTCCACCTGCTCAACTTTAGTCCTCATCCTTTATTTTATATTAAAGAACTCAGGTTTGGTCCCTATCTCTCTAATCAGGCAGTTTCCAAAAACTTAGATTTTACTTTGCCAAGACAAGTCTCTCCCTTCACTCCTCATCCATTAAACTTTTTCATGGTGACTATAGTCATCCTATTCATTTGATAGGCTTCTCTAGACACTTACATACAGCACTGGAAGAAGGGACTGTCTAGTTCTAAACTTCCCAATAAGCGAAAGTTCAGAGTTCATAAAAGAAAGAGATAGGATAGTACTTCCTAGAGAGTCAGGCACAGCACAAAAAAACTTTCCCAGACATGCTCTGCTGCAATGCCTTTCAATTTCAACCTGCTGTATCAATGATAATCTAATCCAGGGTCTCTCTTTACCAGACAGACATTTTAAACACATGGAAGCATCCACAAGAAGATATGAGGAAACCAAACCTGATTTATATCCTACTCAGACAAGGATCTGAATTCTAACGGTACCACCCCGTGAAAGCCCTAGTTTGTTACTCTACCCTATTTTTTTACTCTTCATTTTCATTTTATTTTCAGACTTAAGCAACTTATCCCATGTTGTTTTCAAGACACTTTGTTTGTAAAAGGTGTACTGCTTCACCTTACACCAAGACCAGAGAAAATACAGATTATAGAGAAGAATTCATTTAAATCTGATGTCAGAGGATGATTTTAAACTAGATATCATGCATTTAGAAAGTCTATGCATCAACTATTTTAGTTCTCAAAACTTCTGCCACCACCCTAGAACTCACTTGTGCTCAGTTACCTGTGGCCGATGCAACGTGAGACAACAGGCTTCAGCATATCAAAGAGCAACAGTGAGCCATGTGTTGGTAGAAAATAATTTTGCTTCTTTATAACTCCATGTATCTTAAGCCATTTCTGTTAGAAGATATGCTGAACAGGACAACTGGCTTTCTCCATGTGTAACTGTACATTTTGGTACAAACAATATGATGCAGGACAATTTAAATGCTTAAAGATCTAACACTGGGACTGCTAGATTTCAGATTATTCTACAGTGAAAAGGTTTCTTGAAATCTGATATTAACTTTGGGCCCAATTCCACAAGGCCCTGAGAGCCCTCTACTCCCGAGGACATCAATGGCAGTGGAAGACATGTATTATGCTCAATTGGTCCCTACATTTACATTAATAGAGCAAAGGGATCCATTGCATATAGGTGCAGGTGAAGAAACAAGTTAAGTTCAAGTATATTCCAAAAGCTTAAAGTGAACAGACAACACTACATATTTACTGACCACTAGATGTCAGCTTTTCAAATAGCACTGATGTTTGATACCAGTCAAAGTCAAGTATCCCACATTTCTAAATCCCTTAAATGGTATTAACTTAAAATAACCTGACCTCAGCATTGGATGCTCCACAGTAGTTGATAATAAATTCCAACAGTGGACAAATACAAGCCAAAAATGGCAAGTGATTAAGTATAAATCACGGGTCACTAATGTTTCACTAAAGATGACCATGAACTGACCAAAAAACAGAGTAGGAAATGGAAGGCAGCAGTTGAACATAGATATTTTTTACCCTGTATCAATATTAGGACAATAAAATTGTTCCACTATCTTCTGTGCTTTCATAACATGTGTAAATTGACACAAGTGCCCATGAGTTGCATACAGTCGGACGCAAACTAAATTGAGGACTATGAATCAAATTCTACTCTTCAGTGAAACTGAGTGGGTTTAAAAGATGACAATTCTGCACATGGCCTGTACTTTACCCAGCATGTAATGGTAATTCAAAATGAGCCATTAAATCTTTCTTTCTTTATACTGGAATAGTAAAATTTGGCTATTTACTGTGTAAATGTTTTTGTCACTGTGATTTATTATTGAGAGACTACCCCAGTTCACTTGACAGGTGAATTGAGACTGACCACAACAGGACTTTGGCCTGTTTCAGAAGAATAGAATCAAGGCTTAAGTATCTGAATTGATTATATTAAAGAAAGAAAATAATTATGGTACAAAAAAGTGACAGCCCGCAGTTACTTAGCACCACTGCAAGGGTTTTCTCTCTCCCTCTACGCTACTGACAGTTTAGGACATACCATCTATTTGTTTACTTTGTGGGCTTTAGAAAAATAATCAGCAGCATTTGTTACTTTATACTTATAGCTGACTTCTACTCTTGTGATGACAATTATCCCACCCCACTCCCAAACTAAACAAAGTATTAACTCTACAAACAAAGTTAAAATCATAGCTTTAAGAAAAAGTGAGGCAAACACTTGGTCTTTATGCAACAAAGAAGTAGGGCCACCACATGGCTTTCTGCAAGTGATATTTTCCTCCAGAGGTGCTTTATAGTTTAGAATACTGTAGGCTTAACACGGGCTTTGATAGACTAAAAATATTTGCACTTGTAATTTTAACGTGAAGTGCTCCAGCCATATAATTTTAAGGTAAATATAGTTTATTTAGCACTAAAGCAGATGCTGTCAACATACAGTAGTTAAATTACTCAAAGCAATTCCTTAGAAATTTAAAACTGAAAACTGTTCTCTTACCAGGTTTTAACTGCTGAATACACATGGAAGCTTGTTTCAATAAGGGCAGCCATCACAGATAGTTTGCAAACACATATGGGAGATGAAATCTGGGGCCTAACAACACAAGGTACTGGATCTCAATCTTCTGTAGCAATACTCACAGGTGGGAGGGATAGCTCAGTGGTTTGAGCATTGGCCTACTAAACCCAGAGTTGTGAGTTCAGTCCTTGAGGAGGCCACTTGGGGAACTGGGGTAAAAATCTGGTGATTGGCCCTGCTTTGAGCAGGGGGTTGGACTAGATGACCTCTTGGAGTCCCTTCCAACCCTAATATCCTATGAGCAGTCCCACTCAACTTAATGGGCCAGATCCTCAGGTCGTGTAAATTACCACAGCTCCATTGACTTCACTGCAGCCTACCAACATTAATACTTACATGTAGTTTATTGAGTAACACTGCATCAGTAGTGCTGTTAGCTCCTGGTTTTGCTGCTTTCCAGAACTGCTTCTGTGCAGAGTACCGGTTCATAGGGCATAGTTTAAACAGGCAATCTGCAAAAATACAGAGACTGTGTTAGCCATTCAGAATTATCCATTTTCCCCCCTTTTTACTTTTAATATTGTCCAAACATTTTAGCTATAGGGAAAGGTTTACAGAACAGATTCCAGGAAAGCTCTAAATCTGAGACTGCGATGCTTTTTGGGTGACAGCAATGTTGCCCCATGAATGGTTTAAAAAAAATAAATAAAAAAAAAAAAATGGTGCTGCCAGACTTGTAAAGCAAAACCAGAGAAAGCCGAAACTTAACCAATTCCTATCAAAAATGCTATCATACTTAAATATTCACAATAACAACACCTCCTCCTCTCCGTAACAGTGCTTTTGATCCTTGGATCAAAAAATGCTTTCCAACAGTGGATAAGTTTCATTATCTGTACTGCACAGCTCAGGCAACTGAGGCAAAAAGACAAGTAAAGTGACATTTCAAAGGTGTCACAGCACGTCAGCAGCAGAGCCATGTAGATTCGGTTCCCTGCCTTGTCTTCTTGACCACGGCATGGAAAAAAGTGTGTGTTAGTCTGGATATTCCGAGTTTAACATTCCTAGTAAAGCACCGGTACCTGAGAACCAAAGCAAGAAACTTGTGGATCATGCAGGAGAATTATCTTTTATTAATTTCTTAAACACTGTTTAGAAAACATTTTGCCTTGCAAAAACTGGGTATGACAGCTGATTAGCCATGTTATAAATAAGTTTCTATATTAATGAGATGCTAACTGATCAGTAAAAGAACTAAATTAGCTGCACTTTTTTCTCTTCTCAGTTGCTTAGCAACTGACACTGCAAAAATTAAATTAAGCTATTCAAATTTAGTGCCTGAAGTAAAGTAACAGAAGTTTAATAGCCAAATGCAAAGACAGTTGTTCCAGGCATCTCTCTGGCAATTATGTGGAAATAAAATTTGAGGCTGCTAGTTATATAACGATTTTAAAGGCAACCATTGTATTTATACAGAAGAGTAATGGAATTGGAAAGCTAGATAGTTAAGGGAATACCCATTTTAGAGTCTATTCTGTAGACTGTAGTCTATTTCCACAAGGAAACCTAATGGAATACATGAGCTAATCCCCTGGAGAAAGAAGACAAACCAACTGCAAGTTTAGTCATTTAACTTCATTTGAGATCTTTTATAGCCACTGCAGATACAACTCCTGGATGAAATTAATAGGAAACTTCAAGAAACACATAGAACTAGTAGCACAAGTGGAAGACTACACAATGAACCCAATTTTCAGAACTAGGCTGGAAGTCAAATACAAACTAGGCGGGCCAAATGGTGGTTCGTTAGAATAAGAAATGAAGTAGAGTCATTCTGAGCTGATTTGGGGATATGTGCTGATATGGGCACTAGAAAGGACTCAAGTACATCAATTCATAAGGCCACTTAACTATTGATTCATAGCCTTCAGATGCATAACAAATTTGAGAAATGCAGTGTGCCCGAAGCTTTCAAGTTATGTTCTTTCCCTGAGTGTTACATTTTTAATTTACACAGAAATGATTCATGGAGATTGACAGCAGATAACAGGATTTAAAAGCCATTGTAAATTGATACTTTCAACTAAAACTATGCATTGTAAGCAACACACCTGTAATAAGAATTTCTATTTCTGCTTAAGCCACCAGTTCACAAAGTGCCAGCAATTAACACACAGCATTGCACAGTATTAATCACACACTGTCTTTAGTCACAGAGTAAGTGCATTTCTGAAGCCAGAAGTGCTGTATTTTGAAGTCAAGCTGAACTTTAAAATGGATGCCAACAAAATAAATCCCCTGGTAGTGTTTTCTGTTTCTTAAAAGAAACATTTGACCTTGACCACTGGAATAGAAAACACATGATGCACTGGAGGGGAAAATAATGCAAAACAGTTTGCCCACATTGTCTCTATTTAAAAAGCTAGAAATCTAAAGCAAACATTAAAAGCACTTGACCCTCCTATTTGAATATTTGTTTTGTGAAATCTAATTCTTAAGTGCTTGAGGTAAACATAGCCTTATTTGCCGACCACCAGCCAAATAGAAAATCATTCTAATATGGATGTATCTTATCCAGGGATTACACCCTGACCTTAATGGTATGTATGGCCCTGGGATCTCTAAACTACATAAGGCTATAAACCTTCTACCTCCTAACTGTATATCAGTCATCGCTAACACTACAGAAGAGCAGTTATGATTGTGGCACTATTCAACACAATGCAATCCATTACAGTACAAGTGTTAGTGGAACATAAAGATCTCAAAACACTTGTCGAAGAATTAAAACCTCAACACTCCTGAAAGGCAGACAATTCTATCCATTTTAAAGGTCCACAAATGAAGGCACAAAGAGCCTTCTACACTATGAGCTGGGTGTAGGATGATATAGCCACACTACTTCTCATCTGAGCTAGCATGCTAAAAACAGCAGGGCAGCCATACTAGCATGGGCAGTGGTGGTATGATGCAAGCCACCCTGAGTAAAAAGCCTCTTGAAGCCTATGGGACGTCCTCAGGGCTGATAGCATCTGTCACTGCTGCTGCTACCTATGCTGCCATGGCTACACCACTATTTTTAGCATGCAGGCTCACATCAAAGCTAACATGAGTAAGCCTATGCAAGCTAGGAAGCACACCCCAGCTCCAGATGTGGACACAGCCTGAGTTATTGGCAGAAGTCAAAACAGAATCCTTAGCAGAAGTTTCCAGTTTCCTGCCACAGAAAGCCCTCTTTCCCCTTGGATAAATTTTTATCATACTTCGAGTCATTCTGGAAAAAAAAACAACTTCTATTAAGTAACCAAACCTGTTATAGTTTCCTGTGTTGGTGACTAAAACAAAGAGATTGTAATTGACTCAGTGGAAGGGGAGACACTAATTAAGAGGTTGAAGCAGCAAGATTATGGTTTTCCAGGGACTAAGGGAGTAAGTTCTTCATATCCAAAAATTCCTTCACAGCGGATACCAACACCGCAATGGCGATAGGTGAGAGAGTTTTGCATTGTTGCACTCTCTGGTGATGCTTTCCCCCACGTTTAGCGATGTCCCCAAAAGATGATATGACTATTCCCAGATACTGACTTCCTCTCACTAGATTACTCTGCTGGCCTTGGTGATAAATATAAATATAAACACACCCCAAAATTATGTTAAAAGAGCAATAAAGTTGCAAAATCAAGCACTCAAAAGTTAGGAAATATCAGAATTAAGGTCATCTGTGCAACCTTAAGTGACTTCTCTCCTTTGTTCATATGCACCACAATAGTTTTAATTACACGATCACATTCTATTTCCTCCTTGCCACCCTCGGGAGCCCTGTCTCATTCAGTGCTCAGAAAGGACAGCACTTATTTAATGAGCAGCTATTCAGTATTTTATTTTCTCCTTGTTTAGTTTGTTGCCAAAATTTTAGGCATATTAATCCATGTCTGCTCTGAAAACAGAATTATTAATTTCCTAATGGGCCTTTCAGTAGTACTCATTATAGTATCTGAATTCTTCCCAAATATGTATATTTATTTTCACATCATAATCTTCATTTTATACATGTGGAAAGGAGGCACAGAGAGACTGAAGATAAAATATTCACTGAATTTGGGTGTCCAGTCTGAACTGCCTAGGATCTGATTTTTTAGAGTGAATATTCAGTATTATATAGCACTTAATATGTTCAGAGAACAGCTCCCGTTGATTTCAGCTGCAGCTGTGAGCATTTAGCACTTCTGCAAATCAGGCTACAGAGTCTGAAGTCAGAAACTCAGAAAATGAGGACCGTACAATTTGCAACTACCTCTGAAACAACTGATTTAAGCAACCTGACTAGCATCACACAACAACTGATTGTCAGAGTCAAGGATAGAATCCAGTTCCCCAGGACAGCATTCAACTGTCTTAACCAGGAGACCATCCTTTTCTCTTCCTGCAATCCCCTACTTCATTCACTACGCATGTTCCAAGGAGACCCTAATGCACATCTAAATAGAGTGCAAGAGGTTGCAGCCCCTCCTCCAGCACCTGTTACTGAGGTCCTGGTTGAACTTTTCCCACACTTTCTGATCCTGGCAGAGTCCATCCCTGGCCTCACAGAGTTGCAGGCGCTCCTTGTCAACCTCCTTTTGGCAATGGCCAGATGGCCACCCATCATACCAAGAGGAAAAATAGTATGTGATCATGTAATTAGAGACTGTCTTAATGTATATGCACAAAGAGACCCAAGTAAGGTTGCACAGGTAACCTTAATTCTGGCATTTCCTAACTTCTGAGTGCTTGACTTTGAGCCTTAATAATTTTCTTTAAAACTTAGGAATTTTTTGCACCTTTGAAAAAGCAAATGAAAACATAAATTCAATCACATGACGACATCATACTGCCACCCAAATGGCTCATCAGCAGCGCTGGAACCTTGGATCCATGATGTACACCTCATCAACTTGAGCTAGGGTTGCCAATTGTCTAATCACACAAACCCAAGCACACTTGCCCCCACCCACTGCCCCGAGGCCCCACCCCACTCACTCCATCCACCCTCTCTCCATCGCTCACTCTCCCCACCTTCACTCAATTTCACCAGGCTGGGGCACGGGTGGGGATGAGGGCTCTGGGAGGAAGTTTGGGTGCAGGAGGGGGATCCGGGCTGGGGTAGGGGTGCAGGAGAGGGGGCAGGATGTAGGCTCTGGCCAGGAGGCACATACCTCGGGCGGCAGCACTTCGGGGCTAAGGCAGGCTCCCTACCTCCCTACCTGCCCTGGCCCTGTGCTGCTCCCATAAGCAACCAGTACAACCCTGCAGAGAACGAAGAGTCTCTGCATGCTGCCCGTGCCTACAAGCGTCACCCTTGCAGCTCCCACTGGCCACAATTCCTGGCCAATGGGAGCTGCAGAGTCAGCGCTGGAGGTGGGGCAGCGCGCAAAGGACATGCTGTCTGCTTTTGGGAATGGCATGGATCCAGAACAGGCAGTAAAGGACCAGTCAGGTTTTCGTGATAGTGGGCCCAAATGGCATGGATTCTGCTCCCCTGGGTTTCAGTCTATGTCCCTTCCATGAAGATTATGGAAATATTTTAGTTTGGCCCAGGCTGGGTATATATTTACTACCTCTGTCACCATTTTTGCAAATGGCCACAACTACTTTAGGTTTTTAAGGGGGCCATCTCTACATATTTTTGTTAATTGTTTGCTTGATTATTTTGAAGTACAGCACCCGAAACAGTTTGACCAAGACAAAAGGAAAGTGTTTCATAAGATCCTTTATGTACCAATGGATACACTCCAAAAACTACTGCAAATAAAAACGATTCCTTCCCCCTAAAAAAATATATATCTATATCTATATCTCAACAGTCTTTCAAATAGGAAATCTATGAAATATGAAATACTTGAGTAAGTCAGCTACAGAATAGCTGAGCATTTCATACCAACATAGCTGTTTCCCCATTTCTTGATAAAAAATCAATTGAACTCCTATTATGGAGACTTACTAAAATTAGAAGAAAATTAATAGTTCCCTAGTGAATTTTAACAGTTCCCCTTCACCCTCTTCAGTTCCTGAGGCCAGAATTTATTCATACTAGCTATTACTGAAAGAACTGTAAATTTGTCTTTTAAAAGGAAAAAAGAAGCTTTAAAAAGGAAAAGGTAGAAAACTTTAATTTGACAAATCAGAAAGCAAGTGTACAGGCTCAAAACTACATGCCTGTGAAATTTTCATAACTTAAATACAGACAGCATATCAACGGATAAAAAAAATACATTCATGTTCAACACTGAATGAAGGCCTCTGAGTGAAAGCAAAGTCTTTTCAAGCAGTGGAGCATTAAGAACAAATGATCAAAACTTATTCACCCTCAGATTAGTTCCATCTTCTGAAAAACCCTAGGCCTGATTACCACATTGTCTACTTCTATACCTGTGCCCTGCTAGACTTGAAATGATTCTACATCAGTCAAGGACCTTCAGAGAACTTAGCATAAAATGGGCTATAGAAAAATGCAAAATATTTATCTTGTATGGATTTCCATGCAGAAAAAACATCTGTTTCCACTGAAAGAATTACTGCCTTTTCAAGGGAAAACTTGTCTTTTCCCTTGCTGGTTTGGGGTTGCATGCCCCAAAACAAGCTTTTCTATGAAGTAAGGTGGCATGAAAACATTTCAAAAACGTTTTCTTCCTAGGAGGCATTAAAATAATAAATAAATAAAATAAATGCTCAGCATCCCAGCCCATTAATGGCAAGGCAATGGTTCAAAAAAATTTACATACAGGATAGTGGAAGCATATTTATATTCTAAATGATGACGATGTGACGCTGTGCAGTCTATATGGTTTTATAAAAACATGCTAATGAGTGAATATAATGTAACTGGAATGTGCTTCATGCAAAAGGTCTCTTGTAAGGTATCATTACAAAGCTTATAATCTACTGTGTGTGATCATCCTATCTGTATACATGTACCACTCTTGTAGCTGAAACTAGAAATATGAAATATAACTCTGAGGGCCTATTGTAATTATGCAAAGTGTGGCCATTAATGGTGGTTTGGAATCTTGAGGACTCCCATTAACCAGAACTATTGTCTGCAGATGAGTGTGTTTTACCTGCGAGTCTTCCTGTACTCCTGTGTGCTGGCAAGTGGGCAATCAAGTCTTGCAGTGATATGTGATCTTGGTACCTGAACAGGAATCCATCTTTAACCTGGTGCTTTTCCAGTGAGGTGGTGTGGAAACCCAGCCAGAGATAAAGGATTCTTGTCTTATGCAAAAGATATATAAAGAGGTGGAACAGAAGAAAGTGGGGAGAGGAGCCATCATGAAGAATCCCCTCGCTACCACCTAAGCTGGTACAAGAGCTGTGCTGGGGAAAGAATTGTGCCCAGGCCTGGAAGGTGTCCAGTCTAAGAAAAAATTTACTGAAACATCTGAGGGTGAGATTATCTGTATTCAGTTTGATTAGACAGAAATGTGTGTTTTAATTTATTTTGCTTGGTGACTGACTTTGTTCTGTCTGTTACTACTTGGAACCACTTAAATCCTACTTTCTGTATTTAATGAAATCACTTTTTACTTATTAATTCAGAGTATGTATTAATACTTTTGGAGCAAACAACTGTGCATCTCTCTCTATCAGTGTTATAGAGGGTGAACAATTTATGAGTTTACCCAGCATAAGTTTTATACAGGGTAAAACGGATTGATTTGAGTTTAGACCCCACTGGGAGTTGGGCATCTGAGTGCTAAAGACAAGCACACTTCTGTTAGCTGCTTTCACGTAAATCTGTGGCTTTGGGGCAAGGAATTCAGACCCTGGTCTTTGCTGGAGTGGACGGGAGTGTCTGGCTCAGCAAGACAGGGTGCTGGAGTCCTGAGCTGGCAGGGAAAACAGGAGCAGAGGTAGTCTTGGCACATCGACAGGCAGCTCCCAAGGGGGGTTCTGTGATCTAACCCATCACAGAGGACCTGCAGTTTAATTCCCCGTGTCACTGCCAGATCACCCAACATTCAGAATTCAATAGTGCTACATTAATTACATGACAATATATATGAGGTGTTTATGCTGCTCTGAAAACCATGTTATTTAATAGCAGGTAGCAGCCAAGTATCTTGCATGGCTTCAGAGCTTTCAGCTCGATCTTTTAAAATAAAGGAAACCACTCAGTAATACATCTCAGCAACATACACCACAGTTCAACTGACAGACTGTATAAAGGATGTCCTGGACACATTAATTGTTTCGTACAACTAAGCCAGAGATAACCGCCCACAGTGGACACCTAGGAGACACTAGGCAACCAGCCTCATGCAATTTCTCCTCTGCCACAGTTTATGCTCACAGAAGGTGCCACCTAATTTTTTGAAGTCTTACCAGTGTAGTAGCCTGATTGTTAACAACTTTGTTGGATGGTGTATTGGAGCTCAAACGAGCAAGGCAGCAGCAGACTCAGTTCAGACAATAAGGAAATTTGACACACCTGGGAGATGGTTGGTAAGTGGTAAACTGTTAGTGATTAGAAGATACTAGATACTAGCCTGGGATGCTCGCTAAGTTAGCTCAGCAACAGGGCACTGCAAAACAGTGCTAGCCAAAGGCCTTGGCCCTAATATGATTCCAACAAAAGAGACATCGTGAAATAACTATGAAAATAAATATCTACTGAAGAACCCAAGGCAGTTGAGTGCAGATTGTGTGTAAATATTTTTACTTATGAATAAAGGCCACGAGGCACACAAGCAGCTAACTGGTTTCTGCTTTGACAAAACAGAGGATCATTTAGTAACCTGAGATACAGCGTGAGGTGAGAGAGAACTCAAACCAGCCCCAAAAGAAAACATGGATAGAAAAAGGCAAACAGCTTGGAGTCCTATCACAAGAGAAGGATGGCAAATGAAGGTGATTCGTGCAGCTCCAGACACATAAGCAGATGCAATGTCAGTAGAAGGGAGAACAAGTACTGATCTATTCATACTTGAAAAAAACAAAAACAAAAAAAAACCCACAGAGGAGTCCGGTGGCACCTTAAAGACTAACACATTTATTTGGGCAAGGTTCTGTGGGTAAAAAATCCACTTCTGTAATTTTCACTCCATGCATCTGATGAAGTAGGTTTTTAACCCATGAAAGCTTATGCCCAAATAAATCTGTCTTTACGGTGCCACCGGACTCCTCGTTGTTTTTGTGGATACAGACTAACATGGCTACATACTTGATTCATACTTGAAAAACTTGACAGAGAATCAGACTCAAGGGCAACCAGTTTTCAAGAGGTAGGACCGAAAGGGACACTGAGAAACAGCAAAGTCATCTAAGACTGGTGACTTCATAGTGAGGAACATAAGCTATATAAAGAAACAAAAACACAGCATGTTGCTTGTTGAGAACCAGTACAAAGGATGTTATGATGAGTATTCCAGATACCCTTAAGAACATAGACTGAACAGTGGGAGTTAGTTTACACAAAATCAAATTAGAACAGTAAAAGTGATTCAAGTTAACCCCCCAGCTTCAGGGATCTGGGAAGTCAAGCAAAATACTACCATAGATCCTTCTAATGCCCAATGCAAGTGAGGAACAAAGATGGCTATTAAAACCAAAAACCAATAGACTAATTCACAATGACTAATTTGGTGTCTCCTCCCGTCCATAAATTGCTCAAAAAACAACCTACAGTTTTTGTGTTTGTTCACTAAGCTAAATTATTCATTGAAATACCTAATCAAAACATAACAACGTATGTTTTTGGCAAAACAAGGAATCACATAGTAGATGTTTCATGGACAGAGTCCACAACTTCATGTACTTTAACAGACTTTCCTTGGTTTTCATCACCTGTTGTCACCTTAACTTGGCCATTTCACAATTCAGGTTGCTCTTTATTACCTAGGCAGTCAAGAAGGCTGATACGTAACCGTTTTCATAAACTAGGCCGTTCCAAGGCACAAGACACCAGTCTTAACTATGAACCTTGGAACACTGGCCAGCCACAATAAAAGAAAGACAAGATGCAATGGATGTGGTTTAATCAGGCCACAGCTTTATTCATTTACAATATCTGGGAGTAACCAACAATAAATGTTATGATGCAGGTCACCACCATTTTCATTTACACATAATCCCCAACCTGGTCCCAGCCGTCCCGTTGTTGGGACCTTGCCACCCTCCACTTGCATAAAAGGGAAAAGGAGCTATAAAAGGGGGTGGGTGGTCAGCTCCCCGTTGTTCCAGACATAGGAATTCCAACTTCCCCTTCCTCAATTCCCTTAAAGGACGCTTTCCTTCAAATCTTTTTCCAATTCATTTGATCTAGTAACCGTATCCCCCACATAAGGAGAATATGCATTGGACATCTATCACAAGTCACGACAGTATAACCTAACCGCCCCACCCCACTGGGTTCCATATCTGCTATGGGGAAGGTGAGGAGAAAAAATACCAACCCACCTTCTCTCAGATAATCTGGCAGTGAGTGAAGAATTCCTTCCCAGCCTTCAAGGTAAAAGGGGACTCATGTAATGTCCACAGTGGTCATGAGAAAACCTGCTCCTTGTAAAAATTTCATGGGTGGGTTGGTGCTCTCGGCCCAGTCCCTATAAAAGAGGGCTTCTTGGGGGCTGTATAGTACTTGGTCCTGCTAATGAAGGCAGGGGCCTGGACTCAGTGACCTTTCGGGGTCCCTTCCAGTTCTATGAGATAGGATATAAATACCTCCCTCTCTCCATTCTTCCTGTCAGCAGTTGCTTCCTGCCGATCCCTGTGAACTTCTCCCAAATCTCTCTCTTGTCCCAGTGTGTGTGTGGGGGGAGGGGACTTATAGGGCAACACCCCTTTTCTTTGGCCAACTGGACAAGGACCCTCTCGCACCAAGGCTGTGGTGAGCACATTCTTTTCTCACCACCTTGGAGGTCTTTTGTTCAATCCATACTGAAAGGTTTGGGGCTGGGGGCGGGGGGGGGGGATTATTGACAGGGAGGGGCATTAGCCAATTAGTTCACTTATTTCACTTAAAATTTTCACTGTCTGGCCCCTTGGACTTCAGTCTCACATTTCATTCTTTACTCTACTTCCTCCACTTAGCTTGCTCTTCTGCTGCAGAGATTTGGCTCACCAGTGCTGGCACTGAATTCTTTAATTAAAAAACATAGCACTGAAGTGGGAGGGTTTATATTAGATGAGAAAAGGGGGGTCATTACACAGAGGTTATAAGAACATTAAGAAAATGTAGATCAAATCTCAACTGCAGCCTAACAGCATGTCCCTTTCAAGCAGTTTAAAGAGAGTCTGATTATGTTATTGATGGTCAGAGCTCAAGTGACTGAGCACAGTAATAAAAATTGTTTTTGTTTAAGAGTCCTTTGTTGAGAGAAACTAAGATGGGCCGCGACTACTAAAAGAATAGTGGAAAACCAAAGGCCAATATTTCCAACAAGTAGCTTAATAGTTCTGTTTTTCAAATACGAGTTTGGCCATTACAACAAAATAAAAACAAACAGAGGGAACTCAAACCCCTCATATTATTATGGAAATAAGGAGGAAAAAAAGGAATTCCCTAAGAGAAGATGAAACTGAATCAGATGCATTAATAACTGCTAAGTCTAACATGACTGTGGTGCACGACATCCTTCCATATGAGTTGTTTAAAGTGCCCCTCATTGTGTCCCACGAAACAAAACAACCTTCACCTCTCCATGGCTGTGCAGTCCCCCACACTTGTGGTTTAAGGCCTTCCTACTTCTTTAAAGGTAACCACATCACTTCTCCTGTACCACCACTTCTCCTCTCCTCCACACAGCCCACAAAGGACTTTCAGTCCTAAGAAGTTACACTACCAACACCACAGACGGCACTCGATGCTTCACAGGGTGGAGAATACAACATCCGGCAAGATGTGTGTGCAGCACAGATGTCAACAAGTTTATGATAAAAAGATATATCCTATAATCTTGGACAAAGTCAAGCATCATCATTTGACAGATGCCAGCAGCGCAGAGGAGGAAACATACCAGATGTCTTCTAAAATTAAGCCAAGACTCTCCACAACAGCCCGGAGGTGAGTGGAATACAATAATGCTGCTGAACTCTGCCGTGCTATGCTTCCATACAAGGAGCAAAACTAGCACCTTCAGTCTAAAATGGGCTGTGTGTTAAACTTGGGAAAGCAACAGGTAGAAAAAACAAAAAAGAAGTAGAGCTTTGCCCTTCACCCCACCCCTGACTCCCAGCCAATTCTCTGCTTGAGTTTTCCACAGCCTTCATGGAGGCCCAGCTATCTCTCTCAAAAATCTCTCCAGCAACCAGCACTCTTTTGGCTGAGCATGAGAAAATACTCCTGCTGAAACCTATCAGATGCTGCTGCTTGGATATGTCCAAGATCATTTAAGGGTGCAAGCCACTCCCCTTCTCAGGAATGGAGCACCCAAGAGTCCACTAGAACATGCAAGTAACTAAGACTGGGCCAGCCCCCCCATTATGTAGTTTCAGAGCTAAAAAAAAAATGTGTTCCATCCAAAGTGCACAAAGAAGTTTATGTTAAAAAGCATTGACTGTAAAGATCAGCCCTGCTGTGTGGTGTCAGCCTAAGTAGTGTGGTATGCACTTAAAAGGTCTTCATACCAAGCACTCCCATAATCCATAGCACCCCAGGTTCACAGCGATGAGGAGTTAAATTCTGGCCTCGCTGCAGCTGAAATAAGTTCTATAGCTTTAGAGATCAAAAACGAAAGTGGAAAATAGTCCCTAAACTAGTTAAATAGGCCCTTCCAGGAACAGCTAAAAGCAATGCTTTACCAAATAAGGCAAGCAAAAGCTAAAAGCCAGAAAAAAAAACAGACTCATGTTGTATTTTTCAAAAAAGTCAGACAGCTGGATAACAGAAATGTGAATGCGCCAGTTTTACTAGAGTGGATTGCAAATGGGAAGAACAAATGTTCAGAAACCACGAACGGAAGCAAGGGCTGCCAAGCAGGGGCCAGAAGGCATTCCTCCCAGGCTGCCGGAGTCTAAGCCATGTTTTTATTAAAGTACAATTTTGAAAAAAAAAAATTAAATATATCTCTAGCTCAAACAGGAATTAATTCAGGGAAGACCCATGGCCTGTGTTATACAAGAGCGGGGAGGGATAGCTCAGTGGTTTGAGCACTGGCCTGCTAAACCCAGGGTTCTGAGCTCAATCCTTGAGGGGGCCACTTAGGGATCTGGGGCAAAAATCAGTACTGGGTCCTGCTAGTGAAGGCAGGGGGCTGGACTCAATGACCTTTCAGGGTCCCTTCCAGCTCTATGAGATATATCTATCTCCATATATAGGAGAGACTAGATGACTACAGTGGTCCCCTTTGAGTCTTGTCAATCTAAACAATGCACCATCATCATCTTCTGAAGTGGGCTATGAGGTTAACAGGGGCTTTTGCTCCTGTAAGAAGCTGCCAGGGGGTGCCTGGCATCCCAGCAAGGCACTCAGCACTTCACAAGAGTGAGCACTAAAAGTTTAAGATGCACCGTGCATCCTGGACTGCCAAACACTGACACTATTGCACAAAATGGCATAAATTCTACTGGACAAGGGAGGTGCAATATTAAGACAGAGTTACTTACCAATGGAAATAAATTCTTCCCATTTAAAAAACCAAGGGATTTCTTGGTGTTTTGTTTGTTTAAACCAGGGGTTGGCAACCTGTGGCACACATGCCCAAGGGAGCAGGGGAGCCGATATTTACTTGCACGCTGATGCCAGCCGGGGTTCCGGCTGCTGGCCTGGGTGAACGGAACCCCTAGCCAGCAGCAAGCTGAGCAGGGCCAGCAGCCAGGACCCTGGCTGGCAGGAGCCGGCGAATTAAACCTCAGACTGGCAGCGGGCTGAGCCACTTAACTCCCCGCCGGTCTGGAGTTCTGTCCACCGGCCCCGCTTGGCCCGTTGCCAGTCTGGGGTTCCAGTCGCTGGCCTCTTCCCAACCAGGGTCCTGGCCATCGGCCCCGCTCAGCCTGCTGCCAGCCTGGGATACCAGCCACCGGCCCCGCTCACCGGTCTAGGGTTCCAGCCACCCGGCCCCCTGCCAGCCAAGGTCCGTGTCTCCGGCCCTGCTCAGCCCTCCTGTTGGCCTGGGGTACCAGCAGACAGCCCAGGGCTCTGCTCCTGGCCTGGTCCCAGCACTCTGCAGCCTTTATCAAAAATTCCACTACAATTAGTTTAAAAAATTGAAAACCTAAAAACTGTGTTTGTATATTACAGTCATTGTATAATGTTAATACATAGGTTTGATGAAACAAAGTAGTTGCACTTATGTGCCTGTGCTTAATTTGTGTTTTCAAGGATTTACCTTCTAAAAAAGTCTCGCACCCCCAGAAAGGGCGTCTTACACCCCTAGGGGGTGCATGCACCCCAGGTTAAGAACCACTGCACTAAACTGATAAGATCTGCATTTTAATTTAATTTTAATTAAACTTCTTAAACATTTTAAAAACCTTGTTTACTTTACATACAACAATAGTTCAGTTATATATTAGACTTATAGAAAGAGACCTCCTAAAAACGTTAAAATGTATTTCCGGCACGCGAAACCTTAAATGAGAGTGAATAAATGAAGACTCGGCACAGCACTTCTGAAAGGTTGCCGACACCTGGTTTAAACATTACAGCAGACTTGGGTAACTTATTTTAGGCTACACTAGAGACCTTACAGCGGCACAGCTGCACCTATGCAGCTGAGCTGCTGTAAGAGCTCTCATATAGCGGCTACATGCTGACAGGAGAGAGCTCTCCCATTGACATAATTAAACTACTTCAAACGAGCAGTGGCGGATATGTCAGCGGGCGAAGCTCTCCCGCTGACATAGCTGTGTGCACACTACCACTTATGTCGGCAAAATTTATGTTGCCTAGCCGGGGGTGGAAGAGGTTTCCCCCACACTCCTAACCAACATAGTTTTCCCACATAAGCAGTTGTGTAGATATAGCCTTAGTTTCTCTTTTCTCGTCTACAAAGGGGAAGGGAAGGTATCAAATATCAAAACTATATTTTTGGCTATCTCAGAAAATAAACAACAAGGTCAGCACCAACATTTTAATTATCAATAACACTGGAGAGAATTTTCTTTACTTTGCTGGCGTTGTTTCCACCTTCCTTGAAAGAGCAATTTGCAAATGCTCATAATACATGACTAAACTTATTTCCCTCACAGCTTCTGGCCAACCCCATTACACAGGTTTCAGGAGCTGCACTATTTTTTATGTACTCCTGCCTTTTGCAGCTAACAGCACAGAGCATTAGTTGCATATCCTGCTCCTAACACAAGAGACAATTCTGCTCCTTAACACTTTTTTTCTCCTGCTAACTGTAAGATCTTCTTGCCAATGTACATTGCACAGGGCAGGTTTTGGGGTTCCTGGGCTTGTGACGGCTGAGAAGGTGTTCATGAAAAACATGAGCCGTGGCATCATGCAACATGGATGGTATCATATGCAGAATTCAGAGGTGTGGCAAAAGTCTAGAGGTAACGTTTAGGTGTCAGTCAATTTTCTTTTAGCTTCTTTGTCCAACTATTAAGTCAACAAAGTGCCTAATGGTTCTCTAAGTGCAACAAATTAATGTGACAATGCCTGCCTTATTTCCCTCAATCTTCCTGAGTCGCAGCATAAAGCCAAGAGTGAGTAGTAGTGGATGGTAGCATATGAAAGAGCAAGCAATAGACTTTAAACTCTTCGATCTATCAGTTGGAAGAACAGCATATGTCCAGGGTGAATCTTCTTTAGTGCACCATCAGGAACACACCACCTTTTATACCAAGATACAGTAATTCGGGGGGGGGGGGGGGGAAATCTATAGGCACAACCTCAACATATAAAAAAAGTGTCCAATTCTGCAGGCTGGTTATTTGCTAAATGTATTTGCCTTCTAGAAGAACATCATGTTTGCTAACCTTTGAATTAAAAGCCTTATTTTTTGCTGCCTTCTTACATGAAGTAATCCAGATCAGGTTTATTCCCCCTTCTAGCAGAATTTCATACCTACACACACCATCCTGGCCTTCAAAAACACTTTTCTGCAGGCTGCAGAAATACAGTCACATTAGTGCGGTGTTTGAAATCCATAAGTGGGATGCCACTCTACAGCAACATTACAGAGACAAAACAGCCATGTACTGTTACTGTCAGATAAAGCTTTTTTTTTTTTAATGCCTCCCTTTTCCTTCATCTTGAAAAGCATAGTGGTGGGCAGGACTAAGTGAAAAACATACAGTTGTAACCAAAATCTGCTCTTTCAAGCTTTCTTGGTTGCTCTTTGTGCTGTAAAGTGTTACTCTAATGAAACAAAGATAACAAGATAGCACAGGACAATTGTATCCTCGGGGGGGGGGGGGGCGCATGGATGACCGTTACATTGTGCTTCCCATCAGTACTTGGCCCAGGCTCGGGAAGCTAATGATTCAACCAACAGACCACATCTGGTGATGAATCCTGGTCATGTGTCACCTGAGACACATTGCACATACACTAAGAAGTTGCATCCTCTACAGAAAGTGACATAACTCAATGTACCTTACCCTCTGACCTTCAACATATTACCACTGTGGTACACAGGTTTATATTTAGTCTCCACATTTATACACATTGGTAACTTAGGTCTATGTCTTATAAACCTATAGAAGGTAGTGTTTACTCAAGTCACATCCATCGAAAAATTCATTTTTCATTTGACAAAGCTGGTTCCAACCGTGTTTTAATACTATTTCCCTAGCCCCAATTTTACACAGAGAACAAGAATTAGCAGTTTCCATTATTTAAAATGATCTTTCAGCTGCTTCACTGACATCATGGCAATGTGCCAAATGGTATGCAAGAGAACTGGTTTCAGAAACTATGGATAGGCTGCTAGGAGACAGTAGAACCGTGCCAGCTGTACCACTTTCTGAAAAACTTCCCCACCAGCACACTGGAGAAGCATTAACAGTGACAACCCCTTTGCACTTTGAGTGCCTTCTTCCCAGGGAGGGCAGATGCAACAGTAACCTAATAATTCAGAATAGCACATTCACATCTTTTTCAGCATCCAAAATAAAGCTCTATTTTCCCCATCCCTTGAAACAAATAGCCTGCTCTTGTTTCATTTGCTCCAAAATCACTGAATTCTATTTTTGGAATGTAACTGCTTGAAAACTCAAGCCTGGGATGTTTCTCTTCCATCACCCCATCCTCTACCCCCAAAATCCACATCAGTCTAAATATGAGAAGACTTCATCCACTATCTATAGTACAACTGATTTACAAAGATCACCTTGTAGAATAAAACAGTGTGGCAGTTCAATCAGACAAAATGATTCCTCTTATACTGCAACCTGAAATGGTGAATAATCCTGAAAGAAAACAAAGAGTTGGAAACAAAAACAAGATAAACGATGCTCACGTACTAGGCTTTGCCTGGTTTCTCAGAGTTAAAGTAGCAGTTTAAAAGTGATTGAGGCCCTCCTGTTTTCTCGTAAGCCTACTCAAAGTCCACCCGGACTATATCAACAGTGACATCTGATAGATCATTTCACCCATTCCTGTGCCAATTTCTGTTCTCTGCCATAAAAAAAACAAAAAAAAACAAAAAAACCAAAAAACCAGCAGCGCTTGGCATTGACAGCTAGTAGAACGTTAAATGCCACCATCTGATACTAGCCCTCCCACAATGGTTTGAAACAATGCTTTGAATATTCATTTCCCCACTTGGAAAGGAAAATGTCAAAATTACAGATCAGTATATGACTACCCCCCTCCCTTTTTTTTTAATACCTACTTGTAGAGTCCACATGCTGTAATTTTGGCCTTTAACCCCTTCAGTGTCACCACGTGCTTTTAAAGAAACGAGAAAACGAAAGAAAGAAGGAAAGCTTTTGCCAGTAACCCATTGCATTAATGAATAACACTTGCACCATTACTGGACTAGGCATGCGAAGATGCAAAATCAAGACATAAGTTGAAGAATCCTAGATATTATTGTAGAAAGTAAGCCACTTTAAATGTTAGGCTCTACCTTGGGACAGTTACAGGTTTGCAGAAAGGGTCCTTATACTGAACGTCATCTGAACAGGAGTATAAATATTCATACTGCCTGAAGTTTCAGGTCATGAAGCTTGCCAGATATATTGACTGGATGTCCTACTAAGTCTTCCTGATCTCTAACTTCTATGATCAGTATTCTATTTCAAGTAGAACAGATATTGATACGTACTGAGTGTACCAAAACAAAAACTAAGCGACAAAAGTAGTAAAGATTCAAATCCATCTATAATTGGAAACATGAAATTTCAATATGCGAGCACGCTGTTTAAATCTGGGCAGGGTGGGGGCTTTGCAGAAGCAATAAGAGGCCTGGATACAACGTGCTCACTCAACTGTGAAAGTCTAAATAGCTGCACAGTGAGGGCGTGATGCAAGAAGGGGCAGTCACCAGAAGCAATGGCCTACACTTTTAACTAATTTTTCTCTTTATTAATGCAAAAGCCTCTAAGCCATACCAAGAACATGACTTTTGCAGGCATCCTAAAATGAGCAACAACTGCCATTTTTCTTTTCAAATACGTTTCCTGCACATTAGAAATACTGACGTGGGAGTTCTGTGTTTTTTTGCTGCAGACTCTTTGGAGGACTAAAAACATCACATTAAGCTGAACTCTGAGCAGCTTTCCTAAAACCAGAGGGGACATCTAGTCATATGCAAAAGATACTGGCTTGTTACAGCACACTCCAAGTCACTTTTCTCTTTATTGCTTATTTACTGTTTCACTGTAGGTTTTTCCGGTCATTGGTATATCCCTTTTGCACTTAAAACCTCAACTATAAATGTTCCAGTGAATTATTCTGGGCTTTTAATTCCATTACAGAAAAAAAGAAAAGAAAAGAAAAGAAAAACAGGGCAAAAGAAGAGAAAGAGCAACAAAAAAAATAAATAAAAAAAAGTTACAATATAAAACCATACTGGAAACATCAAAGAATCATTTTATAAAATGGAGGGACTGCTTCAGTTAGAGAGTTAGAAAAGGAAGCCCAGGTGGGTCATACTTTGCCTTCTGATCTTATATTAGGCGTGCTCAAACTCTGTTTCACACTGAAGTGTCATAGCAAGACAGATGTACATATTTACAACAGTTTATAGTAAGACGCTAAAGAACAAGGAAGTTTTTCCACTAAAATCATTGTACAAGATTAAAGCAAATTCAAAAAAAACTTTTCTTAGGGATCCTATGTTTGCATGATTCAGCATTTTAAGAAATATTTCTGATATGCAGACTTAAAAAAAAAAACAACAACAACAACAAAGAACAGTATATCAGTCCTGACCATGGAAAATGGAGCCAGCAATTTAAAGAGAATGCTTTATTTTTCTCTAAATCACACCAACTCTGGCTGAGGTCTGTGCTTCAATTCTCATCAACAGACAAGCATAGCTTCTACAGGGTGAAGCACCATTTATGGTATGGTTCAAAAACGTTACAAGAGCTTAACATTTAGAGAAACAGATAAACTAGTTACAGAAACTCCTACAGAATTCCCATGCAATATTCAGTGCTTTACAGCTGTAAGTAGTTACTGTACGAGCTACCCCATGAGATGCAGATAATCACTCTCTTTTACAACACAGGATAACAAACTTAAGAAGTTTGAGTGACTTGGCCAAAAGTACATCACAGAGTCAGGAACAGAAGTCTCAAGTTCCCAGAAAGGAGCCCTGTACTCACCCCACTAGATAATCCCACCCATTGCTAGTTTCAATTTTTTCTGTTAGCATGATTGTGCAAATAAGCAGCACTGACAACAATCCACATATTGTCCAAAAATCAATGTTAGGGAAAAAAAGCTTCCTGTATTTGAAATAGTTCCTTCCACTTAAGATTTCAATGTCACTATCCATCTGTTCAGGTAGGAATTTCTTATATTGTGTTGGGCTGGGGTACAACATAGTCCCCTGAAGTTATATAAACCTTCCTTCTGCACTTGAAAATACTCTAGTTATTGGGATACTCAACTCAAAAGATACCTTGTTCCACCAGATAACATTTGCTTTCCTTATCATATTGTCTTTAAACTAAAGAAAATATCCAAACTGCTGCAGAATTGTGTAAAAGACCTCTCATGTTAACCAAGGTGTTGGCTGAGATTGTACAAATATGCCTCAATAGTTGCCGTATGATTTTTGAACAAAGACATATTGATCTACCAAATGTGGCATATACAGGGATGAGAGTAACATGATTCTTGCAACTCTAATAGGGAAATTTGTACGTATTTAGTGTTTTGAGATTTCAGAAGCAGATTGGAGGCTCTTGGAAAACACTGGGAGGAATGACCAGAAAAGAATCACAGAATAGTAGTGTTGGAAGGGACCTCAGGAGGTCATCTAGTCCAACACCCTGCTCAAAGGAGGACCAATCCCCATTTTTTTCCCCTGATCCCTAAATTGCCCCTCAAGGATTGAATTCACAACCCTGGGTTTAGCAGGCCAATGCTCAAATCACTGAGCTATCCCTCCCCCATCTCAAACCTTGCAAATTTCCATTTAATATTTTCAAGGGGCCATTCAATGTGGAAAGGACACCTCTCCTGTACCTGCCTAGAGCCTACTACCCCATTGGGGGAATTTGCTGTTTTTACTAACGGGTATAAGAGGAACACATTTGGGACAGAATCATTTGCTTGAACCTATGCTCAGTTATCCTGAGATCAGTTACACAGAAATTTTAGAAGTATGAACTAACATATGCAAAATCTGTGACTTGCAATTCTGCTAAGGGTACCTAGGCTCTTATGACACCTATCACTCTGGCATCCAAACACTTCACTGTCACATCTTGCTGTGCTTTAGTTCGGATTTGATCAGCTGATAAATGTTTCTGTTTCCAAAGCTACACTGAATCTTATCCATCAACAGCACAGATAGCTACATAAGCAAATCAGAGTGACAGGCACAGATAACTGAAGGTTCAAAAGATTAGACATGAGCAAATAAGTAATTAAATAGAAGAAACTGAGGTTTATACAGCTGGCCAAGTGATAAGAACACTCCAGTCAAAGGATTACCTAACTAACCTATTTCTCCTTTCAGTATCAATAAGTTTATTGTACTAACTCTGCCCAAATGTTTACAAAGCAATCTTAAAAAACCCAAAGCAGCTACAGCACACCTGCTACAGGTGTTATGTTATTAAAAGCAGTATTTGTTTAAACAGCACATAAAGATTGCCACAGCTCTCGACTACAAACAAAGGCTCAGGGGTTGCAATGGCCAGAGGAGAGAGGGGCAATCACCTCTGCTTTCCTCTTCAAAGAATCACCCTTTCCCTGGTAACTTCAGAGCTATTCCTGGCGCCTACGCACAGAATCGGTCAATAAAGAAGCTCCCAAGCTTATTTGTAGAAGACCCTAAAGCAGCCTCAAGCGTTCTGTCCCTGCTTCCAATGATCCTTCTCTACCAACACCCCTTTCAATCACTAACCCACCACCATTATGTCCTCCCTGAACCCTTGGCCAGCCCCTAGATTTCCCCTAAAGCAACTGGCTCTTGTCTAATCTCCCCCTCCCCCTTCTCCCCCCCCCCCGCCCCACACTTTTTTGAAGCATCACTGGGTATCAGCAGGGAAATACAGAGAATGGAGCATCAGTTGTCTCCCTGCCTCAGTGCTACACCACAGTGGCCTCTGGTGGCCAAGAGTCACCACAGGGGAATCAGTGCTTAGGCTGGGCAACCCAGGATGATATGTGACAGACTTCCAGGTGGAGTTGGAAAAAAAAGGGAATCTCAAAGGAAAATCCAGTCAATTGTATGTTCAGACTCCTAAAATTACGTTAAGAAAAGATAAGAGTTTCAGGCCTCTCTAGGTGATGCCTGGCCCTGTAGCTTTAAAAAGCCTGTCCTAACCTATGGATCTTTTACCCCTTACCAAGAGAGACAAGGGGGATGAGGTAATACATTTTATTGGACCAACTTCCACTGGTGAGAGAAAGAAGCTTTCAGGCTTACATAGATCTCTTCTTCACGTCTGGAAAAGGTACTCAGAGCAAGACAGCTGAATTCAAGATGGAATAGATGGTTTAGCACAAGCAGTTACCAAATATTCTAAGAGACCATACAAGGTAGAGTCCTTGAATAGTCCCTTAGGACAGTGGTTCTCTGTCTTTTTAGACTCAGGACCCATTTGTAAGTGCTTATGGCCTGTCATGACCCAGTAAATAGTCGGAGGGTGGAGGTCTGGGGTGGTCAGGTCCTGCCCCACCCCCCGGCGGGGGGGTACTGGGTCTTGCTCAGCACTCACCCCACAGAGGCAGCTTCTGCAACTCCTGTGCTGTAGGGCTGGCTCTCTGCCTCAGGCACTGGACCAAAGTTGTGTGAGTGGAGTTGTGACCTGGTTTATGGGGTTACAGTGCTACTGACTGAAATTTGGCCTACCCAGACTCCCATTATCTTGACGGCTGGGAGTTGACCCCAGTCAGCCCCTATGGGTCCCTCACAAGATTGCAACCTTTGGGGTCCCAGCATCACTCAAGTTGGTTCCCCGCCTAAATCAGTCCCAGGTCATTTGTGTTCCCTATAAAGGAGACCGTAAATAAACAGAGCTTCTTAGTCAGCCTGATTTATTCAGTAAGAGTCTATCCAAGGTCAACTCATCTCGACTGCCACTGGTAGTATTTGTTACACGCAGACAATGTGCTGCGGGCTGTAGAAAAGCAAACAACAAGGCAGGCTGCCCCCATAGAGCTTACAGTATAAAAGACAATGGGAGAATGAGAAGGAATTACCTTAGTTTTTTCTTCATGTTCCTTTTTAATATTCCTTAATCTGTTCTCATCTCTCTAAAGAAGTGGAAGAATTTGAATGAGGGCTAGCAGACTGGGATAGGGCACCGGAAGCTACCAAGCACATCCCCCAGGTAGTGAATGGGTGTGTGGGGTGAGAATCCAGATGTGGACAGCTCTAAATAATTAACAACAAGCCTTGGACCTAAGGCTGTGCAGGGGGCTGATAACCTTATCACACAAAACAAACATACACCAGCTGCCGTATCAATCAAGTGATCAACCATCAGATCCATCCATATGATGCCCAGAAGCCTAAACAGACCAAACACTAGACTGAAATAAATAATAGAAACTGGAGAATGCCCTTTGCACCATAGAGTGAGGGAGAATAAAGACAACTGGGATAGACACATCATTCAAGTGTAGTGAGTTCCTCTGTTTCCAGTCTGCTTGGATGAAGACTGGAAGAGCAGGGGAAAAAGGCAATGAAGGGTGCGTTGCAGCCTGACACTGGTAGGAACGGCATAGGAGAAAACCTGGCTCAGGTGGAGATGTGAAGGGCCATACTGGTAAGAAATTAAAACTTGATATACTGGGTGCAGGGAAGCCAGTAGAATGTTGATTCAGTTGTGCATAGATCCATTTAGCTAAGGCATCTGAGCAGGACAAAGCACTTTATAATCATGAAGTCTCACCCTGGGAGATAATGACAATTTCCCAAGTGGGCAGTTTGACTCACACAGTGATTAAGTGACTTGTTTTCAGTTCATTAGCAGAGATAGGAACCTAACCCAGGAGTCCTGACTCCCAATACCCTGCTACAATCATTAGACACCATTAACTCTCAAATATGTTTCAAAATGAAAAAGCTAGATAAACTTAACTGTACTATCACCATTGATATAAATGTATTAAGTCCCTTTTCATCTTTACATTTGCCAATACTCAGTGACATTTGTCACTGGGCTTCCTTAAGGGTCCCATATTCAAACCACAAAAGGAGCAAAGTCGAAATATCAACAGACTTCAGAAGGGGTAAAAAAAAAAAGTTAAAAGTGTCCCCTGCAAACACTAGCTGCTCACTAAAGGAAGAGATATTCAAAGTAGCTGGATCATTGTGGGTTTCTAAAATAAACCTTTAACCATGTTTTCAGGAAAAGAGCACTGTGTCAGATAGATTTTAAGTCTCTGACAGATAAAAGTTACTGTACTTGGTTTTTAAGTATGTGACTGCAAACTTGTTTGAGACTGCCACTTCTCAAGTACTTGACTGTCTAGCTACCAACACAGTCAACAGTTACTTAATTTGAATTCTCCACAGGATGAAATTTAAATCCTGCACTGATATTTGCTCCAAGTAGAAATCAACTATCAGTTCAACAACACACAGAATAAAAGCTCGGTGTTACTATGGTTTAGTACTCAAAAATTTCTTTTGAAACTCAGTCACTAGAGATGGACTCGTGAGGCTGATGTTTGGCTTTGGCAAACTGTCAGGTCAGCATATTTTGCCATCCACTTTAATTGTGGTTAAATTAAGAGTTTATTATTATTATTATTAATTAGCCATAGTAGTATTACAGTAGTGCTAGGGATCCCAATCAAGGATCAGAGGCCCCATTGTGCTAGGCAATGTACTGACAAATAAGAGAGAGTCCTTGCCCCAGAGAGCTCATAATTGAGGATCAGGACAAAACACAACAACAGATGGGGAAAAACAAATAAAGGGTTAGAGAGAATGAGGTAGGTACACTTTGCATAATACACAGTATGTTCCAATTCATCACACCCCAGACAGTGTTTTAAGCATCAGGGCAGAGATAAGTCTCCAGGAGGAATTTGAAAAAGGAAAAGATGGTGGCTTTTTTGGCACATATATACACATACATACATACATACTCACATATGTAAAAAGCCACTATATATATAATAAAGATTGAGGCTTTTTACATATATATGTGACCAATCCCTGTTTTTTATATATTTAAAAAACAGGGAATGATCCCCATGCTACCCACGTAAACATAAAGCAGTAATTTCTAAGTTCCCCCATTCCCATGTGTCATATTATAAAATCGAAATAATCCTTTGGTCAACCCCTTTAAATAATTACAGCCCTAGAAACAGGGCTATCCAAGGAATAACAAGCACATAAATTCCCAGGTACAATATTACAGTAACACTCACTGTATAGCAACATGCAGCAAACCATCCCACACCAACATAAAGCCAAGGAAAATGTGGTCAACAAGCCCCTGCTCCCTAACAAAATGCACTTGTTATCTGGGGTTCACTTCCAGCATTGTAGATTTAGAAGCATTCACAGATTCTACTTCAACACAGCAAATCCCACCTATGAATCACAGAATCATAGGGCTGAGAGGGACCTCGAGAGGTCATCTAGTCCCTCCCCTGCACTCATGGCAGGACTAAGCATCATCTAGACCATCCCCGACAGGTGTTTGTCTAACCTGCTCTTAAAAATCTCCAATGATGGAGATTCCACAACCTCCCTAGGCAATTTATTCCAGCACTTAACCACCCTGCCTGTTAGGAAGTTTTTCCTAATGTCGAATCTAAACCTCCCTTGGTGCAATTTTGGCCCATTGCCTCTTGTCCTATAATCAGAGATTAAGAAAAACAATTTTGTCTCCCTCCTCCTTTTAACAACCATTTATGTATTTGAAAACTGTTATGTCCCGTCACTCTTCTCTTTTCCAGACTAAAGAAACCCAATTTTTTCAATCTTCCTTCATAGGTCATGTTTTCTAGACTTTAATCATTTTTGACACTCTTCTCTGGATTCTCTTCAATTTGTTCACATCCTTCCTGAAATGTGGTGCCCAGAACTGGACACAATACGCCAGTTGAGGCCTAATCAGCGCGGAGTAGAGCGGAAGAATTACTTTTCATGTCTTGCTTACAACATTCCTGCGAATACATCCCAGAATGATGTTCCATTGTTTTGCAATAGAGTTACACTGTTGACTCATATTTAGCTTGTGGTCCATTATGACTCCCAGATCCCTTTCCGCAGTACTCCTTCCTAGGCAGTCATTTCCCATTTTGTATGAGTGCAATTGATTGTTCTTTCCTAAATAGAATACTTTGCTTTTGTCCTTGCTGAATTTCTATCATTCCCCAGGGTCATCATTATTTCCAAGAAGCATGGAAGCTCTAAAGCAGAGCAGGACCAAAAAAGTTTTTTTTTTATTGCAAATTGTCTGAAACAATACCATTCTTGTGGGTTTTTCCCTCAATTTTCCAAATGTTTTCCTGATTCCCCCACTCCCAATTTTTTTTTTTTTTTTTATACTTACCTGGCTTACAGTAAGTAAAAAATGTCAGTACTACTACGATAATTTAAAAAAAAAATATTAGAAAAAAGGTACTAATTTTTCCACAAGACCTAAAAATCCTAGGGATTTTGTGAAAAAGTTGGGTGAGGGGATTGTCTGTTTGTATTTTCAAACCTTTTTTTTTTTTTTTTAATTAAAGCAGTTTAAAGCTAAAAAATGGGTTTACTGAGTTCAGACAAGCAGTTAGAAATTCTGAATCTTATCTAAACTACAACAAACGCACAAAGGCTTCAGTCCAGCCCAACAAATCCAAAATCTTTCCTTTCAGCCGCCACCTCTGCTTCTCCCCTTGCATTACTCCATCTCCCTCCCACCACCCAAATCACTTGTACTAGAGCAGGGCCTTCGTAGCATTTTCTGGAAGCAGACAGTGGGCCTGCTATCCCAGGGCCTACACCAGCTTTGAAAAACTTTTCTGTCAAACCATTAGTTTCTCATGCATGATGGATGTGACCGAAGCCCTGTAGGTCTAATTCTGCAGTCCTTACTCAGATCAACTGCAATGTAGTTTTGCCTCAGACAGGGCTGCAGGATTTGGCCCGAAGCATAAATATTGAATCTTTAACAGTGTTTTAAGTCCACATTTTTGCTCCTTAACTTCACATCCATCTGGATGCGCTTTACAGTTTCTCTTGCTGCCATTGGGTTATCAAGGTCTCAAATTACTGTTTTAGCCATGCCTGGAGTATTGCAAAAAGCTGTGGTGATAGCTTCTGGCCCCTCAAGGCTATTTGTGCTGAAGACTCAAAAAAACTCCCGCTTTCTTCTTTAGTTAAGCAAAAGAAATTATATTTGTCCACCAAAAAGTCTGAAGAGCTAGGCAAGCCACAGCTGAGTGCTGTTAGGTATACAAGTCACAAATTACTCATGTAAGCGTAACAACAAAATCCACTGTATTTAGTCCAATTATACAGACAGACCAGTCATCATTGTGTGTAAAAAGAGAGGCATCTTCATTTAGGCCCAATAGACTCCAGTCATTTATACGGTAAATTCCAGAACACAGCATTAATCCTATATGTTATTAGGCTTGCCAGGCGTCCAGCTTTCAACTAGAATGCCAGTCAGAAAGGAACCCTGGCATTCTGGTGTGAACGGGCCATTAAAAGTCCAGTTGCAGCACAGAGGGACAGACAGGCTCCCTACCTGGCTCCGTGCGGCTTCCAGAAGCTGCAACATATCCCTGTGGCTCGTAGGCACAAGGGCAATGTGCACTGCCCCCACTCCGGCTCCTCAGCTCCCATTGGCAAGGAACCATGGCCAATGGGAGCTGTAGAGGCAGCGCCTATGGGGAGGGGCGCCATGTGGAGACACCTGGTCTCCCTACGCTTAGGAACTGTAGGGATATGTTGCCAGTTCGTGGAAGCCACCTGAGGTCAATGCCAACTGAAGCCCACAGCCCCTCTCACGCCCGAACCCCCTTCCACAGCTCAGAACCCCCTCCTGCACTCAAACTCTTTCCTCAAGCCTGTACCCACACCCCCTCCTACACCCGCAAACCTCCTCCGATATGCTGAACCCCTCAAGGATTGAACTGGGTTTAGCAGGCCAGTGCTCAAACCACTGTGACACTAGCCAATATCTCTGGTCCCAGACACAATCCTAGGAACCTCCATCTTGCAGTGTCCAGTTATGCCCACTGGACACTGCAAGCTTACATGAGTTCATCAATTTAACAAAGAAATTGACATGTACCAGGCTTGTTATCCCAAGGGGAGTCACTGACAGGCTTCAAACCAAACGCATTGCTTCAGGTAGAACAAAAACAGATTTATTAAGTATAAACATAGATTTTAAGTGATTATAAATCAAAACATAAGTTAGATTTGGTCAAATGAAATAAAAGCAAAACACATTCTAAGCTGATCTTAACACTTTCAATGCCCTTACAAACTCAGGGTATGGCCACACTGGCACTTTACAGCGCTGCAACTTTCGCACTCAGGAGTGTGAAAAAACACCCCCCTGAGCGCTGCAAGATACAGCGCTATAAAGCCTCAGTGTAATCAGTGCCGCAGCGCTGGGAGCACGGCTCCCAGTGCTGCAAGCTACACCCGTAGAGGATGTGGTTTATGTGCAGCACTAGGAGAGCTCTCTCCCAGCACTAGCACTCCGACCACACTCACACTTCAAAGCCCTGCCACGGTAGCGCTTTGAAATTTCAAGTGTAGCCATACCCTTAGATGCTTCTCATCACAGGCTGGCTCTTCAGCCAGGCTCTCCCCTTTGATCAATGTTTCAGTTGCTTGGTGGTGTCTGTAGATGTAGGTAAAAGAGAGAGAGAGAGAGCATGGCACATGTCTCTCCCTTTTATCATGTCCTTTATTTCCTCTTGGCTTTGTCTGTCCCTGCCCCTCCACCCCTCATCGCAGTTCCAAACTGACCAAAGGAAGAGGGGGGACTCCTTCGAGAGTCTAACACATCGTTTTGTTGTTGCCTAGGCTAGTGCCCTTTGTTCCTGTGGGTTTATCCCATCCATGCCCTGATGAGGTGTGAATTGCCCCTCTGCTTCTGGAGAGTTTTTGTCTGGGCTTGCTTTAAGCCATGAGGATACATTTTCAGCCTCATAACTATATACATGAAACTATAACCTATAACATCACTATAACAACAATGCTCAGTACATCATGAGCCTTCCCAAGAGACCTGACAAGACAAACATTGCATTGGATACTACACAATCATTTTATAAAGAAGAATGTACAAGGATAAATGGACACAAATCAGATATTAGGAATGGCAATGTACAAAAACTTGTAGGAGAACACTTCAACCTCCCTGGCCACACTATAGCAGACCATTGTGACCGCTCTGGAAAGCGATCTGAACTCGGATGCACTGGCCAGGTAGACAGGAAAAGCCACGTGAACTTTTCCTGTTTGCCCAGTGTGGAGCTCTGATCAGCACGGGCGGCGATGCAGTCCCAAATCCAAAAAGAGCTCCAGCATGGACCATACGGAAGATACTGGATCTGATCGCTTTATGGGGAGGCAAATCTGTTCTATCAGAACTCCGTTACATAAGACGAAATGACAAAGCATTTGAAAAAAATCTCCAGACTATGATACAGAGTCCACAGCACAGTGCTGCATGACAAGCGTAACAGAAAGCCAAAGAATGAAATGGATGCTCATGGAGGGAGGGAGGGGGTACTGAGGACTCCAGCAGTCTCCAAAAAGCATTTGCATTCTTGGCTGAGCTCCCAGTGCCTGAAGGGTCAAATATTTTCCCGGGTGTTTCAGGGTATATGTCGTCAATTTACAGCCCTCCCTCCCCCCACCCCGCCCCCAGAAAAGCGGAAAAAAAACATTTCTCGTCTTTTTTCAATGTCACCCTATGTCTACTGCATGCTGCTGGTAGACAGGGTGCGGCAGCGCTGAACACCAGTATCCCCTTCCCAATGGTAGACGGTACAATATGACTGATATCCATCTTCATCATCAGTCCGTGATTGCTCCTGGCTGGCCTCGGTCAGGTCAGCTGGGGGCGCCTGGGTAAAAATGGGAATGACTCCCGGTCATCCCCAGTAGATGGTACAGAACGGGTGATAACCATCTTCATCATAGCAACTGGGGGCTGAGCTCCATCAGCCCCCCGCTTTTCATGTCTAAAGAAAAGATTCTGTATTGCTTGGACTATCATAGCAGCGGGAGGCTGGGCTCTTCTCCCTCGCCACCCTTTAATGTCCTGCCTGGACTGTCATAGCAGCTGAGGCTGCCTCCCCCTCATTTTATCTCACTAAGAAGTCAAGTGTTTCTTATTGCTGCATTCTTTATTACTTCATCACACAAATGGGGGGACACTGCCACGGTAGCCCAGGAGGGTTGGGAGAGGAGGGAAGTAACGGGTGGGGTTGTTGCAGGGGCACCCCCTAGAATGGCATGCAGCTCATCATTTCTGCGGGATCTCTGGGGCTCTGACACAGAGCGGCTGTGCTCTCTGGTTCTCTAGTACACTTGCCCCATATTCTAGGCACGACTGACTATTTTTAGACAAAACAAAGAAGGAAATGACCCGGGGAGTCATTCCCATTTTTGTCCATGCATCCTCAGCCAACCTCAGAGAGGCCAGCCAGGAGCACCCATGACAGCAGCAGACAGTACAGAAAGACTGATAACCGTCATCTCATTGCCAACTTACAAAGGCATGGCAGACGGACTTGATAACCGTCCATCGTCATTGCCAATTTACAGTGGCAATCAGCACACAGTACAGAAACAACTGGTAACCATCTCTCTGCTTCTTGCAAGAGGCAAATGAATGCTGCTGTTGTAGCGCTGCAGGTAAACCGCCTCTGTTCAGGCGGCACTCCAGTCACATATGGTAACAGTGAGAAAAAGGGCAAAACGGACTCCATTGTTGCCAGTGCTCCTATGGCATCTGCAAGACCAATCCAGGGGAAAAAGGGCGCAAGAATTGATTGTCTGGCTGTTACTGTTCACAGAGGAGGAATGAGTGACGATATCTTACCGCGGACATCACCATGGAGGAAGGACTGAGTGACGACATTTACCCAAAATCACAAGTGATACTGTTTTTCCACTGGGATCTCAACCCAGAATTTCAATGGGCGGGGGAGACTGTGGAAACTATGGGATAGCTACCCACAGTGCAACGCTCCAGAAAAATCGACGCTAGCCTCGGTACATGGACTCACACCGCCGAAGTAATGTGCTTAGTGTGGCTGCATGCACTCAACTTTATACAATCTGTTTTACAAAACCGGTTTATGTAAAATCAGAATAATCCCGTAGTGTAGACATACCCTATAACTCCTCTGTAGGGTGGTTTTGCTCTGATTAAGCAACTTTCCTTGCATCAGGGACAGCATCTTCTCTTATACATCACACAGTATTGAGCACACTCAAAGCGTCCAGTTTGTGAAGCCAAAAACTTCCTCAGCAACAAAAGGTGGGATACATAATGTGTTCTTGCAAGCAAAGTCAGCCCGCTTACTTTGATAGTTAATGAGGTCACTAACACCTTTGAATTACTTGTATCCACCCTTCCACAACCTATTTTAGCACCTGATTAAAAGGTAGATAATTTCTCAAGAAGAGAAAAAAAAAACATTGCCAAAAGTGTGTGTGTGGTGGGGGGGTCAGACTGGTGTTACTCAAACTCCACCCACTCATAAGGGCAAAGATGAACTCACAGGAAACAGTGCATAACTTCATTTTATAGCTTGGAGGGTGAGTGGGGGGAGGAGGAATGCTGTGATCAGCTGTGAAACAGTTAACAGCCTATACGTTTAGATTCCATTACTAGGCTTCAGAGTTAAAAACCCATTAAAATAAACAGGAACCTCTCAGAGATTTCTGTTCCAGACAGTATGCAGACATTTCTGCATCCGTTTACATTTCTCTATGCAACCCTAAGAGTTATGTTTATATACATAGATATAGTTTTTTAAATGAAAGCTTTGCTTGCTGTTGAAGCCAAGAGTATAGCAAGATTCAAAAAAGGATTGGATTCTTATACATTTAACAAGAATATCCAGAATTATAAACTAAAAAAAGTTTCAGAAGAGAAAATATCCTGCTTGGGACTTAAACCATTCTCTATTATGGTTAGGAGGCGATTCCCCAGGGGACAGATTACCCTACAGCTGCCTACTGCAGGACTTCTTACACCTTCCTGTGAACCATCTGGTGCTGACCAATGTCAAAGACTGCACTGAACAGATCGTGGGTCTGATCCAATATGGTAGGAATTGCCACACATTTCTATGTTCTTGTTCTAGAAAAAAAGATGCAAGCTACCAGGAAAAGCAGTGAATTCACAACCCAGCTCAATGGAATCCTGGCTTCTAGAGATATGGGACGTGGGCTTGCAGGGAGGTTATACAGGGGCTGCAGCGGCACTCTGCTACTGTGCTGCTCTTCCTGAAGATGCACCATGCGTTGGAGGATTTCAGTTTGAGAACGCAGCAGATCCAGCGTTGCTTCTCTCCAACGCTGGTCTTCCTGCCTAGCCCTCTCAGATCGTTCACTGGCATCTTTCCTGTACTTTGCTACCACATCCTTCCAATCATT